>NC_066263.1:3101154-3468011 GCF_000011425.1 Aspergillus nidulans FGSC A4 | reverse complement strand
GGAAGAGTAACCAGTCAAGTCGTTCAGCCGCTGGCCCGCCACGAAGACATTTGACTGCAGATTGTCCATCCATGTGGTGAACTGCTTAGAAAATTGCGACCGACGATCCTCGATATATGAAGGGAGGCCTCCATTCTGTGTTGAGCCGGGCTCATCCTCCTTCTTCCCTTCCTGTCCCTGTGTGTGTACCGTGTCTGCAGTCTGCGAAGTGTCCTGGGCCCCCGCATTGGGCTCTGCTTGAGTACTCTCCGGTGCACCCAAGGCAATCACAGGTTCTTCTATTTTCTTGTCCTGTTTCTCATCTGTTGACCTCTTGATTTCATCAGAGCGAAGGGATGGTTGGTATCGGAAATGGCATCGTAAACAGACTGAGAAGTTTCGCCTTGCTGTTTTGGAATGAACTTTGGAAATAGGAGCTGGAGAAATTGGCGATCGACCGGGAAGGGATGTTCTCGATAAATTCAGACCCGTCCGTAGAGATTGTCTAAATAGCCATGGCATCGATTGCATCGTGACTGTGAGGTCACAAGAACCGTCCGGTTCGCTGTTGGTGACCGCGACAGATGTTCCAGGTTGAAAGGCCGGGCGGCTCCGCGGGGACCACTTCGGCTGAACGGTCATCGCAAACCGCCCTTACATTAATCCTACGAGGTCTGTTAATCTACTATGATAGTCCAGGCATCTTCAAAATTTAAGGTCAATGAAGTTGCATCAAATTATAGTTTTAAGAATGAAATAGATTAAGACTGGTCGTATGAACAAAAGCTCACTAGCACAATCAAAGCTCGAAAACAACGATAACAATATTGGTAGCAAATCAGCTCATAACACATTAATGTTCATTAACTAGTAGTTTGTTCAAGGGTCACCGGTTCACAAGGTATGGGTATCTAGGTGCAAATGCGAGTGAGAAGTATGATCGATTCTTTGGGTGATGGTCTAGTCGTGGTTCTGCACTTTGTGATCTCCCTTAACAGCCTCGGCGTACGTAGGAGGGCTGGTATCCTCATTTGCCTGACTGCTGCTACCGGCCGTATTGTGTTCATGTTGGGATTTAGGAGCAGGCGGTCTAGACGGCGACTGTGCGTCTGAAGCATGCTGGGAAGGCATGGTCCCGTATCCTCTTTGGGGTCGGGTGGGAGCAGGCTGGTGAGAGACGTAGTAATATGTTACGTGCCCGTTCTCGACGTCCCCCCTCCGGTTAGGAACTGGCTGGTATGACGGGTCGTCATAGTCCGGCTCGGGATTTTTGAGAATTATGTACCACGCATGAATGAGACCGGGAACATAGCCCAGACAGCAGAGGGCAAGGTTGATAATGGAGTCGGCCGTACAGATGCCTACTTTGATCCAGACTGGGCAAGAAATGAGCGGGAGATACGGGCGAGATGGAGACTGACTTACCTGAGACGGGTGGGAAGAAGATTGCCAGTATGGCAAGAAACATGTCAGAACCACACATGGTTACAGGGGTTAAAAAGGTGCAGGAAAGAGTTTTTTGAAGCCCGAAGTTATATTTTATCTACCCAAGGATGGAACTTGAGGAGCAAAGGTGGAAAAAAAGAATGACGAAGATAGATGCCTATCTCACTGATGATCAGCCACGATCAGATGAGGTCACAACTGTCGCAGTCACATGTCTGGTGTGGCGCACTGCGCCACAGGTGGGGAGCGGAAAGTCGTTGCACAGATGAGCTTCCCCGGAGAGCCGAGTATCGGTCGAATCTCGGCTTCAACATAAAAGGGGACGACAGAAGACAATTTATTCTAAACAATTGGAGAACCTCAGGAAAGTCCAAGATACTAATGGTGTGGGTGGTTAAAGGAGTAGATAAAAAAGAAACAATATAAAATATTGATAAAAATTTAGATAAAATGTGTATAACCCCAGAAAGGGAAAAAAAAAGAAAAAAAGAAAAAAAGAAGTAACTTAGCATGTCCTGGTTTCGATCCAGGGTCCTCCGGGTTATGAGCCCGGCGCTCTTCCCCTGAGCTAACATGCTGACTTGTTGAAATAAAGCTTTTTACTTAATAACATATGGGTAATTAAAGAAAAGAAAACTACGTGTTTTGTATCCAAGTCACAAGCCTTACTGTACAGAATAGACCATCAAGGACATTGTGATGCTTGTGGTGTGGTCATACTCACGAAAATCTATCCAATCAACGTTCATTCTACACTATTACTTCGAAGGTGTCCGAGGCCAACAATAAACATACATTTTTTTGAGATAGACACTCTGGGCTCATAACCTCCTGTATCCCATGTCCGTCTGAATGGTCTACCGTGCCCGTTGTAGATACTACTACCGCGCGTATACTTCGGCTACTCACTCAACCTTTATCTGTTGTCAGCTGTGGACTAGAGCACGGTATAGTTTCAAATGTTAGGCAGCTCCAATATTCGCCGTTGGGGAGGTGATTTTGTTATGCGGGTAGTGCTACTGTAACGCGGTCAATCGTAGGGCTCGCACGGGTCGCTTTGCCCCCATGGCACTTTTCTGACTACTGGTATATATCGAGGTACGCTGCTGCTTAGCAGATGATTACACTGGCCGTGGTGGCCGGCCGTGGCACTAGTCACTATTCACGTCAAGTGTGTGCGTCTCTGATATTCGAAGTATATATTGTGACTTCCATTGTCTACCCCAGCCTCACCTACAAGTGGAACCACGACTGTCGGTGACATTGCATCAGGTATAGCCAGATAGACAGTGTTCAGCCATCCTCCAGACTAAAAGATCGATGGAGGCAACGCACCCACAAAAGCCGTTCTTATTAAAGGTGATGGCGCAATGTCGATAGATGGAAGCGGGCGTAGGCGGAGAGCAAGCCAAGTTGCCAGACAAGGAGGGCTTTACGGTCAGCATCACACTACAGTACATTCAGCACCGCGGGCCTACTGAGTTTTGTCCAATTACTGATTTATTTTTTAATAAAACCCCGGCCTGTGGGCGTAATTATTGGCCATGGTGCAACCGGGATGTGAAATGCTCAACTTCTGCACGAGGGGCTACTTTAGGGAGTGGAAGAGGCAAAAGGTGTGCGAGTGTGCCCCTGATATCTGGACCGCCATTACCCAATACCTGCCACCATACAAGCTACGAGTTCGGTTATTCCATATATTCCCGTGGCAGAAGACTATCTTACCGACCGACTTTTCTGCTTCCACTCAAGTTCATCTTCCCCTACTCAATAGCGACAGATCCCGGTCCTCGAAGATACCATATAATGTTAAAATTCTCCTATTGCTTTCAAGAAACATAGGTATTACCTAATCATTATATTGCTAGTCATGCTCAACATGCTCAACATGCACATCGTGAAGAGTCATTGCCCATGAGAAAGGACCCGAAACAAAAAGTTGCTGTGATTCAAACCTCTACAGCCATGCCCGGTACTGATCCAGCGGCTCGTTTTCCAAACCAAGGGAGCCATGACGCACACCCAGAAGACGAACCTTGCCGATCTTACCGCCAAAGTCATCCTCCACCTTACTCTGCCAATTCTCAAAGAGTTGTTTTAACCGTTCTATAACCTCCGCCTCGTCACGAAGCAAGACTGCAAGAGCATCATAGCCCCCAGCGCCTGGAACAACGCCACCAACCACCCCGTCAACACCGGAAATAGCGTCAAGTAACTCCGTTTGCACCTTTGGTTCAATGGGAACATTGGTTTTGCTAGTCATGCTGCGGATGTGGCTGCGAGAGCGCTGGAGTAAACTGTGAACCTCGTCATAGCCTTTGTCGGGGTTCTGAGACAGCTGCTTGAGCTCGAGAACAAGCCTCTCATTATTTGATTGAAGAGCGTCCCAAAGAAGGTCGGCTTCCTGCTTATTTTGCTTCCGCCACTCCAACACCTTCTTGACCATGGACGGGGTCTGCGAACCACATTCAACATCGCAGAGAACCATTTGCATGCCACGAGGAAGAGTCATGCCAAAATCCAGACACTCTGTATCCCAAGGGTGATCAGGATCAGCATCCTCCACGACCTTGAAAAGCCTTTCTTCAAATCCAGGGCTACCCGCATCACCGACGGATTCCAAGATGGAAGGGGAGAATCTGCGGTAGAGGCAAGAGCCATAGACAGCGGCAGCAACGTCGAATCCGGACCCCACCTTTCCTTGAGCAGCACAATGGGCGGCCTGCGCCAGGTTGTGCAATTTATCACGAGCCGCACCAAGATCATCCGGCTGCATGGTCCGATGAATTACCATCGCGGACACCAACGAAGTGACCAAGGCTGCAGATGAACCAAGACCAGTCTTGTGCGCCTCATGGAGAGGAACACCAAAGTTTACGAATCCCCCCGCCTTGCGCTCTGAAGCCTTTGAGAATGCCGTTTCCGAGTAGTAGTCATTGTCAGCAAGGATAGTGATAGACAGTGATCCAAAATCCTTGGAATCGGCCACGTAGCTGATATAAGTTAAAGCGTAGTTCAACGATGTTTCGACAAAAGGATTGGCACGCCTTAACATTGTTAGCCATATTCATTAATCAAATTCGGGATGCTCACCCATCGTTCTTCTGTACAACCTTGATCCCACCGCCATTGTCGACGCGCTGAATAGCATATTCCCAAACTGCACCAACAAATTGAGGTGAGCGAACGACAATCAGGTCTACATTGTCATTCTCAGCTTCGGCGCTTCCGTTTTGTACTTTTTGCCCCTTTCGCAATTGTTCCACGACGACATGAATCCGAGCATTGAGAGCAAAGACGGTGCCTGTGTAATTCCGGTCCAGAACGAGGTAACCACCAGTGAGCAACACCTTGCCGGGGGCGGACACGGCCGTGGTTACTGAGGATTTGCAGGACATGACGAGGGGCTTTGGTCGTATTTCGAGACGGGGCTTTCGGACGTGAATCGCTCGAGGTTTTGACTGAGATCACTATAAAGCGATACTGGAATCAACAAGCAGGAATAAGAAGCGAGTACGGTGCCGGTGAGGGGGTATTAAGTGATTCAACTGCGGTGGTGTCGAAAGTACTGGACCCCGCGTGCTCCCTGCTGCTGACCACTCAAGGGAAAGAAGGACACGGAAAATTGAGAAATATGATTAAAAGGCTCTGTGGAGAGGAACTCGAGGCATCATATATCAGGGCGACATCCAGTTACCGTCCTCATTTTGGATTGTTGTGTATGATCGACTGAACATCGTCAGTTGTGCCCGCCGTACTGTGGCTGGAGCTGACGAATGTGGCTAGTGTATGCCTGAAAAGGAAGAATTCAAGATTGCTCCATAGGACAAGGAGTAAAGATTACTCCGAGGTCAACAGTCAATCATTATCTACGCAGTAGAGCTAGGACCGGGATAGGATAAAAAAGTACAAAAAGATGTCCTTCTTCCACGATCAAGGATATATTTCGCTCGCGTACCGTTCCAGGGGTTGATGGAAGAACTTGTCAGGCTCATCATACGATATCAGAGTCTTGCGGAGTCCTCCGCGTTCCACAGAAAATCCACGACTCGGGAGAATAGCTCCTCCTGCTTGCTGACGTTGGCTTTGTAGCTCTACTAGCTTGATTGTCAAGACCCAATTCGGCCGTACGCATAGTGGACGCAGCAGATTGAGTTGATAGCCTACTGACTACGGCCATGTAGTGCAGGCGGCAATTGAACTAAAAAACTATTGTTACTGCTTAGTACTACCGGTGGGTGACCACGCTGGAAATGCTAGAAAGCTCTTTTCAGCTTACTCAAGCGAGTCGAGCTGATACCACTCGTCGGCCAGCAAAGGTAAGAGAGACCTCAGGCACAAAATCTGCAGAGCGGCAGGCAGCAATCGGCGATTCGGATATCGGCGATCCGGGACTCGGTGTTAGACCGGGGCCATCTGGCCAAAGTCCGGCGGAAGAGGAAAGACGAGAAAAAAAGCCGGAACGGGCGTGAGTCAGACTGTCAACGGACTGTCAAAAAATCAGGAACCCAGGGTTCCAGCTCCTGATTCTTCCTAAGGCTCCAGCTCGAACCGACTGCCGATTGGACACCTGGAAAATCTGGGGCTGAGCGACCACCTGACCCATTCCCTTCAGCTTCCGATCGTCAAAAAGTGACGTCCTGATTAGGAATCAGCCTGAATACATCTGGTTACCTGCAGTACGCAGAATTTTATGCTGCAGGGCGACATGATAGATTTCCTGTGCGAAAGATAATGTATTAGAATATGTAACTTAGGAAACAAAAAGAATTTCACGTTGAAACAGGAATTGATTGATGTCGCATCCCTAGCTTGCCATCCTGCGCAGGATTCCTGGGCGGCGTGAATTAAACAGGGTCGAGTTCTGGAAACTCTACGTACCGATTTGGATCAGCGCTAGTCCGTTTTGGGACGAGCCAACGCGACCACTGTCCAGTTCCATTTCTCCTTCTCATAAAATATCCCTCGTTCCCGGTCTCTTCACAATCATAATCCATCGTCTATTTTTCAGTCGTTGTAAAGACACCTTTGTCTTTTTCTTCTTCACACTCTCTTCACATTTTATTATCCCCCTTTCTTTTCGTCTCGCGCGTTCATTGGCGACCCCGTCGTCAAATGAACCTGCATTATCACCTTTCTCCGGAAAATAAGGTACAGTCCTCCAGGAGATCCGACAACTCCCAACAACTCAGCCAGGATTAAGACCCTAATCAGTCCTAGTGTTGCCTCTTCCCATTGATGAAGAGGTCCCCCGCAAGATAAATGGTCTTCAAGCCGTTTACCCATATCGCGCGTCAGAGTTTCACCAAAGCCTTCACTCATGGCTATGCTCAATCAGTAGTTGCCGCCTCGCAGTCGTCCTACGCGTCGTCAACCACACTCAATCATCTCACCGTTGCGAACCCGGCAAAATACTCTCGAACTACTCAGTTACAACATGTCTTCCAACCGTCGAGTTCTTCAGGTGCCGGCGCGAAGGCCAGCCAGGGTAGCTCGGGTGGTGGTGATGCAGGCTTAGCCGCCTACTATGCGGCGTGGCAACAAGCCCAGCAGACTGGTGACGACAGCGACTGGAAACAGTTGCAGTTGAAACGAGGTCTTGGCTGGAAACCGCTCACGGAGGAAGAAGCGAGTAAACGAAAGGACGAAAATGGCCTGTCCCCCACCGCTCGGTCCGATCTCAATCACTCTCCGCATCTCACCCAGGCCTCTGTCAATGCCGATGTGAGTGCAAAGGTTGAAGAAGCAGTGGCCCGCGAGATCCAGATACAAGAAGAACAAGCACGGGCGGAGGAAGCGTCGGAGGCGCAGGATGCCTCTGCCACCGAGGCATTCCCGGACCTGCCGGATGATGTAGCTGCTGTTGGTGATATCGCGACAGAAGAGTCCCGCCTTGCTTCAGAAAGGATCGAGCAACTCGCCTGCGATAAGAAGTTTGTGGATATCCCTGGTGCCTTCGCAGCTCTTCTTCGAGACGGCCTTACGCCGACCGTTGGCGCCTACAATGCTTTGTTGGACTCAGCTATTGAACTCCACGATGATCGATCACAGGCGATCCCGAAGGCGCTCGATGTTTACTCGGATATGCTTCGTCGTAGGGTAATTCCTGATGAACAAACGTACCGGATGCTGGTTCAGCTCTTCGTGTTACGTGCCCACGACGCCATGAAAGCGATGGAGGTGCTGGAGCAGGAGAGGGTCCGTTATGGAGGAATGGAGGAGCCTGGAAAGTTCATGCTGCACTCCAGTGAGCTTGAGAAGGCCATTTTGGCTGAGGATGACTCTCTTGGAATTGCGCTTAAGCTTTTCGACACGGCCACTGCCCGACATGCGGATCTTGTCTTCCCGATCGATACGTACCGCCATTTGATTAGTGCCTGCGCCACTGAGGGTAAGGTTGACGCGATGGTTCGCGTGTATGCACACATGGAGTCTCACAAAGTGACCCCTCACGCCTCCATCTTCCCCTCAATGATTGACGCCTTTGCTTCCGCCGGCGAGTTGACGAGTGCTGTTGAGTGCTATAATGAGTATAGGTCACTCGCGGTGTCCGATGACAATGGAACATTCTGCATTATTCAGCGTCTGGATGGCCAGGTTTATGCCGCTTTGATCAAGGCTTACATTACATGTGGCAAGGAGGAAAATGCGATGCGTTTCCTCGATCGCATCCGGTCCTCCTTTGATGAAGTTACTGAAAACCGTGAAACGCGACAAGAGGCACTGGAGTCAGTTATCATCCATGACGCCCTTGTGCAACATGCTCTGAAATCGGGAGATTATGCTAAGGCGCTTGGGCAAGCCAAAACTCGGTTACGCGACGGAGCTCTTGATCAGGCCATGTCTCAGATCTGCATAGCGGCGGCCGATTCCGGCAACTTGGAGATCGCTTCCGAAGCATACGATCTTCTCCCCAAGGACGTGGAGACACGACAGAAGCCTGCCGTTTCTATGTTAGCTTTGCACGTCCGTGACGGCAATGTGTCAGCTGCTCGGTCCTTGTGGCTGATGTTAAGCACTGTGGGTCAGGCAACGTCGGATATGGTGCAGCCGACTGTGATGTATGCAGTCGCTCTTCTGAAGAGTGGTCGCACCGAGGAATCTCTTGTTGAGGCGCGGAATATGTTTAGCCGCATCCGCTCTTCCAACGATCTCTCTTCGAACTCTCTTCGTGAACAGATCAACGAGTGTATTCACCTCCTCAGTCGTGTTCTTGTCCAGAGCGCTGCTATACTTTCAACCCAAGCGTCAATGTCACTTCTCTGGTTGATGGCGGAGAACGGCGCCTTGATCTCACCAGTTGCTCAACACGCCGTTGCGTTTCTAGGACCTCTGGAGATTTCGCAGCTCAATTCACGCGATCTCGCTCTCGCCCTTCAGGTTCAAGCTGGAATTCTGGTCAACAACAGCGCTATGTCTTTTGATGCCGCACACCCTATTCGATTCTCTCATATGTTGGACATTGCTCTAGCAACAGGACTCGCGATGGATTCCACTACCGTCAATCTCGTTGACCAAGCAGTTAATAAGCTTTTCACTAGCCGGCCTGACATGGTCAGCCGATGGCACAGTTACTTGGGCCTGACATCTAGCCCGTCTAGCTACATTTCTGGTCCGCACACCCCTGTCTCGGAGATTTCGAGTATGAGCTCGGTTCTGAGTGAGGACTCGTTTGACCCTTATGCATACGCTACCGACTTCAAGGGATCGGCGCTGATCGCTGATGGACTCGAGAGCACTAATGGTCGGCCCGAGGCTCACCTCAATGAAGCTCTTAATAGGCTCCGCAACATGCGTCGCGCTGGTCGACACCCTCGCTACGTCACCTATGCCAAACTTATTGGGGCTGCAGCCAAGAACAACCGCGTTGATCTTGTGCACGAAGTCTTGAGTATGGCTAGGCGTGACGTTCCTCTTCTGCCCCAGTATAAGGCTGTTAAGTATGGCTGGACTTCTATCCTTGATGCCATGGTTGCCGCTTGCTTAACCCTAGGTGACCGTGGCCTTGCCGCCAAGTATCACCACGAGCTGTCCGAACTTGGCTCTGCCCCCTCTGCCAACACTTTCGGCCTGTACATCACCACATTGAAGGAATCCACCAAGACATTCGACGAAGCCACCGAAGCCTTGAAGATCTTCCACCGTGCTGTTGCAGAGGGTGTTGAGCCCACATCGTTCTTGTACAATGCTCTTATTGGCAAGCTGGGCAAAGCCCGTCGTATCGATGATTGCCTCCAGTACTTCGCCGAGATGCGTGCCAACAATGTCCGACCTACCAGTGTCACCTATGGAACTATTGTCAACGCACTTTGCCGTGTTAGCGATGAACGTTTTGCCGAGGAGATGTTTGAAGAGATGGAATCCATGCCAAATTACAAACCCCGTCCCGCACCTTACAACTCCATGATTCAATATTTCCTCAACACAAAACGCGACCGCAGCAAGGTTTTGGCCTATTACGAGCGTATGCTCAGCCGCAACATCAAGCCGACCATGCATACCTACAAGCTCCTTATCGACGCGCATGCTTCTCTAGAACCCGTTGATATGGAGGCCGCTGAAAAGGTACTGGAGACTGTTAGGGCATCTGGACAAGAACCGGAAGCCGTGCATTATGCGTCGCTCATTCATGCTAAGGGCTGTGTGATGCGGGATATGGAAGCTGCCCACGACGTGTTCAAGTCTGCTGTTTCAAACCCCAAGGTTAACGTGCAGCCTTGCCTGTACCAGGCCCTTCTCGAATCCATGGTTGCTAACCGCCAGGTCGCGCAGACCGAAACTGTTGTTGAGGACATGGTCAAACGTAGGGTGGAGATGACCGCTTACATCGCCAACACCCTCATCCACGGATGGGCCGCCGAAGGAAACATCCAAAAGGCCCAGGCTATTTATAACAGTGTCGGGATTGAAAAACGGGAACCAAGTACGTACGAGGCCATGACTCGTGCGTTCTTGGCCGCCGACGACCATGCGAGCGCTTCTCGCACGGTGCAGGAGATGCTCTCCCGCGGGTATCCTACGGCCGTGGCTCACAAGATTGCCGATCTTGTGGGCAATGGTGCAGTCACAGCCACTCTCTAAAGTGGTTGTTCAGTTCTTTGACGATAAAAGTTGCCTCTTTTCTTCATATCCAGACGCCCACCACTGGGATCTTATCGCATCCACACAGGGCTGGACCCGGTTTTCTCTAGCTCCCCAGCCCGACATTAACTATGGACATTGGGAGGCACTTGAATGCCAGGAGCTCTTCGTATTTATTTGGACATATTGCATTCAGCGGGTATGGCGTTCGTCGCATTTTTGTATCTATACCACTGTTTGGGCTATGGTTCTGCTTTTTTTTCTTTTGTTCATTTCTTTCCATTTGTTTGATAGAGACTCTCAACTCTCACGTCAATGATATACGACGTTCGACGATCATATGATTGATAGATATCGTAGCTCATAGTAGTGTGCTATTCAGAACCGCTTCGTCTGATGCGTCATGCCGGGATCTCCCCGATCCCCCACCTTGACATTCTAGAGTCTCCAACATCAGCCCACCTTGTCCAACACTTTCCCATCATTGACCTCGGGATATACACAAGCATTAGCTGGTCAACTATTTTCCTTCTATGCGTCATAATCGACTGTTTAATCCAATCAGACCTCTACGCTGGTCATTCCCACCTCGCCGCAATTATCACACCAATCCGTCCTACTTTTCGGCCATGGACTCTACGAATCCGCAGCACAAGAGACCAAAGAAGCTGATATGTGCGTCAATTCAGCTGCATCGATATAAAAGCCATGATTAGATATTAATCTGTTCAATATAGTTGCCCCCGGCGACATCGAAGCGACCCCCGAGACCCAAACACCCCGTGCCGGAGAACCCCTCATCCCAGCGTCGGCTCTCCCTCCACGGGTCGTCGCAGAAGCCCTCAGATCTGATACAATGACCCCAAACACCGAACTAGATAATAAAGTTCTGTCGCATCCCGCCCGTGCTCACCAGTTCGTGCGCAATCCTCCATTGACCATCTCCCAACTGCACCCAACGAACCCCCTCTACCAGTTTCATGCGTGGTTCCGCGACCCCCGGCTAGAGCGCTCGTCAGCGCCGGAGACGTGCACGCTAGCTACCGCCTCTCTGCCAACAGGACGCGTGAGTGCTCGCGTTGTGTACCTCAAGGAGCTTGATGAGAGAGGCTGGACGGTATACAGCAATTGGGGGAGTCGGGAGGGGAAAGGCGGACAGGTTTTTGGATCGAGCATTGGCCAAAACGGCGATAGTGGTTTCCCTGACTCTATGCCTTCCGGGGTGGATGAGCCGCTTGTCCAAGACCTGGAGTTAAAGGAGCATGGGAACAAGTGGGCTGCTCTGACATTCTGCTGGTCGGTGTTGGAGCGCCAGGTTCGTATTGAAGGCAAGGTTGAGCCGCTAAGTCGCGAAGAGAGCGAGATGTATTGGCGGACACGGGAGCGCGGAAGCCAGATCGGCGCCTGGGCTAGTTGGCAAAGCAAGGTGCTTTGGTCCGCTGAGTCGGGTACTCTTGTGAGCAGACGACGTAAGAGCTTCGGGCCCGGGGAGGACTCTGGCTCAATTATTTACCCTGATATTCCGCATGATGTGAACGAAACGGATATTGACGATGGGCGTGCGCTGCTGGAGAAGCGGGTGCAGGAAATGGAGGCCCGGTTTGCTGATACAAAGGATATCCCCCTCCCTCCGTTCTGGGGAGGCGTGCGTTTGATCCCGGAGTCGGTGGAGTTCTGGCAGGGTCGCCGCAGTCGTCTACATGATCGGTTCCGATATGTTCGGATTCATGGGACAGATGAGTCGTCGTATAAATGGCGGATTGAGCGACTTTCGCCTTAGATTTTTATCATAGAGCAGAAAGTGTGAATGAGCCACGAAATATAAAACATTGTTACACGTTGGCACACAGGGTTATACATAAAAGAATAGATCGAACAGTACGGAGTAGGCTCATTAGATTGCGACGACTGCCGGAAATGCGATACTTGGCAAAGCTCATCTTGAGTTCCGACGCCTAAATTCTTAACGCGCAACTTGATTACAACATCCCCGGACCGCATACTAAAACTCATATTGTATAAATCGGAAATAGAAGATGTCCCAGTCAACGCCACGGCCCCAATCCCAACAGCGGCCGGAACCGCGCTGGATCCTCCTCGCCATCGCGTCAGGCGCATTCGCCGCCTTGAATGGCCTCTTTGCGAAACTGTATGAACTCTACTCATATCCTATAGAAATCACTTCAGAGGCTAATACGGGAATAGCACAACAGATGAACAAACGACCACCTTTGCGAATGCAATGTTGTCTCTCTTCGGCGCTCCCGGCGACGCTGAAGGCCATCCCGTTTTCATGTTTGTTGTGAGGGGGGTAAGTTGCTTGTTTCTTCTCTCTATATAATCCCGTCATTCTCTTCCAGCATGCCAGCAGTAGTTAACAAAGTTGTCAAGATATGTCTCGGCCTAAATGTCCTCTGCAACGTGATTATGTGGGCATTTTTCACGCGTGCATTGACAGCCGCGCCGTCCACGACAAAGGTGTCTATCACCAACACGTCGGCAAATTTCCTCATAACGGCCTTGCTCGGTATGATTGTCTTTCGGGAGAAGGTTGGTGGACTATGGTGGTTGGGGGCCGCGATGATGGGGGGAGGGTGTATTCTTGTCGGCATGAGGGAGGAGTCTTGAATTACTTGCTACGAAGGCTCCAACCATATGGTTACGGATAGGGAGGGCGCGGTTAGTTGTGAGAAGTCTATAGGATAAAGGATTGTTCGTCTATATTTCATTTACCATACAATCAAAATTCTAATACTAAGGTCGTTCTTCCAACTCGACCATCCGGCCATCTGCGTCATTCCCCACACCAATTGGAGATTGGTCGTCTTGCGGGAGAGGCATGGCATCTCGTGGTTGTCCGGAACTCTTGGAAAACCTCGACCCAATCTTCTGCATAAGATTCCAGATGCGTTCTTCAAGAGTGCCATTATCCTTCGCCTGGTACGCCCCAAGGGGAAGTTCGGGATGGTGTGTTGCAGCTAGTGCTTGCTCCTCGGCCTCGACCTTAAACTGGTACTTGAGGCAGTCCTTGACCGTGACAAGGCCCGTGAGTCGGCCACGGTGCTCAACCAAAATGACACGAGGTCCCATCTTCTTGAAGATCTCCATGACGGTTTCTAGCGGCAGGCGTGGGTGTACGGTTAATGGCGTGTTGTCGATGTATCTGCTAAAGTCCACGAAACTCGCCCCAGAACTGCTCTCGATATTATCGAAAGTGTCGGGTGTTAAGAGAGTACGCTGCAAAGTAGAGGAGGCGCGGCGGGCGACTGAGGCTTCCGCTGCGTCCTTGGTGAACACGCACTGGGCGCTAGGAGAAATCATACCTTCCCTTCTGGCTCGATCGATAGCGTAACGCAGTTCCGTGCGGCCAATGTACCCAACCAAGATTTTGCTCGAGCGGTCTTCTATGATTGGGAAGCCTTGGAATTTATTATCATTCAGAAGGTGCTCTGCTTCACGCACTGGGAAGTCAGAGGCAGGAAGCGATACCGGGTCAGTGGTCATTGCATGGGAAACAGGGACATTAAAGACGTGATCCTCTTTATTATCAAGGAATGGGAACCCATTGGCCCAGATCATGCGGTCAGCTATGCCGCCGTTCCCGAAGCGGTCTCCCACTGCTTTGGTGACACCCACCACGATCTAGATACGTCAGTAGTGCCACGATTAGGAGTCGCATTGCCTACCATAGTGGGAAGAATATAGGTCAGAGCCCCAGTCAGCTCGAACATAATCACGGTCACTGAGATAGTCAAGTGCATGATTCCGCTCAGAGCTGCGCCTGCGCCTAAGAATGCATAGGTGCCAGGCGTGATACAAGGGAGGTCCGGCTCGCAAGCTGCGAAGAACTTCGAATCTGGAAACGATTCATGCAATGCCTGGACCATAATACCGACCATGCGGCCAAAAGACGCCCCGATCGCCATTGATGGAACAAAAATTCCAGCCGGCACCTTACAGCCATAGGATATTATCACTAAGAATATCCGTAAAATTGTGGCTGTAGCTAATGAGAACACCATTGACCAGCGATACTTCGACCTGCTTCATTAGCAATGAAAACGGTTAGGGTCAGGCCACTCACTCGCAAAGGCCATGGTAGTCATGCTCTCCCTCGCATTCTTGGAACAAGATCTCCATCATTTCAGTCATGTTGATCTTCAAGAACATATTGGGGAAACATATAACTGCCGTAACAACGGCTAGGATCACGGACTCAACTACGGCATGTTGAGAGAGGTACTTCTTCCTGAACGCTTGGACGCGGAGGTTCCATTTGATCACCAACGCTCCATACAATCCACCAAATATACCAATAATGACGAAAAATATCAATTCGAAAAAGTGCCATGATCGGTCATATCGCACCTGGAACATGACGAGCTGCCCAGTTCTAAAGGGGTTCATAACCTGTACAAACATGAGTATATGCTCTACTGAGAACAACTGAAACATACCGACAACACTCCCGTCGCAACCAGAGCACAGAAGTAGCTCCGCCATAGGGTCTTCAATGGGAAATAGGACGCTACTTCCTACGTTATGTCAGTACTCGGATTCAAAATATAGGGGAGAGTACATACTTCGAGAGAGAACAATACGCCACCAATCGGACTGCCAAAAGCAACAGCGACGCCGGCGGCTGCAGTTGCTGTCAAAACTTCTCTAGTCTTCGATGCGCTCCGCTTGTATTTGGTAAAGAATCGCGAGATGACGTTTCCGGTACAGACCGCAAAGTGAACACTTGGCCCCTCTTTACCTACTGATAAACCCGAAGCGATGGCCAGTGGAAGCGCAATTGACTTGATCAAAAGTGTCCATCCACCCAAGAAACCCTTCATTACGAAGCCGGCGATGATGCATTTTATTTCGGAGATGCCTGATCCGGCAGCGTATGGCGCAAACGACTTGACCAACTTCGCAGCTATAAATGCAAATAATACCTATCGATACTCAGCTGTTGCCTAACGTTGGGGCGAACAAAGATTGAGGTACCGCATAGAAGGTGTATACGACGTAGTTCACAACCCAATATGAAGTCCAACTCCGCCATTCAGGACATCCTTGAGAAATCAAAGTTAGCTTGCCACAAGGACTACAAAAAAAGGACCAGACGTACCTCCTTCAGCACCCCAGCAACAGAACTGTTGATTGAGATAAAACGCCGTCGTACAGTAACCCAATTTAATATCCGACAGCCACTCAGTAATAATATTCAAAACAGCCGCTATCAGCCCAATGACTGCCCCGACGATCGTAATGACAAGCCAAGCTTGCCCAGCGTCATAAGACTCCCGTACTTTAAGCCTCCATTTAAAGGTGCCTTCTTTGTCCCAAAACCCCGAGCCTTCCTGGCGCTTTATCCGCCGTCGCGCTTGCTCGTGTACCGCATCCTGGACCCAGTCGATAGTGGTAAAGTCCTCGTACCGTTTGATCTCGCTTATCTCCTCTGTTACCGGAGCATGGCCATTGCCTGTGGGCGAGCGTGGTCGCGACGAGGCTGATAACCCCGAGAAAGTTCTAAACAGGCGACGTTCGGTCAGCGGGGAGGGAGAGGGAAGAGGGGACCGCGAGGACGATGAGACAGGCATTGAGCTCATCGCCTTGTTAAACTGCACTGGGCGAGCATAGCTGTCTTGAATGAAAGGGCAACATCCGGAGCCGTCGACAGACCGTCATTATTGGATAGTACGCGGCCGCCACGTGAGATAAGGAAACTCGAAACGCTTATCGCATCAGTCGTCTGCAGTGACAATGACTCGAGTGGGAACTTAGCAGTACATGAATTTATAACTTTTGGTTTAAGAACCAACCATACAGAGAGCGACCTATTTATTTCGCGATAACCCCCTGCAAAGCACTTGATCCAGAGTCCACGACCTATTCGCTTCCCCATTGTCCGCCACGCGATATTGTATGCGTAAACGCGCCCGAGCCGCTTCGTCCACGATCACCAGAATTACCGCGTCCTTCAGTTCGAACTAAGCGTGCTTATAAGTCTCTGAAAATAAATCATTACCCTGCTACGACTGCTGCGACTTTAGTTGCGTCGCCATGCCTACCAAAGATACCAGAACCGCGTCCGGCTTGGGTGCGTCTCCAGAGATCACAGGTCAAAGCTCTCTTCCTAGTACGTCCAACGTACCCTTGATGTCCGTATATATCCACTTGCTAAGGCTTTGTTAGTCTCTCGTATTAAGAAGATAATCCAACTCGACGATGATATTGCCCAATGCTCGAACAATGCGACCTTTGTCGTCGCAATGGCTACGGTACTGTGGCTTATCCCCTCGCCTCGACAATGACTAAACGGATTCAGGAACTCTTCATCCAATATCTCGTGGAACAAGGGCATAATGTTGTCAAATCGGAACGGAAACCTCGAAAGACTATTCAGTACAAGGACTTGGGTAGGTTCCTCTACAGAGAGCCTTACGGTAAATCTAATGGTGTCGACTGTAGCAACCGCTGTTTCACGGATAGACAACCTAGAATTTCTCGCCGATGTCATACCGAAGACGACAACATATAAACAGTTCAAGGAGAAGCGAGCGAAGGAATCAGGCAAGGACCTCGAGATCGAAAAAGGACAGCGCACGCTAAACGGGTCTCTACCACCGGTAGCTGAGACAGAGAAGGACAGCCCGTCAGAGACGAAAGAGGCTTCAGTACCCCGCGGATCAAGGCCTCCGACTGTTATGATGCTGGTGGATGGGCCGGGTGACTCGCAGGCAAGGGATGACGGTGATGTTGAAATGGCAGATCAATAAATGTTGCATAAAACGATAGGAGCAGGCTTAGGAGTTATTCTGGGTTTTGCGTTATGGGTGTATTATTGGCTTGTAAATTCTGGTGGCATAATCATGGTTTGATGAGATAATATCGTATGACACTGCACAAGCCAGTATCAACACCACCGATTGCTCAATCAAGACCACAAAACCACATAACGAAAAGGAATTGCTGTGTTTCGATCCTTTCATAAGTTCGGGGGTATATACTTGCTAGAACTCAGAGCATACAGAGTGCCTTGATGTAGAGTTGGTTCCTAGTCACGTGTTTGTACGGGTACGGCCGGCCAATCAGCGCCCGAGTATATTTCATCTTCGGGAGTCCGTCGGCTTCAACCTCAGAATTCCTCATCCGCTCCTCTCTGTGTCGTAACGTCCCATCCCCTCTCCTCGCCGCCTCCATCGGTCGTTCTTCTGCAATTGATCCGCAATTGCTATCTCGCCATGGCTCTCTCCTTTACTTCCGGCTCTTTGCTGCGTGCCTGCGCCCGCAAGCAGCTGTCCACAACGTCCCGCGCCGTCGTCGCCTCCCAGCAACGGTACAGCTCGAGCTTCGACAGCCCATTTACCGCCAAAGACACCCTGAAGGTCCCTGATTTCAGCAAGTACTCTTCTAAGAAGGCTCCTCGCTCTAACCAGGTCTTTTCCTACTTCGTCGCCGGTACTATGGGTTTGGCTTCTGCCGTTGGGGCCAAGGCTACTGTTCAGGGTAAGTGTTCCTGAGCATCGTGATATATGGAGGCACCGGAGGCTGCGATACTCGACTTGCTTGAAATCCGATTCGCAAAATAGCTTACGGGGTGAATATTACCACAAATACCTGGCTGACGGCGACTCTTGCAATAGACTTCCTTGTCAATATGTCCGCCTCCGCCGACGTCCTCGCTCAGGCCAAGGTTGAAATCGGTCTCGCTACAATTCCTGAGGGCAAGAACGTATGTTTATATTCTCATTGGGCCTTCTTGTGTTGCGTTTGCAGGCCTTGCGGCTAAACCGGAGCTTTCAACAGGTTATCATCAAGTGGCGTGGCAAGCCCGTGTTCATCCGTCACCGTACCCAGGATGAGATTAAGGAGGCTCAAGAGTACGACTGGAAGACCCTCCGTGACCCCCAGCCCGATGAGGAGCGTGTGCAGAAGGCCGAGTGGCTCGTTATGCTTGGTAAGATAATATATATATATATGGGTTCCTGCAGCAACTAACAGCTGACCTATCTAGGTGTCTGCACCCACCTTGGTTGTGTGCCCATCGGTGAGTCCGGTGACTTCGGCGGCTGGTTCTGCCCCTGCCATGGTTCGCACTACGATATCTCCGGCCGTATTAGGAAGGGACCCGCCCCTCTGAACCTGGAGGTTCCCCAGTACAACTTCCCCGACGAGGAGACCCTTATCATTGGTTAAGCGGTTGTAAATTTGTTGTCGGTGGTTGAGTGATGAAACCTTTGAGAGAGTATAAGGTTTGTGTTTAGATGAATATCCCTGTTATGTTAAGATTAGAGGGACTGTGTTTCTATATTGACCCACAAAAATGAGCCGCTTGTTCTATTATTCTCAACTCTGCTCCGCGTTTAGAGCTTGTACACTCACCGCTCATGGGGTCTCCTGTTGCAGTATAGACTCTGATTCTCCCTTTCCGCTTTGCGCTGTGGGAGAGAAGGAACTGGTCCCGAGGCGAGGGGCGATGGACAAATGTCGCTGAAGATTTTGGGTCATGTATTCTAGTCTACCTTTTCTTTTGTTCAATTGAGCTTGCAATGTTTTCAAGGTATGGGTCTCGAGCCACCTGGTGCGTAGATTTGCCATTCTGAACAATCCGTCCATGCGTCGCTTATTCTGGCCATATGTATTTTTTTTTGTCATAGTGTATTGCCATCTCCAGCTTTCCGCAGCCGGGTCTCTCCTAAGCAACATAGACACCAGTTCCCGATGGGCTGGGGATATACGCTCGCACCCGAAACACGTTCGAATAGTCTGGAGATAGGGGGCCTTTATGCAGGACGTGAGTTGGCATAAACGAGAATCCTCACAGATGCTAACCTGTAGAACTTCCTGTACCGTTTCTGGGCAAGTTCACTCGACGTCTGAAGAGGATAAACAGATTGGCACTCGGTGAACCAGTATGCTTTCAGACTTTGGAAACCCCACGCTTCAAGTATGCACTTGCAACTTGTCATCGGACTCCGCGAGATCTGCTTTTCCCTGGAGGTGTATGGGGTTGGACCCGACATCCTAGCCAGGAGGGAGAGGTAGGTGTCGGGCGAGATCTTCAATGCTATAGGCCTGAGTGACAGATCGACACGGTTATAATCGTTGTTGAACTTGATGCCAATGGATGCAGCTTCCGACCCTCAGTATTTTCGAGCATTAAACAGCAGTCTAGTCCGAGAAACCTTTTCAAGACAGTTTTTTGCAGAAAATACGGAACTGGCAGGCACAGCCACCAAGACTGCACCGTCATCGCCGCTTCCATACAGGACAGTGCTACCTATATTCATGGAGAACGGCAACTGATTGGTAGTCAGCAATATGGATGATGCTCTTTCTGGTCTCTACTAACGTGATACGGATATCATCGATTGGCAGGCAAAGTGGTGGTCGGCTGAACAGCGGATAGTTCGCGCACCAAGTTCTCATGCTTTTTTTTAGGTTAGACACCGTTTAAGGGGGATGTGTGGTGTCGGTTTTAGACTCAGTGACAGCCTCTCTAGAACCACTTGAGATAAACTAACTGACTGATTGACGGGCGTTGAACTCTTATCCTCTGTGCAATAATCTCAGTCTCAATGCTCTCCTCCATAAAGCCATATTTGACGTCTCAGAGACCCTAAGTCTAGGGTTCCACCTCGTATATTCTATGGATCAGATTTACTGGACCTCTATACCCAACAACCTTTCATCTATAACCCGCACCTCCTACTTCCGAATATCCTATGATCACTCCCGAGCGACACTCTTCAGGGCCAGGACAGGACGATCAACCAAAAAATTCCCTGAAGAACAGTACTTTGTTTTCAAGCAACTTGTGCGGCAATAGCTTTATTTCCCCTCTTCGGCCTATATTACTTGACTCGGCTAAAAGGGTTGCTGATAAAATTCGGCAAATCGTCCTTTGGGGGTGCATTTAGCTGCCTAAAACTTTGACACGCAGGACTGGATGAGTACACCATCGGCCAGGGACACTGTATAGTAGAACATGAAATGATATTCTAGTATCAGCTTGCAACTCTTCGTTTTTATTTGCACCGGGCTGGGGCAAGGGTGCCTTAGCAGAACTGCTCGCGCAAATATTACCTTCCCTGATTGATGCAAGCTTTTGGATCTTTTGAATAAATCATGGGTAATGGTATTGTTCGCTAAATAACAAGAATATCTACCAACATATGTATTGTGTATACATGGCGGCGTCACTGCATCGAGTGCGCTTGCTGTGGGTAATAGCCCAAGATAGACCCTGCCTTGTGCTCCACATCCTCAAAAAGGTAATCCGTTTGTTCCAACAAAGACTTCCTTCGCGAAGAGTAGGTCCCAAATGAGCGTGTCGACCTCATTCTCTGCAGAGTGCTCACGGTAATCGTTTGACCCGCATCCGGCGCGGCGACTACCATTGTACTTGGCGTGGCTGTCGGAGGAGGGGAGCGACTACCAGAGCGAAATAGGGGATGTATGTTGCTTTCATCAGGCACTTTGATCTTTGAAGGAGGTTGCTTGTTTGGCGCTAACTGCGTAGAGGACGATATTGTTGATAAAGGGCGAAGCATCACACTGTCGAGGGACCGTTTAATTTGCGAGCCACTCCGTTGAAGCTGCTGTGGCCGACTGTGACCCTTATCGCTGCCCTGATCTTCATAGGAAGCGCTGACTGTGGTGTGTGTCGTTGCACTTTCGGGATAGGGAATGAGAGTGGAGTCCAGGTCGAGTGAATTAGATTTGGAGTCTGACTGGATCAGTGTTTTGCCGGAATAACGGTCTGATCGATGAGACGTTTTTCTCGAAATCGATGGTCGGCTCGGAGTTATTGTCTCAATGGACGGGCATTGCGATTCGGCAATCGACGAGGCTGCGCGAGACGCCCCTTTCTGGTGTACCTCTGTTCGGTTGGAGGCAATACTGCCGAGCTCGTATGCAATTGGGGTCGGCCATTGGTTGCAATTGTCATTGCTCGAGGTGGTCGTCAAAAGGACGCCGCACAACATTCCTTGGGTAAGAACTGAGAGTGCCCATAACACACAGCGGGCAATCAACAGCGCTTGTCGATTTGAGCCAATGCCTGAACCTGCCGCCTCACTCACAGCCTGCAAGGCACTCCATGTTATTCCTCCCGCCGTCACGCCAGTTGCAGTTATGAAATACCCGAATCCACATCCGTAGGTGATGGTTTTCCATCCTTCTCGCGGTACCCTAGCGTTCATTTTTGAAACGTTTGTCACAATCAACAGCAAGGCGAGAACCACAAAACAACTGAGTACGCCGAAGCTGACAGTGACCGCTTCAATGAAAGATCCACCTGGTGTAAAAGCTCTAGAAGAGCCATAACACACACCATGGAGGACGGTGACAATGATGTTTAAAAACAATGAGGCGCCTCCCAGCAGGTAGCCCGGGGAGGCTTTGGGCATGTTTGATAGGGGTCTTGAACGTTTGTAGCAGCACAACGCAGAACCTAGGATATTGGGGGAAAACACCGGTGACAGAGTTCTGGCTTGCGAGCTGTAAGGCGCGAACGCCATAGGAGTAGGTGACTGCGAGCAGAGAAAGCTCAGATGTGCGTAGAGGAATTAAGAGATATAGGTGAGGTGGGGAGTTGTTGAGACTGTTAAGATGATTGGAAAGAGCAGGCTGTATATCTGAGGAAGGGATGCCAGAAATAATTGGACAGGATGAAAGATGTTAGCGAATTGTCAGGGATAGGCTTGTGTTAATGTTTGGATCGGTAGCAATTCCAAGTGACTCAGAATAGACTATCCAGGCCAAGCATTGAAGCCAAAGTATGACTGACCACGTCTTCGGTCAAGAGCAGAATGACGACAATAGCATGCTATGCTTGGAAATATACCACTTTAGCACAATCGAATACGTTACAAGCTCATTCTCTCAAGCTCAACTGCTCACATGATGTCTTTCCAAATAACAAGGAGCAAGGTTTGTTTGGCAGGGAAAACCCGAGGCACCTGAAGCCATTGAATAAGCATCACATTGAACAATCGAGTATCATTCTTCACCGGGATATGAGCTGTGAGGCCGCATAGGTGCCCGTGCCTGACATGCCTAGACCCCTAGACCGCAATTGACTGCTTAGGGCTTGTACTTCCGATGCTATGAAGCCAACGATTGGCTGCCCGCTGCTCGAGAAAGTCTTGCATGGTTATACCGATTAGGCCCTGTCAACGAACGATTAACCAATTCGTCAAGGCTTTCGACGTGCCTGATTTCAGTATTTTGAAGTGCCCTCCAATAATGACCACTGATTGTGATCACCGATAGACACGGGATGTGCTGGGAGTGCTAGATCCAATAGATGCTAGGATCCACTATGTGACGTGTCCACAGAACACCTGGAGACAGATAATGACCGCCAGTTTGGGTATGACTTCAGAGAGCCTGATCTCAGAACACCGCTGTTTCGGTGTGTGAGTTAGCCAAGACTCGGGGGCTCCAGTGTAGATGGTCATGATATGGAAATATGTAAATGATCTCAACGACGCCCGACGGTGCGAGCAGTCGACGAGGCTGACGAGATCATACATCACAGAGCTTTCATGCATCGCGGTCTTGCAAGATCATGATATGTGACTGATCCATGGGGATATGTCCACTTTATCACAGGTCAAAGGTTGATTAAAGGTCGGGCAGAATCCAGGCGACTGTTCGTGAGAAAGTGCCACAATATGCTGAACTAAACCGATATCGCCAAAGCGCCTAAAAAATGCTTCATAGTACTCTTTCATACGGAGTATGGCAAATAGATGGCACAGGCTGCCGCCCACTCGGCTGCATGTTCAAGAGGATTGTATCTGTTTGCGATGTTAAGGCTACAATACTGCTGCCGCTTGAACTAATATAGGGCCTCATGTGCGGATGAATAGACTTGGTGCCTGTCAAGTGCCATGTTTCCGCCTGAGGCGATTCCAGCAAGAAGAGAGGGGGGACGAGAGGGGGGACGTCTAGGCTCCCACTTCAGGTAGATGATACTAGAACTGGATATGGGACCTGGAGGGGCATTACTTGTGGCGGTGCCCAGAGAATATGGCTGGTGCAGTGGCTGGTGTGAGGGGAGCGGCTGTGACTGACCGCCTTCTGCCTTTTGGCAATTCCCGTTGCTCCATCCTCTCTACTGGCACCCTGCCATCATAATTTATCATCTTCAGTTGCTGCCTCTCAGCTCTTTTGCAGACTTTAATTATCCCTGTCCTGTGTCTTGTTTTCATCTATCTCTGTTAAAATAAATCTCTATCCGCCAGGTCCTTACCCTCTCCTACTCCCAGTCTGCCGTCTCCCCTCCCCCACTTTCAGCTATCTACCTTCCTCCAGTGGCGCAAGATGAAGCTCACATTCAGAGTATGTACCTTGTCTGCTACAACAAACATACGGAATTTCATGAATTATACTGACATGTGTCACTACAGGATTTGAAACAACAAAAATTCGTGATTGATGCGGAACCTTCGGAGACTGTAAGTCATACTGCTCGAGCTCGAAAGCCAGTACCGATGCGGGCCTAACTGAATTTCAGGTCGGCCAGGTGAAAGAGAAGATCTCCACGGAGAAAGGGTGGGATGTACCTTCGCTGAAGCTCATTTACTCTGGTTAGTTAATTGGTTTCTTGCAACGTGTCGATACTCATGGCTGACGTATTTTCCAACTTTGCAGGGAAGATCCTTCAGGATGACAAGACGGTTGAGTTCTACAACATCGAGGAAAAGGGATTTATCGTGTGCATGGTTTCTAAGGTATAAGCTTTTCAAGTTTTTCTTTGATACAACCGTACTAACTACGAGATTCCTCAGCCCAAAACTCAGCCGTCCTCGCAAAGTCCGTCAACACCAGCTAAATCAGTGACTTCAACTCCCGCGCCCCCTCCTGCTCCCGCTCCGTCCACAAACACATCTACAACAGCCACCTCTGGCCCCGTTCCGGCAACCCCTTCGCCCGCTTCATCTGGGGCTGCCCAGTCCTCTGCTAGCACTTTCAACGATCCTTCAGCGCTGTTGACTGGCTCGCAAAGTGAAGAAGTAATCAACCAGATGATGAGCATGGGCTTTGAGCGGGAGCAAATCAACCGTGCTATGAGGGCGGCGTTCTTCAACCCAGACCGGGCAATTGAATATCTGCTGAATGTGAGTCTTGTCGTGTTTCAATTCACGTAACAGTTACTGATCTCTGCCTTTGCAATCAAGGGCATTCCGGAAAATATCCAGCAGGAGCAACAACAAAGATCAGCCGCTACCACCCCTGCCGCTCCTCAAGCCGCCGCTGCTAGCGGAGCTCCACCTGCTACCTCTGGAGAAGACGAGCCGGTCAACCTCTTTGAGGCTGCTGCTCAGGCTGGTGAAGGTCGCGGCGGCGCTGGCGGTGCGTCTGGTGGCGAACCCCAGTCACTCGACTTCTTACGCAATCATCCAGCTTTCCAGCAACTTCGCCAGCTAGTCCAACAGCAACCTCAGATGCTGGAACCTATCCTTCAGCAAGTTGGTCAGGGTAACCCCCAGATTGCCCAGCTCATTGGCCAAAACGAGGAAGCTTTCCTTCAATTGTTGAGCGAAGAGGACGATGCTGCACTTCCTCCGGGCACAACCCAGATTCACGTTACGGAAGAGGAGCGAGACGCCATCGAACGGGTATGCTTTCGATTCCTTGGCCGTTCTTTTTCTCTTAGCTGACTTAGCCCTAGCTCTGCCGACTCGGATTTCCGCGAGACCTAGTTATTCAAGCCTATTTCGCCTGCGATAAGAACGAAGAGCTCGCGGCAAACTACCTGTTTGAGAATTCTGACGACGGTGACGATGCATGAAACTATCATCCGACTTTAGTTAATTATGGTGTGCCGCTACTTTTCTGTCAATCTATCACCCTCCCATACTGAGTAACCGCGATTCGGCTTACGTTATATGTCTCTTTTTCTTTCTCGTAGCGACTGGACTCCGAGCAGATATTCAACATCGGCGCTTCAGTATTCGTAACCTATTTGTACAAGCTATGCTTGGGCAGATTCTCTTTCGCCGACTCGACTCTGTACACAGTTGACACAATTTAAGCAGCCACCTTTATTTTTTCATGTGCTTATGTGACCTATATTATAAAGAACCACTAAGCTACATGAAAAGGCTGCTGGTTGCACCACAATCCTGGTGCAATACCATTCAGTAATACAGAGCAGGACTGGTCAAAGGCCGAAATGCGCAGAGCACGCTATATTATTTCAAGGATTCCTGAAGTCAACCATCTCGTAGGAAAGACTCAACGCAGTGAATAGGATTGTCATAATATCATCCGAGAATGTCGGGAGGGTATATTTGCCATGGATTTCAACCAAATGGTGTTAAGACGAATGTGAAGACTCCGAAAAGAAGGGTAGATAGGAAGGAAGGGTATATTATATAATCTCCTAATCAATTCACCCGGGAATATTATCGAGTTCAAAGAAAAGGGAAAAAAGAACAAGGCATGTACAGAGAAGTGAAGATAGAGAAGAGATTGGCGTCAATCAGGGATATAGACAGCAATATGACAAGGTGAATTGCAAGTGTTAGCTATCCGCAACCTTGATATAAGCTGTGTTGACTGACATAGTACGGATTGGCATAGCTCTGGAAGCTTAGCTGTCAATGGCGCGGCACCCGGGTCGTTGCGCAAGCCAGACTCCCAATCCACGTCTGCCAATCACGCGCTTCATGGTGGGCAAAACGCCATCGGAGCCAAAGTCCAAGTCATCTAGACTTATATGCTTCTTGTAACTCCATAGCTCAAGCAGTTCCAGACTTGAATCAGGAGACTGCGGAGCCAGGAACTGGTCAAGAAAGGTCACTGATTTGGGAGCGACTACGAAGACAGCATCGGGCTGTTCCAAGCTCGACGTTAACTCGGTGCTCTTCTGCTTTGAGCCGCAGGTGGGGACTAAGCGCTCAAGCTCTTTGACCATTTCTGACCCGGGCTTGCCCATCAAGTCACGGGTGTCGATGTTCAGATTTAGGGTAGAGTTGTCGCCTAGTAGCCACAGTGGCGGAGAATACGTCTTCCACCATACTACAGTAGCGAATAGAGACTGTGTGCCCTTCAACGATTCGTGCCACAGAGACGTGGTAGTTGATATGACGGACGGAACTGCTAGCTGTGTGGACACGACGCCGCCCTGATGGTATACACCCATCAAGAAACCCAAGGTTGCGTTAAATATGACCCAAGCTCCTAAAAATATGCGCGATTTGCGGACTTGAAGGCAGCTGAGGAGCAGAGGCACACAAGGTATCAAGAACCGAGGTTCCTGGTGAGGAAAGATTGACAGCATTGCGGTTGCCGATAGAGCAGAAGCTGCGCGGAGGTTCTTAAACCAAGAGGCTATGAAGCCTCTGTTGTACGCTTGCAAAACCATGGCCACAAGCGCAGGGCCAAGAAGTTGAGGAAGGTTGACTAGGAAGTGGTTATAATGAGGATGAAGTCCATGGAGAGCCAGGTTGGAATTGTCGGTGTTGTAGAGGAGATTATTAAGTGGTGTGATTACCGGCGAGCGCAAGACATCCGCGAACGATGCCGATGGTTTGTAGAATGTCGTGTCGGCGAAGACAGCAATGCAGAAGAAGACGAGACCGAATCCAACAAGGGAAAAGAACGATAATGGCCTGCGCGGGAAATTGTAAACAACCAGACCTAAAGACAACTGCAACGGAACTTACTTGCGCCAAAAATGCGGTAGTAACTGGAGTCCTGGAACGACCAGGAAGGCTGGAAATGTGATCCTGTTAAAGATACCTGCTACGCAGATAAAGGATAGAATAGCGCAAGAGAAGAGAGAGGAGCGCCGCTATCACCCATTAGCCAGTCATCACTCTCCAGATTCCGGCTTCGCACCTTGTTATCAATAATACGGTTGATCAAGACTAGACCCCAAGCAACCAACAGCGTCTCGAGCGAGTTTGAGAATGTGTGCGTCTGATGAGTCCAGGTGACATATGAGGATGCCACCAACACCAGAGCTACTCGGCGATGGCGCGGGAGAGGCACCAGATCGTGCACGGCCCAGTCTTCCAGCACGAAGCTCAGCAAGAACATGACCCCCCGAACAACATAGTATACTAGCTCCGCCGGTGGGCTTTCCGTCCCAGTCTCGGTATAGAACCATTTCAGGAGGCTTATCGGGACGCCATAAATCGGGTACAGCGGAAAGACGCTGCGGATCGGGCGCTCGGAGGTAAACTCCCACGGTAGCCGCGACGGATAGGAGAGGATTCGGCCTACGAAAGAAACTGCGTAAGTATTGCAAAGCAGAACATGGTGAGTATTGGCGCATGGTGTGAGTGATGTGGTGTGTGGGGTTAATCAGTCGCGCCGCCGCATCGTCAAATGACCCAAGCCGCACCAAGCCAGGGACAACTCGGTTTAATTGACAAAGAGCTTACCTGCGAAGACCTCGAGGCCCTGAAAATGCTCGTCGGGGTGGATGTAGCTGGGGCTCAGCGCGAAGTAGGCCCGGATCAATAAGAGGAGCAAGTATGTTCGCCTCCACATGGTTTGGATAGGTTGCAAGACGGGAGATTAGACAGATGGAGGTATATCCGGAGCGTAATTCTTGTACTGCACATGCTGCTGCAATCAGGACGCCGTGGAACCGATCAAATTTGATCACGTCGCGACATCAAGACGCGAGTCGTTGGGCAAGAGGTCTTGAAAAACTCTCGAAGGAGAGATATTACGACGGTAAAGATTTTACGGGAAAAAAAAAAAACAAAACGAGAAAAAGGTACGGAGCAGAAAAAGAAACTAATAGTCGGAATGCAATTCAGGGAGGCCAGCGAGTGGAAAAGAGACGCGTTGGGGAATGATATCACTAAGACAAACTATCGATTCATCTCATTTCATTTGGATAAAGCAGAGACACTGTTCCAAACTCGATCGTGAAACTAATTGAGGGGATCGAGGTTGAGTGGCTTTAACAGACTGAAAGAGATGCTTGAGACCCAAGAGCCGCATTCATCCGCGCTTGCTATCTGTAAACTCTCGATTATACAGTATGACACTGGTGTTCTATTTCGGTCGGCTTTGAATCATGATCATGCTGAGCTAGAATAGTCTGGAAGTCATCAGCCAACACCCTGAATAAAGAACTCTCCACTCCTTGGAGATGAGAACTAGGCAAGGGATCTTCGATGGGCTGAGACTGGTGCCTGAGAGAGCGCTATGGGAATAAATAGAGAGTGAAAACCGGGGGAATAGTGATAATGTGACGGACGCCTTCGCCGACACTAAGTCTGTATCTTGCTAACCTACACCTCTCGCCTCTTTCTTGCCGCCTACTTATACCACTCACCACCGTTATCCAAGTGTCTCGCTCACACGAATTATTTTCGCTGTCATATTACGAATCTATATTTTCAATCTCTATCCACTGGCTTATAATCCTAATTGCGATCGGTAAATTACCACCCTTACTAACTGCGCTCCCCGCCTTTAGACCCCTCTTCATTAACACCAGAGCCGACCCCAAGCTTGCACAATTCAACTCCTACCTTCGGTATTTCGGACACCAAAAACTAACGTCGACTGTAGCAACTCCAGTCGTTCAAAATGGCCGAGAAAATGCTTGTTATGACCAGCAACGATGGCAAGAACATCGAAGTCCGTATGTGATTCCGGACCTGCGCTTCTCCCAAGCGTCGCTGTCATGTCGAGGAGCTAACAGTCGATCAGCCCGCGATGTTGCCGAACGTTCTCTTCTCATCAAGAACATGCTCGAGGACCTGGGTGACCCCACAGAGCCCATTCCCATTCCCAACGTAGGCCACTCTTCCCAGAATACCACATAAATCAGACTCTGATCTAGCTTGTCAAACCAGGTCTCGGAAAATGTTTTGAGCAAGGTTCTCGAATGGTGCGCCCACCACCGGAACGACCCTCCCAGCTCTGCGGATGATGACGATTCGCGCCGCAAGACTACGGATATTGAGGAGTGGGACCAGAAGTTCATGCAGGTTGACCAGGAGATGCTCTTTGAGATAATCTTGGTACGTGAAGTCATGCCTATTTCTTTGATTATTTCCATAATATACTAACTTCATTGATAAGGCCGCCAACTACCTTGACATCAAGCCTCTCCTTGACATCGGATGCAAGACTGTCGCCAACATGATCAAGGGCAAGTCCCCCGAGGAAATCCGCAAGACTTTCAACATCCAGAACGACTTCACCCCCGAGGAAGAGGACCAGATCCGCCGCGAGAACGAATGGGCCGAGGAGTGAGTTTTAGATCCCGCAGTTGCACATATATACTAATATCCTACTTTAGCCGCTAAAAATTCTCATTTTGGGATGGTTTCCTCTGCTCTTTTTGTGGACTGCTAACCGGCCCCAATGACAAAGCATGATGAGTTAGTTTCTGAACTTCAATATCAAACAAGGGTCCTCTGGCTCCACGGCGTTATGGGATACTACAACTCAGCGGTTTCGTCTTGCTTGTTAATCTTTTGCCCTCCATGATCACGTTACCCAATGTCATTAGTCTGCTTTTCATAAAATGGTTTCGAATAAATCACTCCATTGCACTGTTAATGACTGATGTATTACCTATCACTCAGTTACATACCTTAACTCCAGGATCAATGGCAGTCATGTTCGCGCTCAGGATATGTCTCTAATCCTCTACTTTCTAGTTAGTGACGTCTTGATTTCTTAATTTAGATGGTATATGACTCGGGATGTAAGTACTTCCACCTGCGTGCGCTGTTGCTATAATTGAGAAAAAGTGCGTAAGACAGAACCATCGACTAGGTACGTAGGACGTAGAACCCTGCCCTAAACGTTTGTGGTAACTACTACGAATACTATATGGCTGGCTTACTTCATCTGCTAAGGAGAGACGCCTATGAAGCAGACTTTGGTTGGGATGAATGTCCGTGAAGAATCCAATGAAGGACCGAGTCCAAGGGAGACTGGAGGTTCAAGCTACCCAGAAGTTAAGAGCCATGTGCCAGTGTTTATGTACTTCTAGCCATTGGAAGCCATGCTAGGTTCCAGTCTTATGAACCAAGTGCTCATGATACCGTCGAATGCTCATTACCCATCATATTTTCGATTTTGTCTCTTTTCTTGTTTCCCTAGAGGCTCGCGTACAATAGTTTGCAATAAGAAAGCAGTAGAGTCCATTCCATCACAGAAACCCGCCCCCACAAGCCCACTTGGCTACTAGATCAAAAATGCCGGCCGCTCATCTTGAGGCTATTCAAAGACGAGTCGCCTTGTCGATTGTAAACCATGGTTCCGAGCACATTGACGTAGATAGCCGGAGACGAGGAATAGGTGAGAGAAGAAAGACAGAATAAGGGAAAGCGGGTATTCGATCGTAGGCAGGTGAAGGCAAGCCTGTCAACGGGTTTTATTTTCTCATTGCAAATTAGAGCATCGCGAGTTCTGAAGGATTTTTGGCCGTGTGTGTGTGTATCACAGTTGAAAATTGAACGGAAAAATCCCAGGAAAACAATGCGTCGACTCGGTCGTGGAAGAAAGCACGAGCTTAGATACCGAGACGGGTCTTGCGCCAGTGTCGTCGCTTAGCGTTGTATCTAAAAAAAAGACAATGTTAGTCGTGGGTTTCCTTTATTGACTCGCGTATCGGTTTGCTGCGACAATTGTGCGTGCGTAATCCAGTGTCTGATCTGGTAGCGATGAAGAGTCTATAAAGACCGTTTCGTTGATATACTAGCATTCTTTCTGACCACACGCGCACACACACACACACACACACCCCCATATATACATTTCCTCCTCTTCTGCACACTGGTCGGAAAAGACGGTTGTAGGCTTCTGGAAACTAGGTCGGACTATATTTACCTGATGGTGTTACCAGTCCTGAGGCGAATCCACTGAGGGATGGGACGGTTCTGCTTCTGAGCTTTGGCAAGCTTTTGCTTGGTGCGGAAACTCTTGTGGCTCTATATCAGGGTTCATCCATGTGTTAGCCAGCAGACACTTCATCGGTTCAGAGTCATTTATGGCGGAGCGGAGGATATTGATCTGATATAAAAATGATCCATCCAATTTGGCGAGTAAGCCGGGGGATTCACTAACCGGCATCTTGATGGGTTGTCGCGACGGCGAGCTGAGTTGTATGGACTGGCGGTAGTGAGGTTGTCGACCGTCTCCAGGCCTTTTCGTGGTGGTGGATTTTTTGGTGCGGACAGGGTTAGCGTTTCGCTTCCCGAGGTCATGTGATTATGCCTCAGGCATGAACAGCCACCTCTATCTTCTGTTTATTCGTATGTCGAAACGATTCTGAATATCATTCTACACGAGACATCGTTGGCTTAGTTTACGACTTTACATTTTTCTTGAGTCTCGCGGCCAAAAAGCAGCAACCGCCTGGGCCTCGCGGTCACCCGGAGTGACTCGAATATGCCTTCAGTCAGCTACAGCCTCACGGCAGTCATACTGCGGCTGTAAATGAGCTTTGTATGGCATGATGTTTCTTCCTTAGCTTCAGTTGTGACGTTCCATCCTATATTAAAAATTCAGATTACAGCGGACTTTGTTCTTATAAAGAATATTTCTGGAGGCGTTAGTGGTATCACACTCTGCGTACTTCATATAGAAGGCAGCTAAAATTAACCTTCCCCGATCCATTACTCAAGTTTTGCACGTCCATATATCTACTTTCAAGATCTCCATGATTGTAACCGCCAAGGTGATTGAAAAATGATTATGTGGCTCCGGCTTATGAGGCGGCTTGACGGACCGTCTACCGTGTTGCGCCTCTGCACCTCCGCAAGCACAACAATCAGCCACATATCGGTGAATTCGAATATCCTGCGGCTTCGATCTCTTGCCATTCACTCCTGGATTGATACATGACTTGATCAAGAGCTGTTCAGGATATATCCTCAGTACTAAGGATCAAGTCATAGACGCTGCTCACTCTGCACAGCCAGTCGTATGCAAGCCACTGGCTGAATTCATCGACAGTATGGTGTCGCACTGTACTCTCTGCAGGCTCGGTCGGACTATCAAGATGACAGATATCAGCAGACGATTCCATTCGGTCTCCCATAAAATCCTGGTGGGCCAGGTCTGCTGCAGCGAATTCCAGCCCATAAGCATATATTCAACGCACTGCAGCTCCCAGCGTCCCCCCTATAACCGCACAGGTTACCGAAACCGTGGAATACCGACAGGACGCTGCGTTGGGTATCGATAGCCAGGGAAGTGCATATCAGATCCTTTGTGACGTCCTCCGCTCCCAATAGAGAAAGAAGGAATGCAAGCAGGTAAGCTACGGAATTATATAAGCACTGAATCTCATGTACCCCTCTTGAGCTCACAGTCTGCTGTACATGCACAACCACAGCATTAAGCTGGGGCGATGTATTCAGAATACGACACTGCGTGTCAGCTGAATCTCACCTGTAAGGGAAATACGGACCATGCTACAACTTTTTCTAGGAGGCGCTTCGTATTCGTTTAAAGTAGATTTGGAACGGACTTGGGAATTAGCGTCCATTCTTTTCAACTCCACTTATGTCCTTCCGCTCCTCAATAAGCGCAGGAATTAGAGACCTTCGAACAATTCAGAATTCTAGAATTTTCCTTAGGACGGTGACTCGAGACCAGAGTCGCGAAGGCAACACTAGCAGCTGCACAGTTGGCCACATTATGAGCAGGCTGAGCCTGAGACATTCACAAAAACATTATTTCGCCTCAAACAAGCATTTAGGCGCTATGACAGGAATGGCTATTTTTCTCCGCCGGCGTTTTCCTTCGGGGGTCTTGGGACCCAACTTCGGGGCCACCAGGCTCCAAAGTGCGAACGAACTGTGGCCGCGTAACCAAGATCGCCAACGAGGACGTCAGTTCCACATCAAAGTCTGCTTGGAGGAATGTCGGGGTACGGACATTTCAAGGGCCGAAGGTCAAGGTTCCAGCCACTGCGTCAATGGACATTATAGAATAGTAAGCACATGCAACGTCACGGGAATGCTGTCCAACCAATGCATGCACTGTACTAGCGTGCACAAGAAAATTTTACAATTATCCCGCTAGGTCTTTCTTATCTATTCTGTTGATGGCAGTTCCAGGCAGTTCCAGGCAGCTAGCTCTACACGGCTAGATAAATTAATGAGTCACCTCCGTCTCCAGCTGAACCCAGCAATCATCAACTGATTTCCCAAAAGGGGACCCCGGCGTCGTTCACAGGAGTCTATGCAGTGGTTCTGCAAGGACTGTTATTGTTTGAATTACATTATTACAAGAAACAAAGGCTATCAAATCATGTCCTTTTGTTTATAATTCTTTTCCCTCTTTGAAATCTCCGATAGAGACAACGACAGTCAACAATATTAAGATGCTGTAGCAGCTGAACGAAGTATTGTTGCTGCTGGCAAAAGCTGGACCATAAATGATGATACCTGCTCGGGGGTTGTAATCCCCGACTGACGGGTCCAGCTTGAAGGATGCAGGATGACACTTCGCTTGCACAAAGATCTCGGGAAGTTGGGGCTCCGATGATCCAGACTAGCTCGAGTGGGCATATGCATGTAGTCAAGCATTGATTATTTTAACTAGCGATGGATGTCTGCGCTTTGCGTCTAGCATAGGTAGCCTAGATATTGTTGATTATTTCTCCTAGCATTGTGCCCCTATATTACCATCAAGTACGAACACTGCGATCTCAATTATATCGAACTCCGACTCCGACTCCGACTCCGCGTACAACTATTTTACTATTTTACTCTAGATCCTCTGCGAACATCCTCGTATTCTGATTTTGTTAAAAGATTTCTGACCACCCGAACGTCTGTCGCGCAGAAGTTGTCGGCATTCTCTCATGGAGTGGTAATCCTGATCTAAACCGTCGACGTTTCCTAATTCGGCAGGGGCTTAGCCTCCCGGCTTCGAACGCAAGATGTCCCCGCTAGAGACAAATCCCCTTTCGCCAGAGACTGCTATGCGCGAACCTGCTGAGACTTCAACGACGGAGGAGCAAGCTTCTACACCACACGCTGCGGACGAGAAGAAAATCCTCAGCGACCTCTCGGCTCCATCTAGTACTACAGCAACCCCCGCAGACAAGGAGCACCGTCCTAAATCGTCGTCCAGCAATAATGCGGTCTCGGTCAACGAAGTCGATGCGCTTATTGCGCACCTGCCAGAAGACGAGAGGCAGGTCTTGAAGACGCAGCTGGAGGAGATCAAAGTAAACATCTCCTTCTTCGGTCTCTGGCGGTATGCAACAAAGATGGATATACTTATCATGGTAATCAGTACAATCTGTGCCATTGCTGCCGGTGCTGCATTGCCTCTATTCACGGCACGTATTTGTTCCTGCAGGTTTTCAGAAGCTCGCGGCTAACTTGTCCAGATCCTCTTCGGTTCGCTAGCGTCGACTTTCCAGAGGATAATGTTATATCAAATCTCGTACGACGAGTTCTATGATGAATTGACCAAGAACGTACTGTACTTCGTATACCTCGGTATCGGCGAGTTTGTCACTGTCTATGTTAGTACTGTTGGCTTCATCTATACCGGAGAACACGCCACGCAGAAGATCCGCGAGTATTACCTTGAGTCTATCCTGCGCCAGAACATTGGCTATTTTGATAAACTCGGTGCCGGGGAAGTGACCACCCGTATAACAGCCGATACAAACCTTATCCAGGATGGCATTTCGGAGAAGGTCGGTCTCACTTTGACTGCCCTGGCGACATTCGTGACAGCATTCATTATCGCCTACGTCAAATACTGGAAGTTGGCTCTAATTTGCAGCTCAACAATTGTGGCCCTCGTTCTCACCATGGGCGGTGGTTCTCAGTTTATCATCAAGTACAGCAAAAAGTCGCTTGACAGCTACGGTGCAGGCGGCACTGTTGCGGAAGAGGTCATCAGCTCCATCAGAAATGCCACAGCGTTTGGCACCCAAGACAAGCTTGCGAAGCAGTATGAGGTCCACTTAGACGAAGCTGAGAAATGGGGAACAAAGAACCAGATTGTCATGGGTTTCATGATTGGCGCCATGTTTGGCCTTATGTACTCGAACTACGGTCTTGGCTTCTGGATGGGTTCTCGTTTCCTGGTAGATGGTGCAGTCGATGTGGGTGATATTCTCACAGTTCTCATGGCCATCTTGATCGGATCGTTCTCCTTGGGGAACGTTAGTCCAAATGCTCAAGCATTTACAAACGCTGTGGCCGCGGCCGCAAAGATATTTGGAACGATCGATCGCCAGTCCCCATTAGATCCATATTCGAACGAAGGGAAGACGCTCGACCATTTTGAGGGCCACATTGAGTTACGCAATGTCAAGCATATTTACCCATCTAGACCCGAGGTCACCGTCATGGAGGATGTTTCTCTGTCAATGCCCGCTGGAAAAACAACCGCTTTAGTCGGCCCCTCTGGCTCTGGAAAAAGTACGGTGGTCGGCTTGGTTGAGCGATTCTACATGCCTGTTCGCGGTACGGTTTTGCTGGATGGCCATGACATCAAGGACCTCAATCTCCGCTGGCTTCGCCAACAGATCTCTTTGGTTAGCCAGGAGCCTGTTCTTTTTGGCACGACGATTTATAAGAATATTAGGCACGGTCTCATCGGCACAAAGTACGAGAATGAATCCGAGGATAAGGTCCGGGAACTCATCGAGAACGCGGCAAAAATGGCGAATGCTCATGACTTTATTACTGCCTTGCCTGAAGGTTATGAGACCAATGTTGGGCAGCGTGGCTTTCTCCTTTCAGGTGGCCAGAAACAGCGCATTGCAATCGCCCGTGCCGTTGTTAGTGACCCAAAAATCCTGCTCCTGGATGAAGCTACTTCGGCCTTGGACACAAAATCCGAAGGCGTGGTTCAAGCAGCTTTGGAGAGGGCAGCTGAAGGCCGAACTACTATTGTGATCGCTCATCGCCTTTCCACGATCAAAACGGCGCACAACATTGTGGTTCTGGTCAATGGCAAAATTGCTGAACAAGGAACTCACGATGAATTGGTTGACCGCGGAGGCGCTTATCGCAAACTTGTGGAGGCTCAACGTATCAATGAACAGAAGGAAGCTGACGCCTTGGAGGACGCCGACGCTGAGGATCTCACGAATGCAGATATTGCCAAAATCAAAACTGCGTCAAGCGCATCATCCGATCTCGACGGAAAACCCACAACCATTGACCGCACGGGCACCCACAAGTCTGTTTCCAGCGCGATTCTTTCTAAAAGACCCCCCGAAACAACTCCGAAATACTCATTATGGACGCTGCTCAAATTTGTTGCTTCCTTCAACCGCCCTGAAATCCCGTACATGCTCATCGGTCTTGTCTTCTCAGTGTTAGCTGGTGGTGGCCAACCCACGCAAGCAGTGCTATATGCTAAAGCCATCAGCACACTCTCGCTCCCAGAATCACAATATAGCAAGCTTCGACATGATGCGGATTTCTGGTCATTGATGTTCTTCGTGGTTGGTATCATTCAGTTTATCACGCAGTCAACCAATGGTGCTGCATTTGCCGTATGCTCCGAGAGACTTATTCGTCGCGCGAGAAGCACTGCCTTTCGGACGATACTCCGTCAAGACATTGCTTTCTTTGACAAGGAAGAGAATAGCACCGGCGCTCTGACCTCTTTCCTGTCCACCGAGACGAAGCATCTCTCCGGTGTTAGCGGTGTGACTCTAGGCACGATCTTGATGACCTCCACGACCCTAGGAGCGGCTATCATTATTGCCCTGGCGATTGGGTGGAAATTGGCCTTAGTTTGTATCTCGGTTGTGCCGGTTCTCCTGGCATGCGGTTTCTACCGATTCTATATGCTAGCCCAGTTTCAATCACGCTCCAAGCTTGCTTATGAGGGATCTGCAAACTTTGCTTGCGAGGCTACATCGTCTATCCGCACAGTTGCGTCATTAACCCGGGAAAGGGATGTCTGGGAGATTTACCATGCCCAGCTTGACGCACAAGGCAGGACCAGTCTAATCTCTGTCTTGAGGTCATCCCTGTTATATGCGTCGTCGCAGGCACTTGTTTTCTTCTGCGTTGCGCTCGGGTTTTGGTACGGAGGGACACTTCTTGGTCACCACGAGTATGACATTTTCCGCTTCTTTGTTTGTTTCTCCGAGATTCTCTTTGGTGCTCAATCCGCGGGCACCGTCTTTTCCTTTGCACCAGACATGGGCAAGGCGAAGAATGCGGCCGCCGAATTCCGACGACTGTTCGACCGAAAGCCACAAATTGATAACTGGTCTGAAGAGGGCGAGAAGCTCGAAACGGTGGAAGGTGAAATCGAATTTAGGAACGTGCACTTCAGATACCCGACCCGCCCAGAACAGCCTGTCCTGCGCGGCTTGGACCTGACCGTGAAGCCTGGACAATATGTTGCGCTTGTCGGACCCAGCGGTTGTGGCAAGAGTACCACCATTGCATTGCTTGAGCGCTTTTACGATGCGATTGCCGGGTCCATCCTTGTTGATGGGAAGGACATAAGTAAACTAAATATCAACTCCTACCGCAGCTTTCTGTCACTGGTCAGCCAGGAGCCGACACTGTACCAGGGCACCATCAAGGAAAACATCTTACTTGGTATTGTCGAAGATGACGTACCGGAAGAATTCTTGATTAAGGCTTGCAAGGACGCTAATATCTACGACTTCATCATGTCGCTCCCGTAAGTTCATATTTCTGTCCTTCATCCTATACCTGGTCCGCTAACATGCAACAATAGGGAGGGCTTTAATACAGTTGTTGGCAGCAAGGGAGGCATGTTGTCTGGCGGCCAAAAGCAACGTGTGGCCATTGCCCGAGCCCTTCTTCGGGATCCCAAAATCCTTCTTCTCGATGAAGCGACGTCAGCCCTCGACTCCGAGTCAGAAAAGGTCGTCCAGGCGGCTTTGGATGCCGCTGCCCGAGGCCGAACCACAATCGCCGTTGCACACCGACTCAGCACGATTCAAAAGGCGGACGTTATCTATGTTTTCGACCAAGGCAAGATCGTCGAAAGCGGAACGCACAGCGAACTGGTCCAGAAAAAGGGCCGGTACTACGAGCTGGTCAACTTGCAGAGCTTGGGCAAGGGCCATTGATCGCATCTCCCCTCATAATTATCTTCTCCGGCTACTTTCTTGCATATATATAATCTTGGATATCTCCTTGACAGTCTGATGGTGTGCTAGCACGTTTTTCCTTACCTTGACTTTTTGTATAGAATTCTCGGGCTCGTTAAGCCTAGTTATTGGTTTTTCTTTTTCTTTTATTTCTTTTATTTCTACTTCTTTTTATTTTCTTTTTATTAGACTTCTCGTCTCATAGCAGACACTCTCCTCTACCTATGTACCTTATAGATGAGATGAAAAGAAAAAGCAGACAAACCACTCCATACTCCACAACTCCTGCATTTGTCATAATCCATCATTACAAGCTATCCATCCACCTGAAAAGCTCAATCTTTCATACCCAGCCCAAACTCTTTTTGCACTTCAACCTGCCTCACCCCGCGTGCATCAGCAATGAGACCCATCAAGCCCTGCCCAATATCTTTGATCTCGTTATACTCGTGCAGTAGCCGAATATGCCGTTTTACCGTTTTAGATGGGTCATCCCTTGACGTAGCTTAGTAGGTGTGTTCTTTAACAGCAGAGAGGAACGAGAAAACCAAGCTGAAGGCGTGCCTTACTTCAATCCAGCCCGTATGTCGGCAATTTGAGCTTCGAGTTGAGCGCATTGGGATTCAAGGGCTGTTACTGATGCGCGGAGACTCGCCTAAGTCTACGTTAGTAGGACGTTAGTTGGATATTGCAGCTGGGTAAACTTGCCAACTTTTTATCTCTCTGGGAATCATGGTGGGGTATGGAAGAGTCTTGGGGTTTCTCTGAGGATGAAGGCATGGCTATGCTCTTGTGGCTTTAGATTTTGGATATGGATAGAGAGATCTGCTAGATTATTTCAAGATGAGGTCCTTAGTTCCAGGTATGTTGTAGTAAGTATCAGCATTGACGTTCTTGGGCACCCCACAATATTGCCACGATCTCAGCAACCGTACAAAGATAGAGACTGACTCAATCCATGAAACTAGCCTCATTCATCGGCATTCAAGAAAAAAAAATAAGATAGATATCTCTTGTAACTCTGTACTCCGTAGCTGCTATAGATGGGGTGGGCACGTGCAGCCAATCCGGGCGAGTGTTATCTCCATTTCTCAGTCTCCGTCTCCATTACCCGGCCCGCTTCCGATCGTTTCAATCAGAAGATTCGTAAGCCTGCCTCTCTTCTCTCCCCTCATCCTCCTCCTTCTTTCCGCAAACCAGCAAAGAAGGCAAGATGTTGGGCGCTCTTCGTTTACGCGGGGTACTTGGAGCTTTGCTCCTCGCTTCCCCTGCCCTGGCTCACGGCGACCATTCGCATGTTCCCGAAGGTGCTGCTATCTCAGACGACCCTATTGTATGATGCCCTGCCTAGCTATGCTTAACTTTGCGCGGACTGACAATGCGCCAATGTTCTAGGACTCGACACTATGGATTCATATGATTCTCATGGGAGTGTCCTTTGGCATAATCTTTCCCTTGGGCATGGTACTTGGGGTATGTCTCTCGAATCGTACCGTCTCCCTCCGAGCTCAGTCTGACTCTTTGTCCTTTCTCAACATAGATCATTCGGTCACGATGGCACGTTCCTGTCCAAGTTATCGGAACCGCGATCGCCGTTGTTGCATACTTTCTTGGCCATGCGCACAAGGGTCGCCAGTTCGCCAAAAACGTCCACGCCTCGTTCGCGAATTGGCTCATGTTCTTCTTGGCCGCACAGGTCATTCTTGGGGTTTATCTCAAGTTACATATCGAGAAGGGAATTCTTGGGAAATTCCGCAAAATCCTCGTTCTTCTCCACGGCATCCTAGGCAAGTTAATGCCGATTTTGAGCTGGGTGCAGATGTTGTTTGGAGGGATCACTTCGTTGGGTTTCTGCCGCGATGACCATCTCGGACAATGCCTGGCTCACTTCATTATGGGCAGCGCCTTCATCGCGTACGGTATCCTGCTTACCATCCTCCTACTCGTCGGTCAGTACTGGTTGCGCCGAACCGGCCGCAGTCAGGAGTTTTTCGATTCCCTGGTCATCGCGGCATGGGGCTGTGTCAACACTTTCACGGAGCATAGGTGGGGCGGGCCTTGGGTTCATAATGATTTGCAGCACACCACTATGGGCATTGTCTGGTGGTGCGCTGGTCTGCTGGGTATCTGGCTGAGCAGGAAGCGGAATGGCCGACCCAAGAGGAATCTTATTCCGGCTATTGTTATCCTCCTTACAGGCTATGCCATGTCCGGTCATCCACAACACTCGATGATCAGCACCATGATTCATAAAATCTTTGGATACACGTTGATGGCGGCTGGTTTGACCCGAATCATCGAGATTTCTTTTGTGCTGAGGGACCGGAGCAGTGTAAGCGCGGATGGGTCGGACCCTAACAGCTTCCAATACTTAACGCCTTTCGTAAGTTTCCTGACTTACCTATGGCATAAAAAGCAGGCATTATTCTAACGATTGTCCTACAGCTATTGTACGCCTCTGGATTCCTCTTCATGGGTGCCACAGAAGAGCAGATGATGCTCCTTGAAAATGCCGGCATCACCCACGTATCTTACGTACTCATCCTCTACAGCATCGCATTCATCCTCTTTCTATGTATGTCCCCTTTCCGTTTACTCAACCATATACACAGTATTAACTTTTGATTTCCTATAGTTGTAAACATTCTACTCCATATCTACGCCGTGCACGCCTGGCCCGAGTCCGCAGACCCGGCAGCCCATTCCCACTCCCGCATAAGTACCGACATCTCTGACCAGGGCCCCTCCGGCTCCATCGCCCTGCCTAACGGGCCAGGTAGCAGCCGCTTCACGCACGTGAACGGCCACGCCCGCACGCCCTCCGAAGCACAGCGCATCCAGGACGCTGAGACTTTTGAGCTCCAAGGTCTTATCTCAGATGAGGAGGAAGATGAGGATAAAGTTCCACCTTATGAGGGAAGAAGACATGGCCCTGGTCCAAGAAAAGCGGAAGATGAAGAAAGCGCACCACTTTTCAGGAAGGACAGGGAGTAGAGGTTTTTCAAAACGCGCATGACGGCTTTCGTGAGAATATATGGAATTGGGTTCTCCTTGTTTGGTTTATTTGGAGTGTGAGGAACACTCCCTAATATTGCATCTTTAGTTTTAGTACCTGTCCGGCTTTTCCATTTGGTTTAAGGTTGGGTGAATGGCGTTGCGCTTGGTGCTTGTTTGTCTGCTTGCTTGCGAACTAATACATATTTGCATCATATGAAACCACAGTCTTGGTAAACCCAGTAGATACAGTTTCCTTGTACTCCGGACGCTAGTTGTTTATCGACAACCACATACGTACTTTAACTGGCGTGGCTTGGCGTTTTCAATGTTACGACATACATATATCCCGCAGTCAATTCACTGTGGTGTAGATTGGAAGTAAACAGGAAAAGAAGGTGCCCGGACGATTATCCCGGATCCATTATCGACCCCATATTCAATGGTTAAACCTTATCATACAGTCATGAATCTGCTCCCAACCCAGGTAGTACCCAATCCTGGCCGTAAGTTGGAAAGAGAAAGAAAGTCGAAGGCTAAATCGAACCGAAATATACGTTAACCTCTCCACTGATCTATGCAGCACGCTCTTTCATGGCGTATTCCGCAATAGTATGAGGTCACCGGAGTTATAGGGTTACGACAACCCTACGCCCGGCTGGCCATTTCCTATGCTCGGCTGACCATTTTCTATACCCGGGTGACCATTCAGTGGAATTGGATTCGGAGCCGGAGGAACGGCAGCCATGGCATTTGGTGTATCCATTGAGTAGAAAGGGTGTAGCGAATAGATGGGGGCAACAGATCTCTCGCCATCAACCAGAAGGAGATTTTGAAGAGGCTGCTCCCGAGCGCTCAGGACATTCATCACGTCTTGGGCTAAAGCACCTCCTAAGAAACCGGCCACTGGACTTAGTTCGCTTCCGAGATTTGACAGGAAAGTTCGCAAGAATGCTGAATCGAGGGTGCTAATGTCAAGCTTGAGTTCCTGGTGCGCATCCCGAGCCAGTTTCGTGAATGATTCAAGATCTTGGTGTGAAAAGGTTGGCAATCTGCCATGGTTGATTTTCTGAAACTCCCAGAGGGCTCGAAGACAGCTCAGAAGCGGTGTCACTTGCTTTCGGCGGCGGGGTAGACGTGTCAATTCGTCGGGTAGCGGTGATGTGTTTGCTAGAAGGAGAGGATGGTATTTCTCTCGTTTCGTGACCATCTCAATCATTTTGTCATTCTCCTTCTTCGAAGTTATGTTCAAAATAGTCCGAGTTGATGTTTCGTTTATAGGCGATGGAACGTTTGATTTCTCTCGTGTGATCACGAAGTCATGTTCAATTAGGTCAGAAAAAACAAAACCGTAGAATCCATGCAGGCCAGCTGCGTAAAACGGTCGTCCGGCTACACGACAGGCCGAATTGATGACATTGTACATGGCGAAGTCAAGCTCGGTTGCAATTGTTAAGTCGAACTGCCCGAAGAACTCTGGCGGCTTGCTGGAAATGCCACTTGCATCTGCGTAGACCTTGACTCGTTTATTGTAGGCTCGTACTGCTGGGGCCGCAGCTTGGGCCCGATTTTGACCAATACAATCCTGGTTCACGAGAAACTGCGCTCCAAGATCCTCTTCGGTGACGATCCCATCATCAATTATAGTCAAGCTTCCGATCCCTGCTAACACCAGATTTTTGGCAACTTCATTTGCCAGCGCTTTGAAGGTGATGATGAGGATATTCGCAGACCGCAACCTAAGTACATTTCGCCGTTAGTCAAGGATTCGGTCCACGAAACTGTTCGATTCCACTCACTTCTCCTGGGCCTTGACTCCCCAGAGACGGATTTGACGATCGTACAGCGCAATTTCATCTGTTGAACTGTTACGAAAGATTCATCATAAGGATTTTGAGTATAGTTCAAAATCGATCGTACCTGGGCTGATCGACTGATCTTGCGAGTCCATGGTGAAGTATTCTTGTGCGTGGAGTCGAGATTGACCGGCTGAATTGACTACAGCAGTCAGATTAATCTCAGCGTTGACTCGGATAATCGAAGGTTCGCCGGATTAGAGAGAAGAATAGAGGTGGAGGATGTTGCAAAGAAGAGTCTGTTTAGGCGCGAAGCCGAGACGAGGAAAGAAGGGAATGCGAAACGAGGTTAGGTGACGAACTATATAACCTCACTTCTGCTTCCGAGGCAGGCTAATTTCGCCTCTCAGCCGCAACAGCAAGGCGGCAGAGTGACCTCCAGTTGTGAGATAAAATAGGTATCTCAGCAATAGCAGGGGAAGTAATAAGATCAGCTTCTAGCGTCAAGGCGGGGGGATAGCGCGGCAGTGTTGGACGAAGAAAGCCAAGATCGAGAGAGAAGCACGAGAGGGGCAGAAGAGGGGCGCGGGAGGCGACCGAGCATCACTCAATGTGTTACCAGAATGCATGAAGCCAGCAAAAGACGCCGAGCCAGCCGCTTGCCAGCAACCCAGACACAGGTAAAGCGAAGCTGGATGAGTTTTAGAAGGGAAACATGCCAGTGCAGAAAGCGAGTATGCATCACGTGAGCGGGCAGATAAGCGCCCTTTATCGCGTCGAGCCCCAGGAGCGTCATCAGACAACTCACCCCCTTCACTTGTCCCTTCCATCCTACTAAGATCTGCTCACTGTCATTTGCCGTTCTTTTTCCCTCGCTGCCGCTGTTCGGCTCCTTGCATTCTGTGTGCCGCGTATCGTTTGTTTTAGATCCACTCACCTCCACATTCGCCCGGTATAGTCCTCCAGTCTCCGCCTTCCCCATCCCATCGCCAAATCGGCTAAGAACTAACGACACTTGCACTTCCGTTCCATAGGATGGTACGTAAGGAATATACCATTTTCCATTCCAGGGCCCATATCCTTCATACCAGTTCGTAGGTTAGCTAGTCAGCCCTCCATGTGTTGACTTCTTGTCCATCCTTATCTAGTCGGGGAATTACGACCATCCTCCCGCTTCTCGCCGTGTCGTCCGAGGAAGCAGATCCGGCGATAGATCTTATCGACCAAACACGAACCGCCTGCAGCACCTACGCAACCTATTGAATACTGAACGCAACAGAAATACCTCCGCGCGAGCACTAGAGACACTCGACCAAGAGCTGGAGGAGTTCCGTTCCGAACGGGCGAGAGATCGATCTTCCTTTGAGCGCACCCGAGCAGTCGTGGATCAGCAGATTCGGAGTATACGAGGAGAGAGCGGATCTCGGGAGGATCCTATCCATGGTGCGAGCTCAAGTTCAGGGAATCGGTTGCAGAGACTGCAAGATCTTGATGCAATAAGCTATCGTGGTTCAAGGCCCAGCAATCGACTTGGCCGAGGTAGGGGGAGTCAAGAGTCTATCCTTGACCGGTCCGTTCCTCCTTTAGAAACGCCGTCCGCAATGCCTCTGGAGCTGGGTCACGATCATGAATTGGACAGGTTGAGAGTCAAGCGCAGGAAGCTTGATTCGGATGATAATCGAGAAGGACTACAAAACTTAAGGTATGGTCAATTTGGCCAAGTCGTGCCGGGGACTCTGAAAATGGAGTTGGCCAGTTGTGATGGAGGCACATATCCGCCCGTTTGCGAAACGTCGGGGCCGGAGAACATTCTTCGGGATGACTCGTCCGTGTATTGTACAAAATCAGACCGCTGTAATCTGATTCTAAAACACTGCGGGGAGGCACCGTTCTGTTTGAGGAAGCTTGTTATCAAAGCGCCAAAGTCCGGCTATGACGCTCCGTATGTTCGGCCTCTGATGGTTATCGCTGCTTTACTAACCTATGCCTCTACTAGGATTCAAGCAGGGATGGTCTTTATCTCTATGTCAGCTGATGAACTTCTCGCTCGCACCGCTCAATATCAGATTCAATACGCTAGTTCCCGGAGCCGCCGCGGCCGTCGACGCAGCGGAATGCAACCTTCCGAAGAATATTTGAACTCATATCGAACTCCGTTACAAACTCTTGAGCGGGCGACCTTGGCCGGATTTGACTGCCCTTCTGATTCGGACACGGACGCCAGTGAATTTCTTGGTGCTTCCTCAAGTTCGAATGCGGACCAGTCGCCCCAGTTTCGCGTGATCACAGAGTATGATGAGCGCTCTGATGGTACTCAGCTTGACAGAGTGGAAGACAGCTTTCTCGAATCCCAAACTTCGGAACCAGGGGGGCCGGACGAATTGAGAGCACTGCATCCGATGTACCCGATTGAAGAGGATTTTCTTTGCTCAGATACCGAGGACAGCAGCAGTGGTGAGGATGAAAGCGCTGAAACTCGTTCCTATAACTCACGACGGCGAGAACTGCAACGGCAGGTACGCGCTATGCGTCGTCAGTACGCCATGGAACATGACGATTCACCCAGGGGACATAGCACAATACAATCGACCTTGCTCATCCCGCCGTCGGTGCCGCGTTCTGGACCAACTGCACGTCCTTCAAGCGGTGGATTGATGAGACCTCTTGCTCAGTTCTTTATCAAGCGACCCAAAAGTAGCGTCAGCCTCAAGTTCGATCCTCCTCCGTGAGTGCCGAAGTTCTCTTGTTTAGATATTCGTCTCAGTTTCTTCTAACTTTTTCCGCGAGATAGGTCTGGTCGTTACATTTTGATCAAACTCTGGAGTCCATACCATGCAGGCAACATAGACATTCAGAGTGTCACCGCCCATGGCTATGCTGGACCCAGGTTTTTCCCTGCCGTCGGGCCCAGATGAGCCCACACCACATGTCGACCAATGCCGCGAAACCCAAGGTATACGCTCTACAATGGCTTAAGACTATTGGGCCTCAGCCAGTGATAGCTCGAAGGAGCCCAGCCACCCTACAGTACTGTGCCCATCAAACCGAAAGGACAATGGGCGAGATCTGTTGCCGCATCGGTTATGCCTGACCAGCATGTATTTTATGAGCCAGTCTAACATTTCCGTCTTGACTCATACTTGGAGAATAATAAAGCCACATGTCATGAATACAACAAGAGCCCTATACGCAGGTTCCATGTGAAATAGCGCATCATTCGTCCTTATCCAGCTTCAACATGTTACACTAAATCAAGTCCAGCCCATGATAGCTAAGTATTCGTTGTGAGAACAAAATGCCATGAACAAAAACAAAGCAAGGTGATTAAGTGAGCCTATAGCAGGATCCAGACGCCGATGCAATCCAATGAATTAATATTTACAAAACGTGCCTCGTAAGCGGAAAGTAGTATAAAGCAAAGTAGGACCAACCAAACCCTTCCGCGTCTCCGCAGGTAGTGACAACCATGCAACTAGACATGTTTGTTTGCCAGCCAGAATAAGTATCGAAACGCAACATATTAGCCTTCGGGTCCTAATCGATGCTATCGTTTCTCGTCTCTCGTGCAATGATAACCCAACGCCGAATCATTCATTATGAACCAACCATAATCCAAACTCCTGAAAATGTTTCGATCCAACTCCAACCTTGGAAGGCAAAATTTTCCTTTCCCAAAATGCAAGAAAGCGGAAGCCCGACTCACGTCACGGTAAGGTTAAATGACAATAACATCACCTTCAGCATCTGCGGGGTCGGAGACCATCATATCACCGTACTTTCCCACTGTCATTAACATTGAGTCGTCGTCCAGATCAATAGCACTGTCGTCGTGATTAGGGGCGTGAAAGGACGTTAAGTTTTCGGAAATATCAGTAGGTTTTTCATCATCCATGCGACTGGGATTTGTTTCGACTCCCATCCGTGACCTCTCCAATGATGCGCCATCTTGCGCATTTGACGTAGATGACTCGTTACCAACAACTTTTGGGGAATTTCTGAGGACGAGTCCTCCCGGGCCGGACTGGTCAGAGTCCAGGCCTGCTTTCTGCAAAGTGCTTGGTGTGTAATGCATGAATCCACCCTTCTCTGCCTGCCATAACATCATCTCATGGAAAAAGACCTTGGTCATCCACCAGGCACTGAAGCTCTGGGCACCTCCCAATGTAAGGCGGTGTAGTATGCAATCCCACAATGCATCCACTCGTTCAATGATGCACTGTGTACGGTGTTGAGGAAAAATATGAGCGAGGTTTAGTATAAAGGAGATCCATTTGTCCGGGAAATTGTATTCATCACCCACGGACTCCTCAACGGAAAATTTGTGTGGTTTGGGGCTCTTTTCCAAATCGGGTTGAGAGAAGAACGGGTGCGAGGCAGCAGGGTTCAAATCAGCGACAGGAGTAAGCAGGGCGCGAATATCATCCTTCAGTATTTGTTCTGTGGCCTGTTCCGCGCAGACGGGGATATTCGCCCGGGTGATCATTTCTTTGGGGTCAACCAATGTAGTGAAGTCGAGCCACATCTGATTCCTGTTATCGGGGTGGCACAGCCACGCCGCAGCAGCATTAGCAGACTGATTCACATCAAGCATGTGCTTCAGGAGATTGCAGAAGATATGAGCTGGCAGCAACCTCGCGAGGGAAACATGTACAGGTTGGGCCTTGAATGTTTCGGCAATATGTGTCGTAAGTCGTTGAGATATTGAACTAAAGGCATCCAGGACAAGTTTCGGAACAACTTGTGTTGTCAACGGTGCCACAAACGCAATCATCTTCTGGTACATAAGCCAATCGCACTCTTTGATCCAAGGTGCGAGATTAGGATGCGTCAGCAGCTTCTGGACCGGAACGGTTAAAGTGCCATGGAACGCAGAGAAGAATCTGAGCAGGTTGCGTTCTTTGCAATACCGGAAGCTATCGATAACTGAGATACAGTGTGAACGATAGAGTGCAGCGAGTGCCGCCGCTACCTTAGAGTCCGTGTTTTCGGGGAGGTAATAATTGATATCCGGTAGTTGCAGAGAGTCTGTATCAACCGAGGAGCTATCCGTCGTAGGTAGTTGTAACATCTGGTAAATTAACTTTCCTGAATGACTGGCAACATTCTCGAGGGTTATCACTTCGGCCTGTGAAGAGGCCTGGCACCCGCAGCCTGAAATTGCCCTGTCGATGGAGGCCCTGGGAGCGAATGAAGTAGTAGGAGATGGAAATAGTGCTGTATCTGCTGTAGGCTGCTGTATGGTGCTCGCACTATGGGGGATGTCAGTCTGTGGTTTTCTTGCGAATTAAAACATTCACTCACGCTCTTTGCATGTCATTGCCATTCATAGCATCCACACCACCTACTGCCGTGGAGTCGCGGGAAGGGTTCTGGGTGGTCGATGTGGATGGCTTCTGTTGCTTTTCCTCGATTACCGTTAAATCAACGTAGTGATACTTTGACTCCCCCCTAACGCCTAATCTGCGCGTCTGTACATTTGGAAATATGATTCGAACTAGTTTCCCGAAAGACGCAGGATTCAGCACGGAGACACGTTCGGTTCCACACTTTTCGGCATAACAGCAGTAAACACGATCTCTGCGGACAGAGCCTGTGCTTTTTCTGCAGTTCTCCTTCAACCTATGGCGTATAAGATTCAGCAAATGGGAGCATGATTATGTTATTGGTACTTACCAGATCATTGCGAAGACTTGTTTGACCTTTTCTGCCTTTCCGCCAGCTCCCTCATGCTTGAGTACTTCTGCCGCCATTTGCTTCAGTGTATAACCCTCATACTGCCGCAAGAGTTTTCGCAACTCATTATCGTTGGCTAGGGAGGAGCTTGATCCCTTTTTTTTCTTGAGGCCGGCTTCCGAAGCATCATGTTCATCCAGAACGTGCTCCTGTATGTGGTTCTCAATTCCACTGTCGTATATGTTTTGATACTGAGGTATTGGCACGCCTGGCATCCCGTGTGAGACTCCTGAGGGTAATGAGTGGTGGGAAAGATGATGACCATGAACAGCATGATTGGGGAACTCGTCAGCCCTCGAAATTGCAGAGTGGTGGGCGTCTTGTAAAGAATCCAAGGCGGTGCCGTTCACTTGGTGCGACAATTGCTGGCCAAATCGCATAATAATATCCTCCGGGTTGTTGCCGAAAACATTGGATCCGGCAGATGTTTGGGCCGGCAGAAACTGGGGGAAGCCATCGGTGAGTTGCTGATCTTGGGTCTGCTGAGTTGTGGTCGAATGAATACTAGCAGTTGAGCCTCTCGACCGCGGGCGACGGCTATTCCTAGATATTACTGTTTCTGAGCGCGATCTCATGAGATCTGCCGTGCCAGGACGACTCTGAGGAGCGACGACTTGGGTTGATTGAGAGGCTGCACTGGAGGACAGGGAGGCTGCGCGAGCTGGTGTCACCACGGGTCAGCGATGCGGTAAGTAAAAACCACTTCCAGTCCGTTAAGCATCAGATGAAGGGGAACGGAAGAGGTATCCTGCAGGGAAATGCAGCGCCTTACCAAGCTCAGGAGGCATCTTCCTTTTACAGGAGCTATTCGCACAAAGGACCTTGAATAGTGCTGTTGCTTGGGGTTCTCTCGTTGCTAGGTGCGAAACAGTGGGTAACCACGGGCGTTGATAATAATAGGTTCAATAGTGCCCGTCTGTTTTGATCTTTCCTTCAGAGCCGACTTCGGTGCCACCGCGAGGAGATAATCTCAGACAAAATAAAAAAACACAAATACAGAGCAGTCCGAGCTATGCTAATCATCAACTTACTCTGTCAGGGCGTCAGGCTCATGGCGTTTGGGGCTGGTTTGGTGAGGTTTCGAGGGCAAGCGGGAATAAACAGAGAATCGCCCGTTCCTCAAGCAACGAAAACAACCTCCCACTCACGTGATATAACAGTAACATGCCTCATTCCTCAGGCCCAACGTCATTGCTATTTAGGCATCATCACTGTTGCTTCCGAGGCGACTTAAGTCTCCTGGAGGGATTAACCTAGGGAATTATACTTCTCTCGTGAGGTATTTTTAAATAAAAAATATAAATTCTAATACTCGTTATTGAGCCTCAGAGCTAGTATAAAATACTTGTCTTTTCAGGTGCCTGTCATACGCATATGCCTCGAAAGCAAAGCAAACATGTTTGTTGATAGCGACCGTGTTTGGTATTAGATGCCATTTCTGCAACAGATAGATTATTCAAGATTTACAGGAAACTAATTACCTCCTACCGCCTCTAAAACTTGAAATGACAATGACAGAAAAAGTACAGAAGAGCTCCAAAAAGAACTTCAGATGAAGTACGGGAATCTAGCAGAGAGCAGGAGATTAACAATCATCGCCTCGATGCTTTTCAGTGGCGTCTTGAACTGTCGACCGAGCGTCAGGACGGCGACCCACACAGCCTCGTGCTGAATATAAATGAAGGTGTTTGCGATCAGAATTAGACAAGGTCTCTCTTCACGAATTCGGCAAGCAGAGACTTGCCAAGGGAAGCCGGGCTGCGCTCAACAACAACACCAGCGCTCTCCAGAGCAGAGATCTTAGAGTCAGCACCTCCCTTGCCGCCGCTGACGATGGCACCGGCGTGGCCCATACGGCGGCCCGGTGGAGCACTGATACCAGCAATGAAACCAACAGCAGGCTTGTTGTGCTTGTTGTTGGCCTTGAAGAACTCGGCAGCATCCTCTTCGGCACTACCACCGATTTCACCGATCATGATGATACCATCAGTCTCCTCATCCTCGAGGAAGATACGCAGGCAATCGATGAAGTTGGTGCCAGAGAAGGGGTCACCACCAATACCGACAACGAGGGACTGACCGAGTCCAGCCTGAGTGGTCTGGTTCACGGCCTCGTATGTGAGAGTACCGGAACGAGAAACAATACCAACACGGCCCCGCTTGTGAATGAAACCAGGCATGATACCAATTTTGCATTGACCCTATATGTTAATGCCACGTTAGAAGCTGCCGTCAGCACTGGACGAGCACTAAGAGATACTTACGGGAGCAATGATACCAGGACAGTTAGGCCCAACAAGACGAGTCTTGTTCTGGGTTTTCAGGATATCGGTGATACGGACCATGTCTGGCTCAGTTAGTATAAATGTGAGCAATACGTGCGAATCGTGGTTGCTCTCTCATACCGTGCTGGGGAATACCCTCAGTGATACTGTAAGATACCGGAACATTCAGTAACATGTAAATTAGTTTCTCAAGTCAGGCGAAGCTTACCAGACAACCAAAGGCACCTCAGCCTCAATGGCCTCCTCAATACCCTTAGCAGCGAGAGGAGGACTAAATTCCAAGCATCAGCGCCGACTTTCTGGCAGAAGTTTGGAGCTTATCATAGCATACGGGACAAAAATGGCCGAAGCAGTGGCACCAGTCTCCTTGACAGCCTCGCTGACATTGGCGAAAACTGGGAGGTCTAGATGTGTAGAGCCGGCCTTCTTGGGGTTGGTACCGCCAACAACCTTAGTACCTAGAATGCGTGAGTGTCCGATCCAAAACGACGCAGTGCGCGAAACAGCTGCAAGGGAAATGGCAATATGTACCGTAGGCGATCGCCTGCTCAGCGTGAAAACTATTGGCGCATATCAGCATCAGATCCATTTATCAATCAAGAGTCCGGGGAGGAGCTACGTACGTTCCTTGTTTTCCAGTGAAGCCCTGGAAAAGAACCTTGGTATCGGCATTGATGCGAAGGTTGTTGACAGTCTCAGCGTAAGAACCAGGAGTGTATGCGCGGCGCTGGGTGGCAGCAGCGTTGCGAAGGGCAGAGACCGCGTTCCGGCGAAAGGCTTGCATGGCGACTGACGGGTGGGAATGAGAGAAAAAGACGGGACGCAAAGAAGAGAAGGAGAATTGCACCGTCAGACGGGCAAGGTCAGAACTGAAATTATAGGAGGAGGGGAGAGTGGGAAAGAAAGGATGACAATAGGAAGCGAGCAGCAATTGATGTTTGAGACACGGGTTCGGCCATCTGTTCGGGAGAAAGCTTTAAGCGGTCCGGTTGATCGCGGGCGGTCGACCTTGATTTTTCTTCCGCTATCGATGGTCGATGCGAGTCAAACGCTTCAAAAACAGTGTTACTACTCCACGCGTTAATCCTTTTTCTATTGATTATTCCAGCCTCAGATCTCCCATCTATCTCGCACTTAGCCCACCTCCGCGTTTGCGCGAGGTAGCCACCCACCATGGCAACCACGACCATGACCGCCCCGCCACCGATCAAGACGAAGAATTCCAAGCTGCCACCAGAAAATGAACGATTTATGAGGGCGTGTTCTGACATTGCGAATGCTCTGATACAAGAATATGAATCGCAAAAAGACCCAACGCAACCCAAGAGGGATATCAACCTCAACAAACTCCGGGGTCAGATGGCAAAAAAGCATAGCTTGAGCCATCAGCCGCCGCTGACGGCCATCATCTCTGCCGTTCCTGAACACTACAAGAAATATATCCTGCCAAAGTTGATTGCGAAGCCAATCAGTATGTGGTCTTTTGCTCTTTGACCTGTTGTCTAGCTCATACATCTTTAGGAACGTCCTCTGGTATCGCCGTTGTTGCTGTGATGAGCAAACCCCACCGCTGCCCACACATTGCCTATACAGGAAACATCTGTGTCTATTGCCCCGGCGGCCCTGATTCCGACTTCGAGTATTCTACCCAATCCTATACCGGATATGAACCTACGTCGATGCGAGCAATCCGCGCACGTTATGATCCGTTTGAGCAGGCAAGGGGACGAGTGGAACAGATCAGATCCTTGGGCCATAGCGTCGACAAGGTCGAGTACATCATTATGGGAGGGACATTCATGTCTCTGCCTGCAGAGTATCGGGATACCTTTGTCGCTCAGCTTCACAATGCGCTCAGCGGTTATCAGACTGATAATGTGGACGAAGCAGTTCAGGCTGGAGAAATGAGTAATATAAAGTGTGTGGGAATAACTATTGAGACTCGTCCCGATTACTGTTTGGACACGCATTTGAGTAGCATGCTTCGCTACGGATGCACGAGACTTGAAATCGGTGTTCAGAGCTTGTACGAGGATGTTGCACGAGACACAAACCGCGGCCACACGGTTGCTGCAGTTGCGGAAACATTTAAGCTTGCGAAGGATGCGGGCTTTAAGGTGGTTAGCCACATGATGCCAGACTTGCCAAATGTCGGCATGGAACGTGACTTGTTTCAGTTCGAAGAGTATTTTGAGAACCCGGCTTTTCGAACCGACGGGCTGAAGATATACCCCACACTTGTCATTCGCGGAACCGGTCTGTACGAACTTTGGAGGACAGGCCGCTACAAGAACTACACCCCTAATGCGCTTATCGACCTTGTTGCTCGTATCCTCGCACTCGTCCCCCCCTGGACCCGTATCTATCGTGTTCAGCGAGACATTCCGATGCCGCTGGTTACTTCAGGTGTCGAGAATGGAAACCTGCGAGAGCTGGCTTTAGCGCGCATGAAAGATTTTGGTACAACTTGTCGAGATGTCCGTACGCGCGAGGTCGGTATCAATGAAGTCAAGAACAAGATTCGCCCGTCTCAGGTGGAGCTGATTCGCCGCGATTATACGGCAAATGGTGGATGGGAGACGTTCCTTGCGTATGAAGACCCTAAGCAAGACATTTTGATCGGTCTTCTACGTCTGCGCAAGTGCAGCCCCACGCACACATTCCGTCCCGAGTTCACCGGTCAACAAACCAGTATCATTCGTGAATTGCACGTGTACGGTTCCGCGGTTCCTCTCCACGGACGTGACCCGCGCAAGTTTCAACATCTTGGTTTTGGAACTTTGTTGATGGAGGAGGCCGAGCGAATTGCGCGAGAAGAGCACGGCAGTACCAAGATCAGTGTCATCTCGGGCGTCGGCGTTCGCAGCTACTATGCTCGTCTTGGATATAGCTTAGACGGTCCTTACATGTCCAAAATGTTGGAGCCAATTGAAGGGGGGGAATCCTGAGCGTATTCAATCGGCTGGAGCTATTTTTCTTTGCAAGTACGGATATGATTAATGATACCTCAAGCAGGAAGGCAGATCCAAAAGTCCTACTTTAGACTGATTGGCGTTTTATGGAGTGATCTTATGGTTTGGCGATTATAGGTGTCTATACTATCCCTTCAAAGCAGGCTACGACTTGCTTGTACATATATTTCAGAAGTCCTTGGACTCTCTGACCAGCGATGTTGCCATAAAAAGCGCGAACTAACAAAGCTACGTGACTCCGCAGAGTGCAATATCTGACTCACAATTATATTGCTTGTTACTAGAAACTTGCTGGACATATTCGTAGCGGAGTTGTGAATATACTCGAAAGGGTATAATCTGGCCTGTCCAGATACGAGAACGTGGATTGCCAAATGTGGCTAGACCAGTTCGGCCGCCATGGAGCTTCAATCACCAGGCCGTTATCAAACTGAGCATCATTGCCCCATATCCGTAACCTCTACCCTCAAACCCGAAGTTGCAATTTGTATTAAATTACCTCAACTCATCCGCTATCGTTCAGTCTCACGGGCATTCATTGTCGCTGCCAAGCCAACCAGATAACTCTCCCTTTATCAACCAGCAATAGCCACCAGCACCATGAAGCCTGTTGTATCTGTGATGAACGCATGGTCCTGGTATGGTTTCGCCGAAAGACATCCCTTTGCATTCGGTATGCTGATGAGTATCTGATTTTTCAAAGCGTGGTCATCTCCCTCTTCGCCATCGTCATCCTTTCCGTCCTCGGATCGCTATTCAAGGTGCGTTGATTGCTGCCTCCTCCATCGAATCCAGCCTCGATCGCTCTCATCGCTTCCCTCATTTCCAATTATCATACGCGCCAAGTATAGCCAAATATAATCACTAATATGGCCGCCCAAACAGAGCGAACACCACGGCTTTACCGGCTCGGAGGGTGAACCAGAAGACGGCGGCGCGGTCGCCGCTTCAATCTTCACTGCTGTTATTGTTTACGCCGTACGTTACGATCTCCCTACACCCTGACAGATCTTGTTTCGCATATGCAGGCATATACTCTGTTGATGATCGGCTAGGCTAATGAGCACAGGGATTCTTCGTTTTCTGTGCCTTCCAGGCTTACCTGCACATGCGAGCTCGCCGGGGCGGAGCTATATCGCTCAGCTAAGCCCTTTCTTTCGTTTTGGCATTTACTTCGGCATACAGTGTGACTGGAATGTCTAATTAGGGGTACGGGATTTCGGCTTGGGCTGCAGGGAGACAGCCGCGCGAGCTTTACTGCTGCTTGAATATAGCTATTCAATGTATGTGCCTGAGCCCTCGCTAGATGACGTCTGTGGATGTCTCTAAAGTCGCATGGTAGCGTCAAAGTGCCGCCATCAAGTGTCTGCAGTTTTCTCTCCTCCGATCTAGAAGCGTCTCTTTATGAATGACAGCTGGTATGCTCTTATATCGAACGCATGAATATATATATATATATATATATATATATATTGGCAATTTCGCCATAATAACGCGCAAAACAATGCCGCAAATTTGACCCCCCATATATCCTTTATATGTATGTATGTATATGCTCTTCCTGAAAGCCAGAATCACCCACTCCCGGTAAGACATCAAGAACTAAAGCACAAAACAAATTCCGCCCAGTCTATTTCTATGCGAACACAGACACCTCTTTATGTATAACCGGAAACATGGCGGTAACCACTTAATCAACTCAGTGCTCGTTATTCCACTTTACGCACTCGTCGAAGGTGACTCCTGAGCCCCCAAAAATATCCAGAGCACTCCCTATTGTCAAATCAACCTTACCTCCACTACTAAGCTGCACCTTCTCCAGGTCCTTCAGACTCCGCGCTCCGCCGGCATACGTTACCGGTATCGAACACCACTGTGCAAGCTTTGAAACCAACTCCTCATCAATCCCCTGCTGCAGGCCTTCGACGTCCGCAGCGTGGATAAGGAACTCTGAACAATATGGTTCGAGGAGAGAAATGGATTCTGGTGCGATCAGTGCGCTGGCTTCTCAATAGCCTCCATGATGAAGCTTTGTCAGAATGGAGGAAAACCGATCCGCTTACCTTGGTTAATCTCCATCTCTGTGATAGTCTGCCAGCGGTTCATGGCCACAAACCACGTGTCGCCCTTTCGCCGACAGCTCAGGTCAAGGACTAGTTTTGACTTGTCGCCGCCTAGGGCAGTGAGGACAGACTGTAGTCGTTCCAGAGAAAACCGACCTTCTGGAAAGAGGAATGATGTGATGATTACCTGTATATACTAGTTAATGAAGATTGTGACGGATTGGACACGGTTAAAAGCCAATGTAGCATCGGTACTGCCAAACAGCTGGCTTCCCTACTCGCTGGCATTGGATAAATCTGACACTAACATGCCGCACTAGCTAAGCAGCTAAGCTCACCTTCTCAGCACCTTGCTCTATCCAATATTGTGCATTCTCATCTGTGATTCCCCCTGCAATCTGCAGCCCCCCGGGCCATGTCCTCAGCGCTTCCTTTGCTGCGTCGTCATTACCGGGACCTAGTTTCACGACATGACCACCCCGGAGGTTATGTTGCTTGTAGAGTCCTGCAAAGTGGCTTGCTGGAAGTTTGGAAACGTAATTTGTCTTCAGATCCGACTCAACGTTGCTTAAAGTGCCGCCAACAATCTGCTTGACTTGCCCAGAGTGGAGGTCGATACAGGGTCGAAATTTGCTCATTGTTGACTCTTTCGTCTTTTCTGTAGTCCAAATTCTTGTTCGAATGGTTGACCGTTCAATTGCAATTTTGTCTTTAGTGAGGGGTTGCGCCTTCTTAACATCTTCGGGACCCTCGTGAAGGACCTTATCTTATCACACGTGACTTTATCTACCTTGGAAAAAGTTGACCACCGCCTTTTCTCTAATTCAGCGTTTCACTACAGCGGAAACAGGACGGTTGGTTCTTTTATTTTCAAAGATGGTTGGCAAACGGAAAAGAGATACCTCTGAAGTATCGGGATCTGAAAAGGGCGGTGGACAGCAGGAGACCCCAGCTACTGCCGAATCAAGCGCTCAAGATATATTCCGCAAATTCTTCGAAGCTCAGTTCCAGCCTTTGGAGGTCAAAAGGGTCAACACTGCCAAAAATGAATCTGATTCCGAATACACCGACAACGAGCATGATGGGAATAGTCAAGAAGATGACTCCGCATCCGAGTCTGAATGGAGTGGAATTGAAGAGCAGGAAGAAAACACCCCTGTTGAGGTAGTTGAGTATCAGGCTCCTTCTCGCAGTCCTGAAGACCTGATAGACAAGAAAGCTCGAAAGGCGTTTATGGTAAGTGGGGGTTGGATTATGCGCGTATTGATCTACGCTGATTTTATCCTAAAGACCGCAAAGCCGCCATCCTTCTCTATGGACTTAAACCCTATCACGGACAGCTCGAAAAAAGCCACGAACGACGAAGATGACAAAGATATCGAATCGCTTAACTTGAAGAACGACCTCGCACTTCAGCGACTTCTGAAAGAGTCTCATCTGTTGGAATCAGCTTCAGATCTCGCGCCGACAGGCAAGAATCGACACAAGGCGCTCGATTTGAGAATGCAGGAGCTTGGGGCTAAGAACTCGCTTTACCACCAGAAGAACATGCCATCGTCAATACGAAAGGGTATCAAAGCTAAGGCTGTTTCAAAGGAAGATAAGCGTCGGCGGGAAGCTCGAGAGAACGGGATCATCCTTGAGAAGCCCGCGCCCAAGAAACAGATTAGCAGTGGGCGACGGGAACGAGGAGTTGGAGGCCCATCGATTGGAAAGTTTGCAGGTGGAACTCTGAATCTCAGCAGTCGGGACGTCGCTCACGTCCAAGGATCACGGAGAGGGGGTGGAAAGTCGAGAGGCCGCGGCAAGACCAGAGGCCGTCGCTAAAAACTTCAGTCCGCTCTCCGGGAATTGGTTTACGCTGTATTCTGGGAACCAGTGCTCCATTATACACTCAATACTGGTTTGAGTTGCCCTAGTTGCTTTACGTGAGTCAGTGCAGCTTCGCCTGGGTTATCTCTTCTTTTCCCGGATGGGGCAACTGATGGTTCATCCCCACCAGCAGTTTCACGTCTCAGTCTGTTACCAGGCGTGCTGACCTGAGCGATAACGCATTGAAGCGTCCTTGTTCAGAGTTGTTTCTGGGGCCGCCTGTGCGCGAATTCGATCAGTGATCAACTAGCCCACGCTGATGGCAAGTCGAACTTCTGGTACCTGGAATACGGAACCTGAAACCTTAGCTTTTCCACGTTGGGTCTATCGTAGCTGGAGTCAAGAGGCTCGTCCTAGACTAATAATGGTATAGTGTCAACTCATGAAGCCTACCGTTCCTGAAAGAGCCAAACCTCCGAAGGCGCTAAGGTTTGAGAAATCAGTGCTGGGCCGGGCGACATGCTTTCCCATCCCTGCTTCGAAATTAATCGTCGTTTGAAGTGGACATGCGGTAGTCTTAGTCTCTTGACCGGTCTTCATAAAGTTTTGACAATGATCTAATGCCAGGGCTAGACATGGGTATTGACCAGCAAGATTCCTGTTCCTTTGTCTTCTCACTTCCCCTTGTCCGATGAACGTTAGAGCCTGTCGCTGTGGGGAAGTTTGATGGATATAGCACGTATTTTGGCAAGACAAACCGCCCTGGGATTCTCAATGCTTAGTTTTGAGTTCTCGCTCTCCAGACGATGGTACTAATCACGCACCAGGGCTGGACTTGTCACAGCAACCACCCCAACCCAGCTAGGAGCGTAGAGCACCCGTTTCCCCTCACACACTCTGCAGTCCACCATTTGTGATATTGCCCGGCGGGAAAGACAAGTGAAGAAGTCGCTTATGACCGCCGGCATCAATTATGGCGCCTTGCTGTCTATATGAGAGAATCCCCGCCATAACCCAGTTACTTCGTTCACAATCCAGGAACTAGGATGAATCGAGAGTCAAAGCTCCATCTGAGCCACCCACATACAGATTGAGTTGGATAAGAGAATGTATCCGGAATTCCAGACTCTCCACATCACCTTTCCCAACGTGTATGACGGTGCAGTACCTAATTCTGCGGCCTAAGCAGTTTTTCCATCAAGTACCACGCCGCATCCAGCAGAAGATTGTTCCCTAGTGCTGACGGAGCAAGCAGGATAGGCCGTGGATCAACGCAGCGAGTTCCTGCCTTAGCAAGAGACTCGGGCTTGCAAGAAGGATTCACAGACGGTGCGTCAGCGTTGGTTGACTGGTGTAGTCTCTTCGACCCCGGTAGTTGCATACATACGAAGTCAATATTATTGGACAAGAATCACCATGGGAAGGGGTCTGCGTAATAGTCACTCTTAGTGTCCTATCGCGTACTTGGCACTTCCTTCAGAACGTGTTTTGGGGACTAGATCACTTTACGAGACACTTTTCAGAGCAACACTCTCTGGTACTCCATAATAGGAAGGAATCAAGTCTCAACTTACCGGTGATCATACTCCAAACTCTGGCGATCAAAGTTGGTGCGGCGACCGGGTTTCTAGGCAATCCGAGCATGCCGTACAGAATACTGAGAAAGGAGATTTTTTTTTCTAATAGTGGATTGCTCGATTTTACTCGGAAAGTCGGAACGAACCCGGTCCTAATGCTGGAGAGTAGTAGCATTAAGCGAAGGCTCCAACCACAATAATTCAGAGTTCTGGTCGTAATCTTGAAGGCAAAGCTATCATGGAAACCTCCAGAAACGAGATCCAGGAAGGCCAACAATCTGGGGGTCGGCCGGCATTAACGTTATTTATTAAATGCTTTCAAGTTAACGATGATGCCAGGTTCTGCCATCAACGACCGAGGTATACTGTACTTGCTGCAAGATTAACAGTCGGATACGACTTCCTGACAGCCTCCTCGCCTGACCCCATAGCTCATGCACGTTCAGGCACGTTCAGGCACGTTCAGGGTGCAGTAGTTGCCGTGTGTGAATGTGTACTCAGTATCCACTCGCTATGGAGTGTGACTTCTGGCCTGTGGAGGCGAAAGAAATCTTCGAGAACTAAAGAGACGAGGAAAGTGGGGACGGAAAAGAAGAGTGCAGAGCTAGCGGCGGGTTCCGTGGAGGATATAACGTGGTTGGTAAGCGAGCTGCGCATGTAAGCGAGCTGCGCACCCAACCACTTTTTTACATGCTGACGCGGTCATCTATCTTCCAACAGCCACCATGCCCCGAGTTCGCGTTAGTTCAAGCCAAAATTGCCATGAGAAGGAAGGTCGGCTCCTACTGGCTGTACAGGCTATTAAAAAAAAGGAGATTACATCAATACGCGAGGCAGCACGTCGCTTCAATGTGCCTGAATCTACACTACGTACGCGACTACGCGGGACTACAAATCGCGCCGAATCTCGCGCAAATGGCCATAAATTGACTGAGATTGAAGAGGAAGTGCTTAAGCAGTGGATTCTCTCTTTAGATCTACGCGGAGCAGCTCCTACAAAAGCTCATGTACGAGAAATGGCTAATATTCTGCTTGCAAAGCGTGGTTCCACCCCAATCCAGACTGTCGGCCAGAAATGGGTATATAATTATACTCAACGCCACCCGGAGCTTGAGTCTCGCTTGTCAAGGCAATACGACTGCCAGCGAGCAAAGCAAGAGAACCCAAAGGTTATTCAAGCATGGTTTAACACCGTACGAGCCACAATCGAACAATACGGGATCCTACCGGACGATATCTACAACTTTGATGAGACTGGCTTTGCAATGGGCCTTTGTGCACATCAGAAAGTGATTACCAAGTCAGAATCATGTGGCCGAAGACCAGTTCTACAGCCAGGAAACTGTGAATGGGTTACTGCAATTGAGTCAATCAGTGCTTCTGGATGGGCACTTCCACCAACACTTATCTTTAAGGGCAAGCAGTATAACCAAGCATGGTTTACAGGCCTTCCGCCCGACTGGCGATTTGAAATTAGTACAAATGGATGGACAACTAATGAAATTAGCCTTCGCTGGCTTCAGAAGCAATTTATCCCGTCAACAGAGCATCGTACGCGCGGAAGATATCAACTTCTAGTTCTTGATGGCCATGGAAGCCATCTTACACCAGAGTTTGATCAAATCTGTACAGATCATAATATTATACCACTCTGCATGCCGGCACATTCCTCCCATCTTCTACAACCACTTGATATTGGATGTTTTGCAGTTTTGAAGCGCTCGTACGCCAGCTTGGTTGATCAGAAAATGCGGCTTGGCATCAGCCATATTGACAAACTTGATTTCCTTGCAGCCTATCCACAAGCTCGAATCAGCACATTTAAGCTGGATACAATCAGAAACAGTTTTCGAAGCAGCAGGACTAGTGCCATTGAATCCTGAACCAGTGCTTTCAAAGCTTAGTATTCAGGCTCGTACGCCTACACCCCCTGGAAGCCGTGGAAGCCAGGCAAGCACTTTTTGCCCACATACACCAGCAAATGTTGATGAGCTTCTAAAGCAAGCTTCTTTACTCAGAGATTTTCTCAAACAGCGCTCAAAAAGTCCACCATCACCGTCCCATAATGCCCTAAACCAGCTAATTAAAGGCTGTCAAATTGCAATGCAAAAGGGCATACTATTGGAGCAAGAGAATAGGGCGCTACGTGCTGAAAGATGCTATACAAAGGCGAAAGCGAGCTCGTACGCATAGATGGATAGCTCATGATAATGGTCTGTCTGTACAAGAGGCTACAGAGCTCGAGGAAGCTCATAATGCGTCTTTTCAGGCAATACCTGGTCCATGCGGGCCACCAGCAGAAGGTGCACAAACACCAAAGGCACGGGCATTACCTACATGTAGTACCTGCCATAGAATTGGGCATAGAAGAAATGCTTGTCCAAATAAATAATAATTAATATAAAGGCGTTGTGGTTGATTAAAAGGTCAAAATATGGGAAATCTGTATGCAGGTGCGCAGCTCGCTTACATGCGCAGCTCGCTTACCAACCACGTTAATTGCGTTGTCTATTGATAGCGATGGTCCTCCAAGGCGGGATACGAAGTCGTCTCCAGAACGTCGTTGGGGTGTTCTAGATGTTTCAGCCAGGACGATCAAACTTAGTCTTGTGCACGGCCAATTGTTTCGAGCTGTGATATTCCAAATCTTCCCCACCGGGCTCGCATAGGGCGTCGAGGATGAAGAAAACATATTCCTTTAGCGAAAACGATAGAGCGAGTCAGACAGCAGACTAAGCGACTCGTAAACTGAGCTTGGTTCGTCTATGCATGGTGCCCCTGAAAGTAAACAAAGCGGAATAGGTAGATACGAAGCAATTCTTCTCAGTTGGCAACTTCACTGGAGATTAGTTATACCAGCGCAATAAAGACTTCCCAAGAGCCAAGCACTGAAAACAAGCAATATCGGGGCGAGTATCCGGAGCCCTCTGATGATGTCAATAATTCGCTGGGCAGATTCTCGGAGAATTGAATATGGAGAAATCCCGAAATTATGCTTTTGCGGTTCCGACTCTTACGAGAGGCTCAGATCTCGCCCTGCTCCTTCCTTGACCCTCATTTCCACTTCAGCTCCAATCTCTAGTTTACTGCCGAGTTACGTACAAAGACCAAGATAGCCTTTCCAAGCCCCAGCCACCGGGAATACTAACGTCGAACAAAGCTATCAGCGCCGAAGACACTACGAACCGCGAAAGTTGAAATATGTAGATGATAATGACGTCCTATCAAAATAGGAAGGTTATAAAAAGGCTCGCACTGAAGATGGTGGGTTCTCAGGCTAGCTAGATTGAGTTTGCCTGATTCTTAGGGGTTTCCTTGACAGCTGTGCCACTCAGAGTAGACAATGGCAAGGGGCAAGATGGCCTCTATGCCCGCACATGCAGTGCCTGGCACTGCCTGCCAAAACCATGCGGGAGGGCCTGTTTAGCCGCCGAGGAATATCAATCTGCATGCAGATTGGTGATTGATCAACTCTTTTGCATCGCACTGTGCCCATGAGACTGGCCAATTTAACGGCTATCGTCATCACAGGACCTCTGGTGATTAGGAGAAGCACCGCCCCATCTAAGCAAAAGGGTTCAAGTATAGAGACCAGCAGAGTAATTAACATTTTAACGTCTTCAGGGCTGGGCCGGGAAGCGCAGATCCCACCTGGGGAGGTGATCTGTCCGCGAAAATTCAGATTCATCACATTTGTTTCTGATCTAAGGAGATCTCGAAGGGTCCGAGTCCTGCAATGGAATTTGATGGTCGAGCTATATCAGATCTGAGATGTGTAACAGATTAACGACCGTTAACATTCAAGACTATTGCAAGCCATCCGTTGATCCGGCGGCGTCAGAAGCACACTGTAGTCAGTCAAGTAGTGACTGCAGCGGCCACAGTGATAATGTAAGATGAGTCTGAGTCTATTTTTAGTCTTCTCGAGCGTAGTCATGAAGACAGCTCGAGTCAGACTATGCGGTCCGGGACGAGGACGAGCATACTTCTGAATACGATCGCCCGTAAGAGTCCTCAAAATCTTGCCACGGCATTGAGCAATCAGCCGTTCGTGCAACAGCGTCCCTGAAGCAGATGTGGTTTACTGCTTCGACAGAGGTGGTCCAGATCTCGGCTCCAGAGCTTGTAAGGTCTGATAACGGCAGTTTAAGAGGGCTGTATACATGCTACACGGCAGTGCTCATGCCATATCGAGTAAGGGAAGGCAAATTGTGGATATCACGGATCGGAGGATTTCACAAGGATCGAATAGCCGGGTGAGCAGATGACCCACTGTCGGTGGATATAGACAGGGCCGCAAGGCATGAAGGAAAGCCTGGACAGGGGCCACCACGAAGAGCGGGAGCGTCATTGGGCAAAGGTAAGCGCTCAACACAAAGCTGAAACAAGGGGCAAATACTTCACGACTGTTTCTGGCGCCAGTTTGATGATGTTTGCTCTGCCTTGGCATGCTCGGCTCCACCAGAGCTCGACTCCTGACTCGCACTCACATTCTTGGCACTCGGCTTGGGTAACCTGACTTCCAGGCTGACAACTGACATAGACAGCACGGAGTGGTAGCAGTTGTACTACTCCTTGGTCCCGGGTGGCCCTCACTACCCGAACTTGGACAAATCTCTAGTAATATTTCTGTGCTCTGGAAAAGTATCTGTCTAGGTGTTGAGGATGCAATCGCCCTCCCAGCTTGAGCAGAGCTTGCCATTGAGTTACAAGAGTATATGGCCTCTCCAGTTGGTGGGCCGGGCGCGGGCCTGAGGGGATGCTCTTAAGGGGTAGGTGCGGTTGTCGATCCGGCGGTCTTCCAGTACCGCATTACGATCCCTAACGGTCATGATGATTATTGTTATCATGGTCTGGCGAATTCTCAAGTCTTCCAATATGGCATGTAATTTCCGCAAGACCTGTGATTAGACCTCGTTTATGTGCTTCCAGATTATATTTTCGCGCTCTTAATATTGGGTGCTCTATTTTGTTCTTTCCAAAATTCGCTTTTTACAGTGGCCCTTGCGACTTGAACGCTTAAAGACTCGAAGGGAGGCCGCGCTTCTCCAGTCCGTACTCTGTGGACTGGACGGAGTATAGCTTCAAGCTATGTTCGTGGGTAGCCTAACCCAAAAAGGAGGAGCATCCGACAGTAACTCAGAAACTCAGTGTGCTAGACTGTAAGCTTGCTCAGTCAACAGATCTGCTCACTACTCTCAAATCAGAAAGGACTTCAGTCGCTGTCTCTTCGATGGATCCGGGACGAGGCCCCACTACCTCTGTGATCCGTTGACGTATGTGACAAAGCCTTACGCGAGTATCTTACTATAGCAGCCAAATCCCAGTATTTTTGGAAAGGACCTGGTATAGTCATGTATCGGTCCCTAGCGCTGTCTCCGCTTTTCCTTGCTCCAGAGTCTGGTCTCTAGCCTGACGCAGGCCAGGACGGCCTCTTTTTGCGCTGTCGGTGCGCCTTTGGTAGCCCAGCCTCTGCAGTAGTGGCCAGGTGACCGGGCCAGTCAGAAAGAGAGCGAAAGTCGAACCGAACCGGCTGAAGATGCGATCCATCGTCTCCGTGGCATTTGCCTCTCCCTGAACTCTTCTTTTGGTTCGGACCCCTCAGCAATCACCCGGACTGGCTGGTTCAGAATATCATAATCATTCATTATTATTTATTTTATTTTTATTTTATCCTTTCCGCATTATTATTAGCACCTGTGCTAGTCCCAAATAATAATAACGAGGCTTATTATTATTCCTCTCGTCCCCCAGGCTTCCAAACCGACGCTCTCTCGACACTCTGAAAAAGCAAGTCTTCCTTCATCCTGACATCTTTCTTCATCTCTTTCTTTTCCCTTCCCCCTCCCCCTCCCCCCATCGCGATTCACCTATAGCTATTCTCCCTTCCTTCGTTTTATTCAATTTCGCCGTGCGAGCTCTTCAAAGAGAACTGAAAACGGGCTGGCCCAGTTCATTCTCTCTCCTTTCACTTATCCTTTTGTCGCTGCTCTTTGCCGACGACCTCTCGCCAGCGTCAGTCTCTCTAACAATCTTCTGCAGGAGGCTGGTTCCTCGGATTGTGTTTGAATATAGCCTCTTCTGCTCCCACCCGCGATCGTTGTTTCTTATACAACACCTTATCGCCATATAAAACGTATCTCGTTTCACCCTAATATTAGCCTGTCTTCCGCTGTTTCTTTAAAAACGACTTGACGGAGGATTCCTGACGTATGTGTTATCTTGCGTTATTCGGCCCAGCCATCCGCAAAGCAGCGATCTGCCATCGTTGGCTACGCTCGCATAGTGGATGGTCCCATGCTCGAAACCTGGCTTCTGACGCTTCTAATCCTCTAGGTCACGAATATGTACTCTCAGCACGGTGCCCCGATGGCGCCTCCGCAGAAGCCAGAGACGTTTATGCTTTCGAATGAAGCACAACAGAGCCTGCCCCATGATGCACAGGTCGCACTTCAACAAGTTGATAATCGTAAGAGAGCTCTTCTATAGCTCGCACCATATCCGACTAACTGTGATCAAGTGAAATACTTCCTTCTCTCAGCGCCAGTGGACTGGCAGCCAGACCAGCTCATCCGAAGATTTCTTCTCCCGACTGGTGATTATATCTCATGTGTACTTTGGTTAGTACTCTATTTGAACATATATCACTGGAAATCCTATTAACCACTCTACAATAGGAGCAACCTGTTCCACATCTCAGGTACCGATATCGTTCGGTGCCTGGCATTCAGATTCCAAGCCTTTGGCCGTCCTGTCAAGAATTCTAAAAAATTCGAGGAGGGCATCTTTTCTGATTTGCGAAACCTGAAAGCTGGGACCGATGCTACGCTCGAAGAACCGAAAAGCCCGTTCCTTGATTTTCTTTACAAGAACAATTGCATCCGAACTCAGAAGAAGCAGAAGGTCTTCTATTGGTATAGTGTGCCTCATGACAGGCTGTTTCTCGATGCGTTGGAGCGAGATCTAAAAAGGGAGAAGATGGGCCAGGAGGCCACCACAGTCGCAGTCAGCGAACCTGCTTTGTCTTTTGAGTTTGATTCGTCCCAGTCGTTGTACGAGCAACTCACAAAGGCACAACAAGCGAATTCATCCTCGTTTGCTGCACACGCAAGTACGACATATGGCCAATCTGCATCCCCAGTCGTTCGGACCGTTGACGCAATGCCTCCTCCTCAGATGGCTCCCCAGATGGCTCCGCCGTCGATCCCCCTTCTCACGGACGAATCGGCCAATTCCCAGATGTACACATCGATCCCAATGCCCAACCCGATTCCTCAGAACCTTATTAAACGCGAGGCGGATTATGGGGCTATCCAGTACGACCGAAACGGTATGCCCATTGCTCGCATCCACCAGCGCCATTCTTCAATGCCGACCTTCGTCGAGTACTCGCCGGCGCCGTCTTTCGTCTCTTCCCAATACGAAGATTACAGCAACCGCGGCTTATCCTTCGAGCCTGTTACACCACCGCAACATAGCTCTCATATTGGACCAGAACCTGCTTACATTGCCAACGAAGATACGGGCTTGTACACTGCAATTCCGGAGATGTCTACTGGGTCTGGGTTCAACCCCATGATGCACCTACCGCCGTCTAACCTCGCAAGCGCGCATTTTCCTACCCCAGCGAGAACTTTCCATTCCAATGTTTATTCGGTCTTAGAAGGATCCCCTACATATAAGCAACGCCGGCGTCGATCGTCCATCCCGCCCGGCGCTGCCAACCCTGTCACTACTGGCACTCACTCGCCTGCTCCTGCTCTATCATACGCGGCTCATAAGCCCAGTGATTTGCGACGCTCCGTTTCCAGCTCGGTTGCCCCCGGGGATACGGATGACTCACGTCATGAGTCGTTGCATCGCTCTGTTAATAGTACCTATACTGCAACTCTTCCTCAGAAGAACCTGATGCATGAAATGTCGCGTAACGGCACACCCCTTTCCAGTGTGGGTGAACACCGCGAGCAAAGCTCCATACCCCTTACGCAAGCGGAAGATTTGCCAGCTCTTCCAGCAAATGGAACCGTGGAATCAGGTGCTCCCAACGGTGTCGGACATAAGAGCGACCGTTATGCAACTGGACCTGTCCGCCGCGCCCGAAGTGCTACCATGATGGAACTTGGCCCTTACCCGCAGAAGTCTCATTCTTGCCCCATCCCTTCGTGCGGGCGACTCTTCAAGAGATTAGAACATTTGAAACGGTGAGTTATTGCCTCGCTATCCTACTGGTTTACATTGCCCACAACATATGCATGTTGTCTTGTCATAATTTCTCTAGCCGCCCGCTGATTTTTAGCTTCTAGGCATGTGAGGACTCACACTCAGGAGCGACCATATCCTTGCCCCTATTGCAACAAGGCTTTTTCGAGGTCTGATAACTTGGCTCAGTAAGTCACCATCCGTCTTGATGTCGGATTCAGTCTTCTTACAAGACATTATAGACATCGCCGCATTCACGAGGCTCAGCAAGACGGGCAGCCACTGGTCCACGAGGACGATTTGGAAAATGATGACAACGAGTCTGTTTCTCATGACGAGGATGAGTCTCCGTCTGAATCTGTTCACCCTGCTGTTCCGGGTGTTCACGGAATGACCTCTATGCCATCATCCGTCGCTCTGCAATCCACAATGGGGTCAATGATGGGGTCCCACATGATTGCACCCCAACTCCTGCAACAGCAAATATAGTGGAGTTGTGATATTCGCACGCCGTGGCTGATTTTCCAGTGTTCTAATAAGGGTTTGTTACATTATATGGTACCTAATTTTTGCGGTTCTCCTAAGGGTTTCATGTCGTGTCGGGTGTTTTGTTGCAACATACTATCAACGGCCGGGCAGCTATCGCAGCCTTGCGTCGGCGCCACTGCCACTTCACCCTCAGTCTGTGGTTCTTGGTGCAGACCCGGTATTGTTTCTATGGGTTCTATATTTGGGTTGTGACATGTGCATTGGCCCATGTCATAAGGTTTTACGCTTGGTCTTTGTGTTCCTTGTGTACGTTTTTGTTTTTACCTGCTTTTTGTCTCCCAGTTCGTTTGTTCAAGGGTCCCCAGAAGTCTCGGGTTGGCTTGCATTGAACAGGACATGGAGGGAACAAGAGCAGAAGACACCACGACATGCAGGCTTTGATAAGCAAACAATCAGCTTGCTGGCGACCATGAGACTATTGAAAGACTTTTCGGGCCAGAGAAGCCTGGGGCTTCTCGCTGAATGCTGGTTTTGTTTTGCGCTTGATAGACATTTCTCCGATTTACGAAGTTTTCATGTGTGAAAGGCGGGATTGACCTGGTCGTGTATATACATAGTAACAAATCAAGTTATAGATTGGTATAATTTGTTCCGTGCCATTAAGAGCGAAATCATTTCCAATAAAATACGAGATCCTTTGTGGATGCTGAGGAGGGTCACGCTGGCTTCAAGGTTCATGTCACGTGTATGACGTTTGTCAGAAGACATCATCGCTGGGCTTCATTGTCTTTCGACCAGCACCGCTTCTGTCCGATGCTGTGGCCTGCTCAAATTCAACCAGATTATCTCCGTTATTGGCTTTTGTTTAGACTGAAAAATCATAGATTCGAGCACATCTATGCTTGCTCAATATACATTCCTTTGATTAGCTTCCAGCCCTCACGCTACGCGCTCCACCTGGACTAGAGAGAACTAAGTTTCATGCATTAGCTTGCATTTCTCGACTTCGGCCTTTGGTATACGGTCTTTGAATCCCAGTTTATCATTAGTCTTGCCACAAGTTGACAAAGGGTCTTTCGTCGAGTATGGCAGCGACTGACCGAGCTGTCAACGAGACATCCCCTTTGGTGGGAGCACGAACAACGGACGATGCTGACGTGGACTCGATGACCTTCGTGAACGGCTCAGGCAATGAGGCGCCTCACGATATGCCAGAGACAAAGACCAGCTGGTATCTGTTTATCTTAACCCTGAGTATTGGCGGGTACGCAATCCATCTCCATCTTGACGGTGGCAAATAATCCTATGTGACTATTGACCCATGCAGCGGCCAGAGCTGATGTGATATTCTAGGCTACAAGTTGTGTGGTCAGTCGAGCTGTCGAGTGGCTCGGTAAGTGCGATGGCCAACGTCGTTTGGGGGGTAGCTGCTGACCTACGATGTAGCCCTACCTTCTATCACTGGGTATGAGCAAAGCTCTTCTTGCCTTTGTATGGATTGCAGGTCCAATAACTGGGACCTTGGTGCAGCCCTACATTGGGATTCGCAGTGACAACTGTCGCATATCTTGGGGTAAAAGAAAGCCCTTTATGATAGTTGGAGGCGCAGTTACGATTGCGACTCTTCTCGGTCTTGCTTGGGTTAAAGAGTTTGTAGGAGGGTTTCTCGTGCTTTTTGGGGGAGATCCCAAGTCAGAGGGGGCTAATATAGTAATCGGGATTGTGGCCACCATGATGATGTGGTGTTTAGATTTCGCAATAAATACTGGTATGTTTCCTTGTTGTCTGGAAGCCCTTCAATTTAACGCGTTATACAGTGCAAGCGGGAATTCGGTGCTTCATTGTGGACAACGCACCTGCGCACCAGCAGGAATCTGCAAATGCTTGGGCCAGCCGGATGACTGGCGTGGGAAATATCATTGGGTATATTTTTGGGTATATCAATCTACCAAAGTTATTCCCATACCTGGGGAACACGCGATTTCAGATTCTTTGTGCTTTGGCATCAATATCCCTCGCTGTGACGCTTTTGATCAGCTGCTCGTACATTCAGGAACGTGATCCCCGCCTTGATGGGCCCCCGCCATCAGGAAGCATGGGCGTTGTGGGCTTCTTCAAGCAAGTCTTCAAATCAATTAAACACCTGCCGCCTCAAGCCGCCAAGGTCTGCGAAGTGCAGATTGCTGCGTGGATAGCGTGGTTTCCATTTCTCTTTTACGCAACAACCTACATTGGTCAACTCTACGTCAACCCAATCTTCGAAAAAAATCCGGGCCTTTCGGACTCTGATATCGACAAAGCGTGGGAAGATGCGACAAGGGTGGGGACATTGGCTCTTCTTATATACGCCTTAGTCTCGTTTGTTGCTAATATAACCCTCCCTATTTTCGTTGTCCCGACATACAAACCTGTCCTTTCTAGTGACTCCAGCGAAGTGGACATTCGACAAGAAGCAGAGCCGTGTCTGAGAGTCGAGAGGCAATCGAGCTCGGATATCGAAGTAGGGCTTGTCGCGGAACTCCACCCAGAAGTCTTGCGCGACAAGGCACGGGGCTCAGCGGAAAGCAAGTCGTGGTCGTCGAAGTTGCAGATTCCCGGTCTTACCTTGCGCCGAACTTGGCTTCTGTCGCAGATCCTGTTTGCCTTGTGCATGTTTAGCACATTCTTCATCACCTCTGTTACTGCTGCGACGGTAGTAGTTGGCCTAATCGGTATACCCTGGGCTTTGTCACTATGGGCACCGTTTGCTCTAATCTCTGCTGAGGTGGCGACTTTAGAAGAACAGCGCCGAAGCCGACGTCAGCGGTCAGAATTGACGACCTTTGATGAGCAGATGTCACCTCAAATTGATCGCGATGCAGCTGATGATAATGATGATGATGACGACGACGACGATAATGATGACAATGACGCAGAGACCGGCTCTTCAAGGTCTCCTAAAACACCGGGAGACGAGAACTCAGCACAGGCGGGTATCGTCTTGGGGCTTCATAATGTAGCCGTGTCTGCGCCACAGGTTCTATCGAGCTTGATATGCAGTGCTATATTTAGGGCATCTCAGAAACCACGGGGGGAGCCGTATGATGAAAGTGTGGGATGGGTCTTGCGATTCGGTGGATGTGCTGCACTTCTTGCGGCTTGGTTGACGAGCCGACTTTCGGAGGGGACGCCGAGGAAGAGATAGATATCTATTAGCTATATTTCTGAGAAATGTCATATTCACGGCTGCCTACATACCTGGTTTTATTAATGTCGAGGCCCGGAATCTGCCTTGGAATATAGCACACTGGAGTTCAGAATTTCAAGTTCCACCCATCGTTCCACCCATTTAACAAAATGAACCGTTTCAGCCCTATAGGCCGTAAAACGTTCTGAGATCAGGCCAATTCGATATCGGAAACGCGGAGATACAAACTTCAATACCAGACAATAGTGGAATAGCGAGTCGGCAATAGCGGGGTGGTACGGGGTGCTAGGTATGGAAATCGCGCAGCCTTGCGCGTCGTCGTGGTTGGATAAGGCAGAGCTGGGGCGGGAGTCGCCGACTAGGTAAGAGACGCTGGCGAAACTTGTCCTGTCCAAAGTCCAAACTCGAGACTCCAACTCATCACCCTCGCCCTCGTCTTCATTTTGTCCTTAGACCCTTTGTCGTCGAGTTCTTTCTTCCCATCCTCGTGCTTGTGGACTATTATGTGCGCATCGTATTGGCGTCAGAAAATCGCCGCTGGAGTAAACCGCTAGGGAGCGTCAACGCCGTAGTGGTTACAACGACTTCAACATAATGGCGGGCCAAGTTATGGCTGACGCTGTTCATTCGCTTCTTCGTATGAATTCCCCCGACAACGCGCTCTTCTCCCTTTCTTCTTACCTCGAGTTTCCGACAAAGTCAGCTGCTAATCGGTTTGTTTTGCAGGGAGAGCTGCGGATTATGATATCGATCCCGATGATGGTACGCGCCTCAGAGCCCCTCTCGTACCTCGCACCTCGCACCTCGCCCCTGCGCTCACAATCCACTGCTACTTGTGGCTATATCTGACTTTATTGCCTCAGGAGATGCGCCAGAAGCCGGCACCAAGGAGTTCTTCAGCTCCTGGGCGCTGTTCATAATGATTACCTTGCTGATGCTTGCTCTTTTCACGAGTTACATCCTGCAGCAGCGGAAGATCGAGGCAGTCCACGAAACAGTTCTGTCTATCTTTGGGGGTATGCTATTCCATGTCCACTCAATGCAAACTCCCGCCGGAAGTGATCGCGGAATCTCACCAGTAGACAGGTATGTTCGTCGGATTGATCATTCGACTGACCGACTCACCCATTACAAACTTCGTTGCCTTCGACTACCAATTCTTCTTCAATCTACTCCTTCCGCCAATTATCCTAGCCTCAGGATACGAATTACACCAAGCGAATTTCTTCCGGAACATCGGGACAATTCTTACCTTTGCGTTTGCGGGAACCTTTATCTCGGCTCTTGTTCTTGGGCTAGTCTTGTTCGCCTGGACAAGAATTCCGTTAGATGGGTTCAGTATCAGCTTTGTCGAGGCCATTTCCGTGGGTGCTACGTTGTCTGCAACTGACCCGGTGACCATCCTCGCCATCTTCAACCTCTACAAGGTGGAGCCGAAGCTATACACCGTCATCTTTGGCGAGTCGATATTGAATGATGCCATTGCAATCGTCCTGTTCGAGACAGCGCAGAAGTACGCCGAGAGTGACGCAGGTTCTTTATCCATCCTCAATCTATTCGAGGCTATTGGTCTGTTCCTGCTGGTCTTTTTTGGTAGTATGCTGGTGGGCGTAATTGTAGGGATTATGACGGCCCTAGGTCTTAAATACACTCATGTCCGTCGCCAGCCCAAGATCGAGAGTTGCTTGATTGTACTCATAGCGTACGCGAGCTACTTCTTTTCCAACGGCGTCCTGCTATCAGGTAAGTTCATACAGTCTCTATTGACGATGCGTTTGAACTCATAGTCTCAGGAATCGTGTCGCTCTTATTCTGCGGTATCACTTTGAAGCATTATGCTTACTACAATATGTCTCGTCGGACACAGTTGACTACCAAGTATCTCTTCCAGGTCATGGCGCAACTGTCAGAGAATTTTATCTTCATCTACCTGGGGCTCGATCTGCTTGTTCAAAGAGATGTGCAGTTTAAACCCCTCTTCATTCTGGTTGCCGTCGTCGGTATCTGTCTCGCCCGATATCTGGCGGTGTTTCCCCTGTCGAAAGCCATCAACTGGTTTATACGGTATAGGGCACGTCGACGGGGAGTGGAAGTGGCTGATGAGTTGCCGTTCGCTTACCAAGCAATGCTCTTCTGGGCCGGACTTCGTGGTGCTGTCGGTGTAGCACTCGCAGCGGGCCTGAAGGGTGCGAATGGACCGGCCTTACGTGCCACTGTCCTTGTCGTCGTGGTCATCACTGTCATCATCTTTGGAGGCACCACGGCGCGCATGCTAGAGATCCTTGGCATTCGGACAGGCGTTGTTGAAGAACTCGAGTCTGATGATGAGTTTGATATCGAAGTCTCTAATGGAGGCACTTACTATAAGCGTTCCGATACCGGATTGGGATACACACCCCGTCGTGCAGACAATATTCCGCTCGACGGAGTGTCGCGGAGGGATCTCGACCGGAACAACAGTTATTCGAGTGGCAACAGCCGCCGCCCTAGTCCTCCCTCATCATCGCGCCCGAGTAGAGGACATTCTCGAATGTACTCAGATGCATTCGGCCCAAAAGACACTCAAACACCGCGCGACCGTTCAACAACCGCTACTCTGCTCGGCAACCGCCCTGGAAGTCGCAGCGACAGCGAGGACGGTAGTGAGAATGAGTATGGCTTGAAGTCCTCTGGAAAGCGCCGAGCATTGGATCACGATCACCCCGACGCCTTTGAACTCGACATTGACGATATACATTCCGATGACGACCTGCCTCCGGCTGCCCCAACGCGAATGCGCCGATCACCGTCTCAACCTCCGCAGCAGTCATCGTCATCCCAAGCTCCACAAGACAGTGTGTCTCCGTCGCGGCGCGAAGCGGGGAGGAGTGCACGAGAGGCGATCCGAGATTTATTCTCTGGCGGACCCTCCGGGGATCACGTCGCTTGGTTCCGCCAGCTGGACGAAGATTATATCAAGCCCCGTCTCCTCCTGGACCAGTCGAACCACAAGGGCCCTGGCGCTGTCTAGATATAGGCCTTATGTATACTTATGAATTTCTCCTTGTTTCTGCTTGTCACCGACATTGCTTTACTTCTTCGAGCTAATGGTAGTTATATCTGTATTCTCGATGGTTTTACCTGCGCATTCAGACCGGTTCTAGTCTGAAAGCCGTAGGTGATAGGTACTGTAACTGTACGAATAGAGTAGAAAGACTGAAGATAACGCTGCTTTCAGAGTGGGGAAGAATATATGGCGATAAGCAGGCTTCTTGTTCAAGCAATCTAGACGTCTTCATATCTGCCTATCTTTATTGCCCGACTTACCTAACTCCCCTCCCCCCCCACCCTTCCTGGCCAGACAAAGCTCTCGACCTTCAGACTAGCCGACGCTATCGCGTCTTATCATTGTGCTGCAGGTCGAGAATGCTACTCCTTCCGAGGCCCGATAAGAACGATATGTCGGGTGTCGAATGTCGATCCTTGTCCCTTGCTGTGCACCTGGCTCGGGCAAAGGTCAAGCTGTTGACATGCGTCATGCACCATGGGATCTTTAGTTTCATTTAAGCTCTTCACCCCTCACTCGGCACTTGTGTCTCCTGACAATCTGGGCTGAGTCTGATTCTGGTGTCCTGGGAACTCTATACAATATGGTCAACCTCGAGAAGACCGCGATGGCCGCTCAAGCGAACGATGAGCCCGCTGCCGAGCGAGCTGATACCCAGTTGCTAGGTATTGTATCCCTCTCCCTTTGCTTTATAGCAAAGGAGGCGTCAGCTAATAAGTGGAATTTGAAGCAACCTTGGGTTACAAGCAGGAACTTCGACGGCATTATTCGACCGTCCAGGTCTTCGCAATAGCGTTCAGTATCATGGGCCTGTTGCCGTCTATTGCCTCAACTTTATCGTTTTCTATACCTGCTGGTCCGGTGGGGATGGTTTGGGTATGCTACCGCTCACACTTACATACAAATGTTAGCTGACTTGAATAGGGTGAGATTTCTCAGCGAATTAGTGCACCGGTCATTGTGATTGATTTGAGGTTCAGGATGGCTTGCTGCTAGCGTGTTTATCTTCATTGTTGGACTTGCTATGGTATGAGCCTTTTCTCTATCCACTCAGGTACCAGGCTATTAATCTTTAATGCAGGCTGATCTAGCATCCGCGATGCCAACCGCAGGTGGCCTCTACTTCTGGACGCATTATTTCAGCGGCGAAAAATGGAAGAGACCTCTGAGCTTTGTTGTCGGATATAGCAATACCATCGGGCTTATCGGGGGTGTCTGTTCTATTGACTGTGAGTGGTCACTGACGTAGATTCCCAAGCTGCCGACTAACGGTATAGACGGATTCGCTACTATGCTGCTCGCTATCATATCAATCGCGCGGGATGGCAACTGGTCTGCCTCCCGACCAATCGTCTACGGGACATACGTGGGTTGTGTGGTGGTTCACGGCCTCATTGCTACATTCTTCGCGAGGATCATGCCAAAGATTCAGTCCGCATGCATTGTGACTAATGTTGGCCTCGTCGTTGCCACCGTTCTCGCACTGCCCATTGGTAAAGCAGTAAATGGCGGAACGATCAACTCAGGTTCATATGTCTTTGGGCAGTTGGAAAACTATACAACTTGGCCAAGCGGATGGGCGTTTGTGCTTGCCTGGCTCTCACCTATCTGGACAATTGGGGCTTTTGACTCCTGTGTTCATATGAGTGAGGAGGCCACGAATGCTGCACGTGCGGTTCCATTAGGTATACTATGGTCTAGTGGACTATGTGGTATCTTAGGGTTTCTTTCCCTAGCCGTAATTGCGGCAGTTATAAATACAGACCTAGAGGCTGTGATGGGCACTGCATTTGGCCAGCCGATGGCTCAAGTAGGTAATGCATACGCTAATTGATCCTTGTCACACTGAACCATCTCTACAGATCTACTACGACTGCTTGGGGAAAGCTGGTGCCCTCGGCTTTATGGCCGTAGTAGCAGCGGTCCAGTTCTTCATGGGGCTGAGCTTGGTATCTCCCTCCCCGTCCCAATCACTTCCTCAATTTGATCCCAGCAAAAATAGACCGCTAACCGCATATTTGTAGGTTGTTGCCGCCTCCCGCCAAAGCTGGGCCTTCTCTCGTGACGGCGCCCTCCCTTTCTCCTCCTTCTTCCGCCATGTCAGCAAACGCATTCGTTACCAGCCTGTCCGCATGGTATGGGGCGTCGTCGCGGCAGCCATAACCATCGGCCTTCTCTGCCTCATCAATGCGGCCGCCAGCAATGCCCTCTTCTCTCTCGCAGTCGCCGGCAATGATCTGGCTTGGCTGATGCCCATATTGTGCCGGCTAGTTTGGGGCGAGGACAGGTTCCACCCGGGTGTGTTCTATACTGGGAGACTCAGCAAGCCAATTGCGGTCACGGCGGTGGTTTACTTGTCTTTTGCAATTCTTCTTTGCATGTTTCCGACACTGGGCCCGAACCCTAATCGTACGTATCCCTGACTAGCTCCCTGCTCTGTAGCAAGTGTGAGCTAACTGATCGTTCAGCGGACGATATGAACTATACCGTCGTCATTAATGGGGCTCTTTGGGGCGGCGCGCTGCTGTATTACATGCTGTATGCGCGCAAGACGTATAAGGGTCCCCAAACGACAGTGCACGGCTCATCGTCGCCATCCTCTGCAGCTTCCACGAACCTCGAGCGCAAGGAGTTAGAATCGGAGGAGAAAGTGTGTACATAACTCTGAAGCAGATCGGATGTCATCCGGCGTGCCGGTGAGAGGTTTTTGTCAGTTGCGTTGCGTTGGATTCTGGCTGTGAGTATTATTGTCGCGCAAAGAATAAGTAATTTTAGTTGTGCCTCATTCGAGTTCAGAATGAGCACAAGTTACGATTACTCTTATCTACTCAGAGTATAATAGCGAGGTACTGGTGGTGGCGATAGTCGCGACGGTCTAAAGTGGGCTAAGCAAGTACCAAACGGCAATGGCACCATGTCAGCGGTCCGCATGCGATTACTTCAGAGCTGATCAACCCATCTTCTAGGAATCTCCTGGCATTGCTTTACCGTCCGAGTCCTTCTCCTTGGAGGTGAACTCTGATCTCTGTTGTAGTATGTACTTAATAGAGTGTTGTAGCAGATCCCAAGTGGGGGTTGCTGTCAGACATGGTCCCACCCAGCGGAGCTTCCCCCGCAGTCCTTTGATACTCCGCAACGAGTCTTGCGTAAAGCACTTTCAGCAGTATTTGGTGCTACAGCCCCTGTACATGAGCCATGTCACGCCACCAGTCAGAGGACCCTGGGAGACCATGCTATAAAGGAGAGATATCGCCACTCCAGACCTGATAACTAGATTTGGTGTCGAGGCACAGAATGGCCTGATCCAGACTGGTAGGCTTACTCTGCGTGTGCCAGCCAATGCTCCAAACCAGGCCGGTTCTACGATGCCGAATCTACTCTAATATCACTCAGATCAGTGGGTCTGGCCCGGGCTGTCGAGCTCCCAAGGATGACATCGTCGACCCAATGTCTGGCCCCAATGGCCATGGAAGCCGAAATTGGCCACCAATCGCCTGCCGTACGCTCTCGGCGCGTGCTTTAGCTGCCCGGCAAAAGCAGGAATTTCGGACGATGTCCTCGTCGGCTTGTGTGGATTCGTTTCGTTGGTGGACCCATCCCCTGTATAGTGTTGCGTTGTGTTGCACTGTTATAGCCAGTGTCTAGAGGCAGTGCTGCTACACCCCTCATTCTCTTGTGGTATAAATGGCAAGAGAGCTCTCACGAAGCTTGTGAATTAGCTTGTCTCTGTACATCCTCTCAGTTAATAGTTTATTACCTCTTCTATCAATCTCATTTTACACACTCTCATCCCAAGGATGTCTGTCCCCGAAGTGCAATGGGCCCAAGTGGTCGAGAAGGCAGGCACTCCTCCGGTTTACAAACAGGTTCCCGTTCCAAAACCTGGACCAGACGAGATTTTGGTCAAGATGCGATATTCGGGCGTCTGCCATACAGATCTTCACGCCATGAAGGGCGACTGGCCTCTTCCTTCAAAGATGCCACTGATAGGCGGCCATGAGGGCGCTGGTGTCGTCGTTGCTAAGGGAGAATTAGTCAAGGACGAAGATTTCAAGATTGGTGACAGAGCCGGCATCAAATGGCTTAATGGCTCCTGCCTCTCCTGCGAAATGTGCATGCAAGCCGACGAACCTCTTTGCCCTCACGCCTCGCTATCCGGATACACCGTCGATGGCACATTCCAGCAATACACTATCGGAAAGGCTGCATTGGCTTCTAAGATCCCGGATAACGTGCCTCTAGACGCGGCGGCTCCTATCCTCTGCGCTGGGATTACCGTATACAAAGGACTGAAAGAGTCCGGAGCGCGTCCAGGCCAGACTGTCGCTATCGTTGGTGCGGGAGGTGGCCTGGGTTCTCTGGCACAACAGTATGCCAAAGCAATGGGGTTACGCACCATCGCTATTGATTCCGGTGACGAGAAGAAAGCCATGTGCGAGCAATTAGGAGCTGAGGTATTTTACCTACTCTACCGCATTCGACAAGCCAACCCATCCGGAGAGCAGAGCTGATGTTGCGCATTGACAGGTCTTTATCGATTTCAGCAAATCCGCCGACGTCGTCGCAGATGTCAAAGCTGCCACGCCGGGCGGCCTAGGCGCCCACGCCGTCATCCTCCTCGCCGTCGCCGAAAAGCCCTTCCAACAAGCAACCGAGTACGTTCGCTCCCACGGCTCCGTCGTCGCAATCGGCTTGCCAGCCAATGCATTTCTCAAGGCACCCGTGTTCACAACTGTCGTCCGCATGATCAACATCAAGGGAAGTTATGTCGGAAACCGCCAGGACGGCGTTGAGGCGTTAGACTTCTTTGCCAGGGGCCTTATCAAGGCGCCATTCAAGAAGGCACCGCTGCAAGATTTGCCACAGATTTTTGAGTTGATGGGTGTGTTTCCCCTCTTTTGTGTTCTCCCCTCGACGTTAATATTGATGCTGATGGTGGTTGGAATGCAGGGCAAGGGAAGATTGCGGGTCGTTACGTCTTGGAGATTCCCGAGTGAACGGGCAGGAAGCAGAAATTCACCTACGCGGATCAGGATGGAAACAAGTAGGAAAATTACAGAATCAGCAGCCACTTTGGGAGTACACGAGATGCAAAGGCTGGAGTTTCATTTGGTGAGATTTATGTTAGTTCCTGTACGACCTGCTCCGCAGTGCTGTAGTATGGCGTCTGGGGTAAGCCAGGCACAGAGTAGTATCAGAGTAGGATATGACAAAAGCCCCCGAAAAATCACCTACGTGGGACATGTTTGTGGAGAGATTTAGCTTCAAACAAAGGTGCGAATAGATGAGAGGTATATTGGCGACCTGCATCTCATTCTCTTTGAGCCCTGTAGGCGCTTGGCCCTCGCCGCCATGCAGTGCGCTGCACCTTCTCGGAGCTTCGCGCCGTTCCTGGCTGATATTATGCGGTTCCCAACTCCTGAGACCTAGGGAAAGAATTGGCACACTGCCTATGATTTATCTGGAAATGCGTAGGCTTCAGTGTTGAGTTTTGGCTTAGGATCAAAGGGGTTTATGGACGCTGATGCCAACTGCCCAAAAGCCGCGGTCGAAACGCAACGGACCCTTCTGCCGACTTGGTTCTTACTTCTCAATCAGCTTTGGTCTTGGTTCAGATGCAGCAAACAGGAACCGTTCTATGCATTTTACGAGCGGTCATTGTGTTCATGAGCATCCATTGTTGGTCAGGGGAGGCTTAATCACCAAGCGTTGGTTTCTGGTAAAGTAATCTATTTCTAGGTACAGCAATGGTCTCGAAGTAGATCTCCATTGTAATTTACGTCCCAAACGAGCATGACGCGGAGGGCGATCAGCCGCTGCAGAGGATGTTTCCAGCCAGCTCGGTGTCTGCTGACAGGATAAATCAGTCAGATTCGACCGAGCTGTATAAGAAGAGTATTATCACGAAAGCATCGCATTCTAAATGTTGAACTGCATATAAAGCTGTGACAGACAGCATTGACAGTTTCGGCGGGTTGCAAACCAAGCGTGTTTGCTCAGACCTTCAGTGTGGTAACTGAAATACGATTATTACGGATCAGATCGCCGATGAGAAGAAAAGGCGTGAAGCCGACGGAGCAAAGAGGAAGAAAAGCTGGGCGAGGCAAAGGGGCAGCAAAGCACAAGAGAAACCGTTGGCTTCCTTCTTTCACGCCAGCATCATCAACTCTCCTCTATCATCAAGGCCAACCTTCATCTCCCCTCTTCACCTCTGCTCTCCATCTCCATCCTATAGACAGTCATTATCACCAGGCTCACCTCCAAGATCTGTCTTGCCTTATTCGATTTTTGGGCCCATCACCTTCCCTGGCTCTATATTCACTGTCAGTGTACAGTTAAATACAAAAGACCCGATGGCCTCAGCTTGAGAGTGTTCTGTTCTCCGATCACGGCAAACCCGCGACGATTCGCTGGTTCACCACACGAGACGAGGAGACACTAAAGCCAGACCCTCCCAAAGAAGATTCCTGGCAAACCCGGTAAGGCGAACTCCTGCCATCTCATTCATTTTCTTCTCCTGCTTCTCCCATCCTCCACACCCTTCATTCGCCTCGACAATAATGTATCCATCCTGATCCTCGAATCCTTCACTCCCCCCTCGACATCCGCATTTGCCATCATCTGGCCTATATCTAATTCACCAAGAAGATAGCTCGACCGCCGACTACCGAACGCGTGATCACTCCCTTGACAGGACAGACTACTGCGCGTGGGCGCCCGCCGGCTAGCTGCCCCGGGCAAATCTACCAACAACCGATTTCCATCCCAATTGTTTCCTGCTCATCGTCACCGGCAGTCCCTGTCTTCGAAGTTTCGCCGCCGCGTTTCCGACAAACGCGGCTACCATAATGACCGGGGCTCCGCCATATCACCCTCAGTCTCCGACTCAGCAATCTCATTACGCTGGATATTCGCCCTCGAATAAACCGCGTCACTACTACCCTAACAGCGAACACTACCAGCAACAACCACCCCAAACACCTCCTGCCTTTCCGCAGCCGAACCTGGCGCGGAGCCCTCACTACTCACACGCACCTTCGCCCTTGCCAGGCGCTCTGCCTCCATTGAATGGCGGCGCACCCACGCCAGCACATCCATCCGATCCTTCGCCGCAATACCAGGCACACTCAGCTGCAGGGACTCCACAGTACCCCCTTCCACGGCCTTACTCCGGCTCCCTGTTACCCGCCAGTGGAACATCTCCATACGGTCCTTCTACTCCTTCACATGCTCACCCGTCCAGTCGACCAGATAGCCATGCTCATGTGTCGCCTAAAAAAGAGCCGGAGTCACACTTTGCAGTGAACCATGGAGCGCCTGCGTACTCTGTGATGCGCGAGCCACAGGCTTCGCCTCCAAAGGAAGCTGTACGTTCTTTTCGACCATTTATCTCTCTCCTCGCTGTTGCCACTCTTTTCTTTCTGATGTTAACATGTTTCCTTTCACTACAGAAACCTGCCCGTGCCGCGGACCCCATGTCGTTTGCTAGCATTCTTTCGGGACCCACCGAGGAGCAAGCTCCTCCCAAAATACAGTCTCCTACGCCTGGACTAGGTACAATTCATTCAGCGGTTCCAGCCGCCAATGCTACAAGCCTAAACCCTCCACCGGCTTCTTTTCATCCTAAAGTCGGAGACATTGAGCCTGTTCCTCCCGTCTCGGCTCCACGATTGGAGAAGAAACCTAGCGCGGATAAACGCCAACGTAATACCGAGAAAGAAGACCTGAAAAGCGCCGAGAATCCAACCAACGGTGTGACGGAACCTCCCAAGATTCTCCGCCCACCTCGCAGGATTATGTCAGAAAAGGAGACGGAAATGGTGAACAAATACATGGTCGAGATCGATAATGCAGAGAAGAGTGATGTCGAAGCCCCAGGATTTGAACAAGAACGTGAACGCTATATTCTCAAAGGAAAGAAGCGCGCCTTAGATGTTGAACGTGCCGAGAGCATCAGGCGCAAGGTATGCTTTTATCAACCCTCCAGCCATTTATGTCTGACATGTATCTAGCGTCGCCGCCACGATTATCTTCTTAAACTCGGAAAATCGTTTGAGAAACAAGCTAACGCGGGTATGGATCGGTTCCGATACGCAAACGAAGCCTCAGTCATTTCCGAAGTTCAAGCGAAAGAAATTCAGGATGAAAAGGAACGCAAGAAGGATATGCAGCGGAAACGCCGAAGGGAGAACACAGTGCGAATGGAAATGCAGAAGAAGCTCGAAGCAGAGCTTAAAGCGAATGAGACCCAGGACTCTGCCGAGAAAGCCAAATTCTTACGGGAAGCCGAACGGGCGCAAAGGAAGATTAAAACTACTAAACGGGCCTTGGAAGGCGTCACTGAACCCGAAGAGATTGGCGAAATTACCCCATTGGCTCCCAACCTGGAAGGAGGTATAACCAGTTCCTTTCACATTGGCCGAAGCTCTCCGTCGAGGCGCAAAACCGGACGCGGTGGTCCCGTTACACGGCCGAAGAAGTCAAAGGAGCAGAAGCAAGCCGAAAAGGATGCTGCTGAAGCTGCATATGCCGCTATGGAGAACGACGAGCCCTTGCCTCTTGCTCCCAGGGAAGACCCACGAAAGGAGTCCCTCAAGAAGGATGCCAAGGGTGGTCGCTCTAAGGAAGCCACCCCAGTTCCCGTGTCCACATACGAGTCAAAGGGCTACAATCAGATTTATGAACAGATCTGGAGGGATATCGCACGAAAAGATATTCCCAAGGTCTACCGCACCAAAGTCAATTCTTTGAGCACTCGGCAAGAGAATTTGCGCAAAACAGCTCAACTAGCCAGCAAGCAGTCTCGCAAGTGGCAGGAGCGAACTAATAAGAGTATGAAAGATACACAGGCACGCGCTAAACGGACGATGCGTGAGATGATGTCCTTCTGGAAGCGGAACGAACGTGAGGAGCGTGACTTGCGCCGCCTCGCCGAGAAGCAAGAACTTGAGTCTGCGAAGAGGGCAGAGGCAGAGCGCGAAGCCAACCGCCAGAAGCGCAAACTCAATTTCTTGATCTCGCAGACTGAATTGTACTCTCATTTTATTGGTCGCAAGATCCCGGGGGCAGGCGGGGAGTCTGGGGACGCAGGGGTGCAGGGCACCGAAGCCATGGATTTGACTCCTGGCGCGGGTGCGAAAGTCACTAACTTTGAAGACCTCGATTTTGATGCAGAGGATGACACCGCTTTGCGACAGGCTGCCATGGCCAACGCCCAGAGTGCAGTTCAAAAGGCCCAAGAGCGAGCTCGTGCTTTCGATGACCCCAACAAGAGCACCATGGATACGATGGATGACAGCGAATTGAACTTCCAGAACCCTACAAGTCTAGGCGACATTGAAATCTCGCAGCCGACAATGCTCACAGCCAAACTGAAAGAATATCAGTTGAAGGGTCTGAACTGGCTTGTCAACCTGTACGAGCAGGGTATCAATGGTATTCTGGCAGATGAAATGGGTCTTGGTAAAACAATTCAATCCATCTCCGTCATGGCTTACCTCGCCGAAGTTCATAACATTTGGGGTCCATTCCTGGTTATTGCGCCGGCATCCACCCTCCACAACTGGCAGCAAGAAATTACCAAGTTCGTCCCCAATATCAAAGTTTTGCCTTACTGGGGTAACGCCAAAGACCGCAAGATTCTCCGCAAATTCTGGGACCGCAAGCACATTACCTATACCAAGGAATCCGAGTTCCATGTGCTGGTGACATCCTATCAACTTGTGGTACTTGACGCGCAATATTTTCAGAAAGTCAAGTGGCAGTATATGATTCTCGATGAAGCTCAGGCTATTAAGTCATCGCAAAGTTCGCGTTGGAAGAGTCTGCTTGGCTTCCATTGCCGTAACCGTCTCCTGCTGACAGGTACTCCTATCCAAAACAACATGCAGGAGTTGTGGGCTCTTCTCCACTTCATCATGCCCACGCTTTTCGACTCTCACGACGAGTTTAGCGAATGGTTTTCGAAGGATATTGAATCCCACGCACAGAGTAATACGAAGCTTAACGAGGACCAGCTAAGACGTCTACATATGATTCTGAAGCCTTTCATGTTGCGCCGTGTCAAGAAACATGTCCAACAGGAACTGGGTGACAAGGTCGAAAAGGACGTCTTCTGTGATCTTACCTACCGTCAACGTGCACTCTACACTAATCTGCGAAACCGGGTTAGCATTATGGACCTTATCGAGAAGGCTGCTGTCGGTGATGAGACGGACAGTACAACACTGATGAACCTAGTCATGCAATTCCGTAAGGTTTGCAACCATCCCGACCTTTTCGAACGGGCTGAAACCAAGTCACCCTTTTCCCTCGCGCACTTTGCAGAGACCGCCTCGTTTGTAAGAGAGGGACATGATATTGACGTCGCATACTCGACACGGAACCTGATCGAATTTCCTGTGCCGCGACTGCTTTGTACATCTGACGGCCGCATTGATATCGCAGGGCCTGACAACCAAAAGGCGGGATTCCGTGCCAAGTATTTGTCTCATATGATGAATATTATTCACCCCAGAGAATATCAAGCAAAGCATTGAGGACGACGGCGCGTTTTCCTTCTTGCGGTTTGTGGACACGTCGGTCGGGGAGGCGTTCAACTACTCGCATCAAGGTGTATTTGAGCGCGCTCTCCGTCGCCGTGGACAAACAAATAGGTTATCTCGTCTCAGCGTGGTTTATGATGAGGATGAATCATCCACTGCAACTTTACCCCATACTCTGTTCAACATCGTCGACCGCAATGACCGACAGGCTGTATACGATATCGCAGTGGAGGGACATATGCGAGAATTAATGAATGTCTCTCGGTCAGTATTTGAGCAAGAGGGCCTTAACGTCATTGAGCCTTGTGCTGGCCCCGCAGCATCCGCGCCTCCCATCACTCTTGTGTCCTCAGGCCAAGAAGCTTTAATTGAGACGCAAGATGCCCTGTTCAATGTCCCCGTTCAGCATGCCTTGTTTGGCACTCCTTCGAAGGCCATGGAAGAGCAAATTATTGAGCAGCAGCTGGATCCTACACCTTACTCTCTTCCTCCGATGTTGCCTGAGCCAATTTCAACTAAGGGTCGCTATACCCATATTGAAGTACCCTCTATGCGACGATTCGTCACGGATTCTGGCAAGTTAGCTAAGCTGGATGAACTCCTGCGTGAACTGAAGGCTGGCGGTCACCGTGTGCTTCTTTACTTCCAAATGACGCGCATGATCGATCTCATGGAGGAGTACCTAACCTACCGCAACTACAAGTACTGCCGCCTGGATGGAAGCACAAAGCTGGAAGATCGTCGAGACACAGTGGCGGATTTCCAGCAACGTCCCGACATCTTCGTGTTCCTTTTGTCTACTCGTGCTGGTGGTCTGGGTATCAATCTAACTGCTGCGGACACTGTCATTTTCTATGACTCTGATTGGAATCCGACAATCGACTCGCAAGCCATGGACCGAGCACATCGTCTGGGTCAAACCAGACAAGTTACAGTTTACCGACTCATCACCCGCTCCACTATCGAGGAGCGCATCCGCAAGCGAGCCTTGCAAAAAGAGGAGGTACAACGGGTTGTCATCTCAGGTGGTGCAGCCGGCGGTGTTGACTTCAACACCCGCAACCGCGATAGCAAAACAAAGGACATTGCTATGTGGCTGGCCGATGACGAACAAGCAGAGCTTATCGAGCAAAAGGAAAGGGAAGCCCTTGAGCGAGGTGAAACATTCGGTGCTTCAAAAGGCGGCAAGAAAAATGCCCAGAAAAGAAAGAGAGATGTCACATTGGATGATATGTATCACGAAGGTATGTCTCCAATGTCCTTAAAAGACAGGCAAAATACTAACCGCTCGTGTAGGCGAAGGAAATTTTGATGATGCTAGTGCCAAACCGTCAGGAGCTGCGACTCCTGTATCAACAGCAGAGAATATTGGAACGCCCTCGGCTAGTACGCCTGTTCCCAAACGGGGTCGGGGCCGAGGGGGAAAGGGAACGGCCAAACGAGCAAAGACAACCAAAGAACGACTACGTCTAATAGACGGCGACGGCGGCTTGGGTAGTGGGTAGTTAAGTTGACGAATTATCGACTTTTTGTTATTATCGTTGATGCATGACGGCGTTTGTTCTGGTTGATTCGGCCCACCTCTTCTATTGTGCCGTCTTCGGTGTTGTTTCGACTATCCCTTTCTTATCTTCTTTTTAGGGCAACCTATATTTGGTCTGTATTATCATATGTCAAAAGACAACCTGCCGGTTCGATTTCTACGAAGGAGAAGAGGAAACTCTGCATGATGTCAGACGGACGTGGCAGGGATTTAGACGTGTTATTCTACCGAAGTATACATGTATACATCTCGAAGGTTCGAGTGGTACTTATAGTTATTTATTATTGCAGCTATGAAAGAAATTGCGCTCTTAACAATAATGAACACATGGCATTTATCCCTATGTCTGTCCGAGTTGGTACGGGTATTGACTGTACTGTACTACTACGAGGTAGGAGGTGGCCTGAGAATCACAGGCCGCGATCCGGGTATTGTTCTCCATAAGCCTTAGCCGCGGCCAGCGGGCCATGGTCCGTAATCACTTCCACGGGCTTTTCAGTACTCCCCGGTCATACATTGTATTCCGATGTCGATACGCTCTCTTATATAAGTCATCATCTTCACTTGCTTTAATCATTGCATGCACAGAGTTTTCGAGATGATACTCAAATGCTTTGTAATTCAAGTGCTGGTATTACCGTATGAAAATGTCTTGAACTGGAAAACTAAATTCCGCTAACCAATCATAGGACGCCTAGATCCAGAATGTCAGCCACTATCCCGGATCTGGTAAGAGGCTCCTCACCCCACAGTCCTTAGTCACGGGCTCTGAATAACCTGCCGAGATTTCCACGAGTTGCGAATCCCGTCGCCGCTCGTATTTTAGTGACACCATCCCCTCGCTGGTTCTGTCCGATTCAGTACTTTGTCCACTATTCTCAATTGCTTGTCCACTTCCTCATATCGAATCAACCGATATTCCTGCTCAATGGAGGCCCTTCTCCAGCAGTCTCGGGCCATGTGTCCGTTTCTCAAGCGCAGCTCACCGAACACCCTTCGTTCGTTGGCTACCGCTACCCGTCCCAGCACCAGCCCTGGCGGTGGTACTATGACCAATTTGCAGAGAATCGCTCGCCGCTGCCCGGTCATGAGCAAGGCGCTCGCTGTCCAGAGTGCCCGCATGACTGGCACCAAGCGATTTACTTCCTCTGCGGCTGGTGTACCTGGCGCTGGAGCTGGTACCCCCAAGCCCACCCGGGGTTCGCCGGGAAAGAGGGCGCTGCACTCGACTGGAGGAAACGGCGCCAATATGAGCACTGAGTTTCACAAGGGAGCCCAGCAGAGTACGTTTTTCTGAGAGCGATAGACTAGACAAATTGTCGAATATAACTGACGTGGATGTTTCAGTTCACCCTGGCCTTTCCAACGCCACCCGTTCTCACGTCGGGGCCTCAGCAACCGTTTCCGGTCCTACTCCTCGTGCCCCCGTGGCTGCGCCATTCGACTACGACGCCTTCTACAATGCAGAACTGCAGAAGAAGCACCAGGACAAGTCGTATCGTTACTTTAACAACATCAACCGTCTCGCTCAGGAATTCCCCCGCGCTCATACGGCTTCGAAGGATGAGAAAGTGACCGTCTGGTGCTCGAACGACTACCTCGGCATGGGACGTAATCCTGAAGTTCTCGCGACCATGCATAAGACCCTCGATACGTACGGAGCCGGCGCGGGAGGAACTCGTAACATTTCCGGGCACAATCAACATGCCGTCTCGCTGGAGAATACTCTGGCCAAACTCCATGGTAAAGAAGCTGCGCTGGTTTTCAGCTCGTGCTTTGTAGCCAACGACGCTACTTTGGCTACTCTCGGCAGCAAGATGCCTGACTGCGTCATTTTGTCGGACTCGCTCAACCACGCATCGATGATCCAGGGTATCCGCCATTCTGGCGCGAAGAAAATGGTCTTCAAGCACAACGATTTGGTCGACCTCGAGACGAAGCTCGCATCTCTTCCTCTGCATGTTCCAAAGATCATTGCCTTCGAATCGGTGTACAGTATGTGTGGCTCTATTGCTCCGATCGAGGCGATTTGTGATTTGGCGGACAAGTACGGAGCCATTACTTTCCTAGACGAGGTTCACGCCGTGGGAATGTACGGACCGCACGGTGCTGGAGTTGCCGAGCATCTTGACTACGAGATCTATGCTTCGCAGGACACCGCAAACCCTCTCAGCACCAAAGGCACTGTCATGGACCGGATCAACATCATTACCGGTACTCTTGGTAAAGCGTACGGATGCGTCGGTGGTTACATTGCTGGCTCTGCCGCTTTAGTTGACACCATCCGCTCCCTCGCCCCTGGGTTTATTTTCACCACTTCCCTTCCTCCAGCAACCATGGCCGGTGCGGATACTGCAATCCGGTATCAGGCACGCCACCAGCAGGACCGTATCCTGCAGCAGTTGCACACTCGGGCTGTTAAGCAATCATTCAAGGATTTAGATATCCCCGTCATCCCTAACCCCTCTCACATCGTCCCTCTTCTCGTCGGTGATGCCGAGCTCGCCAAGCAGGCCTCGGACAAGCTCCTTGAAGAGCACGGCATCTACGTTCAAGCAATTAACTACCCCACCGTGCCACGCGGTGAAGAGCGCCTCCGGATTACCCCCACCCCTGGTCACACGCAAGAGCTTCGTGACCACCTTGTCGAAGCAGTCAACACTGTCTGGAACGACCTCGGCATCAAGCGCGCAAGCGACTGGAAGGCAATGGGCGGATTCGTCGGTGTTGGCGTGGAAGCTGCCGAGCTCGAGAATCAACCCATCTGGACCGACGCCCAGTTGAATATGCGACCTGATGAAACCCTCGAGGCTGCAGTTGAACGCGAGTTTCAGGCCGCGGTTCCTGGCATGAAAGCCGGGGGTGCAAAGGCGAAGCCCGTCGGCTCAATCGCGGCCAACCCTATCGGTGCCTCAATCCCAGTCGCGGCTGCTGCTTAAGTCGCCCTTGTCGGTCTTTTATTTGTGGGTTGTGGTGTTTATATATACGTATATATAGCCCTCCCGGTCCGCTCATTAGTTATTGCGTGATCATGCTTTGTCGAACAATTTTTCCGATGTGATGGATGCTTCAGTATGACCGGCCCGTCATTTACATTAGGTCTAATACAAAGTTGTCCATACACTCGAAGCTTCTCCTATTGTAGCACGTAGCGTCCATACATGATTCACACAAACTTAAGTTGATTTTCAAGATTGACTACCATTAAATGATCTCAGGCCAGTCGGATCCGCTCCTCATTGGTATTCGTATAACTAAAAAAAAAATCATCTCTAAACGCCACATAGATGAGAAAGACTTCTTTTTGTTCTCCCTTACAAAATGTCAACCCCGTCGCAACCGAACCCAACTACATTGTAGACCACATCTATCTACCTCCTACTCCCCCCAGCCCGACTAACTTTGGGAAACTCGACGGGAATCCTCAGACGCGCAACCCTCCTCGTGGCAGCCTCGGCCTTCCCACCCCGAATACCGAATTTCGCAAATTCCGTCTCCCTTGGCTTATCAACCCGACATCCCAACTCCCTGAAATACTGCGTGATCTTCGCATTATCGAGCTGCAGATCATCACGTAGGTCCGAAGGATCCGTCGCCATCTCATTGGGCGCATTACCACCGTTAGGCGTGGGGATACCATCCTTAACAGGCTGAGGCGGAAGATGGAGCGTCAGCGCACATATAGTAGTTTCAAGAAGTGTGATATCGTTCTTGGAAACGGTTGAGCCGCTGGGCGCAAATTTCCGACGGATGCCGTCGATAATCGGGTCTGAGATTGTGGATTGGGAAGAGGAGAGGTCGTCTGTGCTGTTGTCGGAGGAGGATTTCGAACCTCCAGAGAGAATGCGGCGGAGGTCGTCGCGACTCGGAAGGCGCTTGTTGCCGCGACCCTTGCCGGAGCGCAGAGCACGAGCCAGCTCGAGGAGGACAAGCACGAAGCGCAAAATCTGGAGGTGTGTCGTGTTCCCAGATTCGACAATGTCATCGATTCGCGACGAAACGTATCGTGATGTTGTGGCGACTGTGAGCCCCGCGGAGATCGTGTCTTGCCATTCCTTGATGGGCAGTTGGCGGAGGGTAGCTTTGCCATTGGGGATGAGTGTTTCGAGAGGGTATACTTCCGACGGATGTTTTGCATCGAGGTTCGCCTGGGGTAGGGGCTTTGCGGCTTGGACTTCGGCCTGGACAGCGGCGGATTTGGCAGCAATGTCGAGAGCGGACTCAGCGGGCATAGATTCCAAGAGGGCGGATTCAGCTGCTGTTGCGGCGCCCGAAGGGGCATTCGAAAGCTGCGCATTTTCGGCCATGGATTGGGTCGCCTTGCGTGATTTTTTGGTGCCGAATGTGTACGTAAGGTCCGTTCTTTGTTCGCGCATTGTCTTCTGCAAAGATATCACCAGTCAGTCGGCTACTGTCGCTATCATAGCTTGTAAGTCGAATATGCATACCATCTCCTCGTCCTCGCTCTCCTCCTCTTCGTCCTCCTCAGCAGCCCGCCTAACTGCGCCGCGAAGGGTTATCCGTCTAACCTCAACAAACTCCCACGTTTTGCTCGCGGGGTCTACAACAGCAACGTAATGTTTCAACTGAGAATCCGCATCCTCATTCGCTTCACGGCCGACAAAGTCTAATTTCGGGTGTTCTGAGGACTGCAGCAGTAATTCTGTCGAGGCGATTCCATCGTTGCCCGCATGGTGGGAAGCACCATGGCTACGGGTTTTCAAGTACGGGTTCAAACGGATGTTGGGCAACGACGTGACCCCGGGCGTGTTGACTATAGTAAATTTGTTAGTAGTTGTTTCAATGAGTAATCAAGAAGAAACAAGGTGGTCGACGACATACTCAGTACAGGAGCGAGCTCGCTGTCGTCGTCTATGAGACTTGCGGATAGTGGAGGCAAGCTTTGCAAATCCAGCGCCGGCTTCTTGGTAGGGCGTTCATGGCGATCTGATGCACGCTTGCGCTTTTTTTCGGCCTTGTCTGAGGCCATTGTAGGTATATATGTCAAGTGATGAGCTAGTTACGTGAAAAAGGGCTGTTTCCGCGAAAAAAGTTGGAAGAAAAACTGAAGGCGGTGAATGTCAAGGTGGAGAGACCAGACCTACCACTTCACATTAGGGACAATCAGTCATGATCCATCTTTGATTGCATCACTTTAAGAAAATGGTCTACAGAATATTTTACATCTACGAAAAGAGAAATTGACGCGTTTGCGAACTTTTTGGTTTCGTATTGAGGGCAATAAACTCTCGAGGACCTCTCCACGACTCCAAATCCCAGGTGCACTAACGGATGCTAATGGTCTAAGATCCAGAGAGAATTGACCAGTCCCCATGATAAACTCAAGAAGAACCAGCGATTTTCCATGACAAGGTAATCCATCACTTTCCACTGATTCCTCCCAACCCCACTAAGCACGTTGACCCCTCAAGAGAATAACCATGTGACCTGAAGAACAATCGAAATCGTTTTATGAATCCGAGGGATTGGGTGGATATTCACATTCCTTTTAGAGTCGGGAGTGAACGTCCTGTTGAACGGCAGATTCCGATGTCGAATAGGTAGATGTATAAAGCAGATGTATGTTCCAGATCACAGGTATCTTTGAGGCGAACCACGAAACGATCATAACCGAAAATCATCATCGTGACGTCGTCATATTGTCGTGTTCAGCGTTCAACCCAAGTCTACCATGAGAAACTGAGATGGATGGCGCGAGTTGTTTATTTGCTGGGATTGTCATTAGATTCAATGCGTACCCATATTAAACTCGCGATAAATCTCACCTTCTAGCCCTCATCTTTCTTCTCTTACGCTTGAGACGGCGAACGCGCTTCTTTCTCCACTTGGCTCTCATCTTCGTAGATGGGCTATGTGGCAGTTAGTCAACTGTTTAATGGGATAACGTAGCCATTGAGGCAAGCGGGAGGGCTGGTACTCACACTTCTGCGAGGATGAAAGATGGGTGGAAGAAGGATGGATATGCGGGAGCGGGAGAGCTACTTAAGGTTGTGTGCGTCTAGAAACCCTATCACGTGTAGAGTCACGTGTAGATCACATCGCCTTTACCGAGCACAACATCAACAACAGAACAACATAACATCAAAATAATAGTGGATTCTTTCGTGTAATTTTATCTGTGTCACTTTTCCTCATTATTATATTTCGCCATTCGATAAGAGATTATCGTATTTGGATATATATTCTTTGTGGGTATATAGCTCCAGCCCTAGCCCTAGTACGAGCTCTGAAGGGTTTCGTCCAAAGTCATAACGGCGTAAGAAAGACCCTCTACAGGCTCAGTACGCATAACGGAACTTCGTCGCCTGATCTCCCAGGACCGCCTCATCCTCTTCCAGGTAACTAGGGTCACCACTCGCTAGGATTCGGTCCTTCTTCTGGTTTTGATGCCACACTGCCGCGAAGTAGACGCAACAGCAGGCGCAAGAAAACGCAAGAAAAGATATACCAATACTGAAGCCGGTGTAATAGTTATTCGTCCTGTCCTTCGCAAGGAACGAATACGTCGCGATAATACCGCCAACTTCGACGCATGTTAGTGGCCCTCATACGTGCAGCAAGAAGATGGTACTACTTACTGTTACCGAACCCGACCTGCCATGCAGTTCCAACACTGCGCCGCCGATGACCACCTAGGTTCATAGCATACCAACAAACAACCACAGGCATGGCGCTGTAGCATCCCGCTGTGACCAAAAATAGCGCACCGTATTGAACATCGCGGTTATCATGCACGTTCATGAGGATACCCAATCCAGCCATGGAAATCAGCATCGGGATTATAGTGAATGCGAAACGATGTCGGAATTTGTCAGAAATGTATGCGATGCACATGGAGAATCCGAATGCGCCCGCCCAAGGTGGAATCGAGTATAGCTGCGTTTGAATTGCTTGAAGCTAGTTAGTGAGGCGGCTGCAAGGAAGGAAAGATTCAACTCACGTCCATATCCGTAGGATTGGATAATTGTTGGCGCAAAATAAGCATAGCCTGAGATATGTCAGCCGTCGAGACTTTTCTAGAATCGGGCCAGAAAGCAAGAACTAACCATAAGCTGTGACAATCTGTCCAAAATACATCAAGCCACCAATAAAGATCTTGTCTAAAGTGAGGTCAGAATACAGGGATGGCGCGTCCTCGCGGGTAGAAGTGCGACTCACAGTCTTTGAAAACGGCCAAAACCTCGCGCCAGCCCATACGGGTATCTTCTCCTGCCTCTCCAGAATCCTGAGCCAGCTTTGCGCGCATGTACGCGCGCTCTTCCTCAGTGAGCCACTTAGCCTCCTCGGGAAAATCGGGGAGGAAGAAGAATAAGATGATGGCAACCACGGCAGTGAGCACACCCTCAATAAGGAAAACCCATCGCCATCCAGCCAAATTGCGGACACCGTGCATTTTACCAAGACCACTGGCGAGGACGCCGCCGAACGCACCGGCCAACGAAGTAGAGCTGAAGAAGAAACTAAATCGCTTCTGGGCCTCGCTGCGCTTGTACCACATTCCTAGCAGATAGAAACCTAGGAACTGTTACACATTGTTCGAGTTGGACATCAGGGGGGAAAATCACTCACACCCAGGAAACATGCCTGTTTCAGACATGCCTACAATTTGCGATTAGCCGCGGAGATACCCATCCAGGGTAAATGCACCTACCAAGAAACCAACGAGTGGTCATCAGCCCGCCCCAGTTTGTGACCAAACCCTGGCAGATCGTAACAACACCGAACGTGAACATGCACAATGAAACTACAACCATTAGTGACACAGCCCCTCAAGGAGCGAATCTCCGGCACATACGCCAAACATGAGGCCTCAGTTTCTTAAGTAGAATGTTGGACGGGATTTCGAAGAGAACGTAGGGGACGAAGAAAATGGTCAGCGCCGTGTTATATTTTGTTCCTTCGGCGATGTTCAAGTCGTCCTTCAGGCCTAGAGCTGCCGCATTACTGATATTCACTCTATAAAGAATATGCCGTTAATGCTTTTTCCGAGAAAACTCGATTGTTGGCGCTGGGAGCTGGTACCGGTCCAAGAAAGCAAGCAGGTACATGATGCACAGGCAGGGAACAACGTGCCAATCAACCTTGGCCATCAGCTTGCGTTCCGTGGTCGCAGTGAGCAGCGGAAGCTCGCCAGGTTGCGGCGATTCCAAGCCCATCTGCACTTCGTCAGCCTTCTCGCGCGACGGGCTGCGGCTGTTTTTGCTGCCTTCAGTTTCGCGATCTGTATGTTAGCACCTCGATGTTTCCACCGTGATTCAGTACACACTCACCCAAGACTCCCATGGCTTATGCGAGGCGACCTAAGTCCTGTCACTGCAGCAATGTGATTTGAAACCAACAGATCAATGAGTTAAGACCAAACCCCCTTCTTATGAGAGGAATTCGGCGTAATACAGAATCACGGGACAAATTTGGAGAAAGGGAGGCCGGTTTCGGCTAATGGCCGAGCTCGGAGACGAGCCTTAGGCGGGGGAGAAAGGGGAAGATAAGATCACAGCACGCAGGAGGGCTGGAAAAGAGGTGAGGAGAGAAAAGGGGAAGGAACGGGAAGGCGCATTCTTATAGTGAAATAAACATCGGGAAGATGCCAAAAAATTCCGGCGATGGGATGAGCAAACATCTAGAGATCACGACGCTGCGCATTCAGAAGCGGGCAGGGATCTCCTATCGGACAAGCGAGGCGCGAGAGCGATCCAGCTGGGAGGGAACCCACACCCCATCAGAGAGATTATGTTAGACTGACAATTGTGTGACATTACGACTTCGACTGTCAGCTCGCAAGCAACCCTGGCGCTTCGATGCAACTCAATTGCATCTAGGTCCAGGCTAAATTCAGGCTGGATCCCCAGGAATTGGCAGGCCTTAAACTCCCGGACCCTCCTCCAAATCCACAGTGGCTGAGGAGCCAAGGCATCGACCCTGACTCACCCCGTCGTTTCTCGGCTTCCCCGCAAGATCTCGCGGGTATTATGTAACAGGCTTACAACTCCTGCGCCCTACAGCGAGTTCTAGTTGGATAGATAACACCGTGCTCCATACAAAGAGTGTCATCGCTATTTGATACGCTGTAATTCCCGCTCCTAGCGTAGGCTAAAGCCAGCTTCACATGACCATGTATAAGTGGAATCGCTGTAATCTGAATAGCCATAAAAAATCAGACGTCCTCCAAAGATACGTGTCATTCTAATACAAATAATAGTATTACAGTCCCCACCCCCTTGTTTCGTATAAGACCAGACTGTAGATTGGATCAAGATCACTTGCCGTCAACGAGGATGTCTATTCAGGACTGGACGCGTCTCATTAGTCTACGCAGTCGACCCACCACTCGGTTGTTCTACCACAGCTCTCCCCCATGCCCTTTCCAGGTCGTTATCGTCGGCATCCTCCGCCCCTGGTCTACCCTCAGCAATGCCGCCTTGACGGAATCCGTCGTCCTGACCAACCATCACAGGAGATGAGGCAGTGGAATCTGGTACCGCGGCCACCGCGTTAGACGTGTTGGTTCTCGCGCCAGCGCCCAGAAGCTCGGAATCAAAGTTCGAGCTGTATACCACCGCCGCGAAAGCTTCGAGCTCTCGTACACCGTGATCCATCGCATTTACATAAATGTTCGGAGATGTCCCGTTGCCGATGGCATGCGCTTGCCGAGCAAGCACGGCAAGCACGTTTGCTAGCTTTGTCTTGAGTTCTGAATTCTCCTTGACCGGAATCACCGTGGCAACAGACGTGAAGGATTGAGGGGCTGTCACGGGTCCGGTGGATTTGAATGCGTCAGTCTTGCATTGTTGTATCAATGTCTCGAAACACTCATTGTTGAGGAGCATCTGAACGCGAGTGAATGTTGGGGAGTCGATCAGATCGGCAGTCTCGTCGAGAAGATGGCGCAATGTCGCTGCTGTTTGGGGGGTTGAGGGTTCTGTGACCCCGAGGACGCCGGACTCCTCCAGCAGGTGATCCTCGTCTTCTCTCGGCGGAAGCAAGTAGGGCAGCCACTTTCGACGTCTTTAAATACTGTCAGCAAAACGTCTTCTTTCGCTCAAGTGATAGGGTCTAAAGGTGACGCACTTCCTCTCTTCCTCCGTAGCACCTTCGATCTTTTTCCGCACCTGAAGGGTCAATTCCGATAGCTTGTCAAAGGAAATATCATCCCTTGGGTTCAGTGGGCCGAACACTTCCACTACCGCGGCCTTAACCTCCTCCATTAATTGCTTCCAACCACGATGAAGCAGCCACCAGCTAAAGGCAAGATACCGTCGGTTGGTCTCGAAGTCGTTCCCCAGCGTTTGCGTCAAATCATCATCATGATCCTCTAAAGTGATTCTCGAGGAGTCCGCAGGCGTGGCTAAAGAAATCACGCTCGAGAGATAATTCCGGCGGCCGAGGAGGTTTAGTTGGACGCGCGTGAAGATTGTCAATAGGGATAGAGTGTATATCAGGGTAAACGCCCGAGTAATGGCTAAACGAAGTCAGTATCACAAGATATCCATTGACTGCCGCTGTGTCTCTGAGACAAAAATGCCATCATCATCATCATCATCATCATCATCATCACCACTGGTGCCGCAACAGAGAGGGGTGAAGAACGTACAGGTAATCTTAACCTCGTTCCACAGCTGTGTCTTGTTCCGTTTCGGCTGGGACGCATCCTCGTCAACTGCCGAGTCCCCAAGTTGGCTTGTCCGCAGAAACGATTCACTCGATACGCTTTTTCGGTCATCCTCTAGAAGGCTGGGTGCCACAGAGCTCATATCCGACCCTGTCGCCGTCCCTTCCCCGGCATTGAGACGAGCCAGCCGCTCAGCGCGTTTCTTCTGCAACTCCTTTGTCAATTCCTCCACGGGCAGAGCCTCCAATATATCCTCCGCCGCAGTTGGCAATAACGCCAACACTGTGTATGTGCAATCAGTCTGGTTCTGTTCAAATCGTCGCCGTAAGCTGCATGGTAAGGCAAGAGAGTCAGCTTGCATTCTTTGAGCACGCGACTAGAGGGAGATAGAAGATAATCTACGCACTTCTCACGGGCGATACGATCACTGCTCATCCGTTCTCGTGCTTCTGATATCTTGCCTAGTACATATTGACCTGCGAGGTAGCCCACACCGATGACGCCTGTGCCGATTGCGAGGGTCTTGCGATTGCGCCTGAACCAGCGCCTCGTAGCACTGATCATGGTGGAGCGAAGAGGGAATCGGTGTTAGCTTCAGGCAAGTATCCGATCAATGCAGTTCATCATATAACTCGGTCAGGTGATAAATTGAGCAAAGTGTGAGACGGTAAGAAAGATAGAGCAAGAGAGAGGCGGACGTGACAAGTCATTGATGGCGATCACAGCAACCGAGAAGGACGGTCGGAGAATGGCCAGTTCCAGCGGCCTCGGCTAAACTGACTGCCTTATGATAACGGGATGTGGACGTGGACGACGAGTGTGCTAAAATCAGTCTTGGACCTGACATGGAGATAAAACACCTCTCTCCCAAGGCCTATTAGTTTCCTGACTCTAGCATGACCTTGCCTACTTGTGCCCTTGTATACAACCCTCCAATTTGGAGTTTCAGAGTCTTTATCAGGATGCCGAAATCACGGGACCCGCTCCATGTAAATTTCAACTCATTATACCCAGTGATTACAGAGCATAGAGGGGGCGCTGTCATTTTCATCAGTATCGGTTCCAGACTCTGGTTCTCCCCAGAGTTGGACATGGCAGCTGAATTCCCTGCCATGGACAAGACCCCTTCACTACTACTGTTCTATACGATACCACCATGCATCTTAACTACCTATACTTATCCATATGATCTTATTCCAAACTCAACCTCTTAGTACACTGCCGCCTTCACGAACCTCCAAACCAGCTTCCCCGTCGCCTCCAGCACCGGACCTGGCTTATCTGCCCCCACGTTGCGGGACCAGCTCTCTGGCCAGCACTCCGTCATACTCATAGCTGGGTCGTCACTAGTGACCAACACCCCCTCCCACTCTCTCATTCTTTCCCTTCAGCACAAATATCAGAGACTCAGGCAGTCAAACTGCCTCAGTCTCTCACATATTTCTCCTTAAATCTACCTCGTCGCTCTCCTTGCTCCCCTCTTTCCTCCCTGCCCACCCGCTCAGTTAGAATGGAGCCCCGCAAAACCCCTCCGGAATACTTCCTAGAGATCTTCGCAGACACGACTACAGTCAGAGACGTGTTAAAAGGTCGGCGATGTCACATTTGACAGGAGTCTTGCTATGTTAAAGTTACGATCTTCTTTCTGACTGAGTTTCTCGTTTTAGGCGTCCTCAACCTAATCTTTTTCCATCGATACTTCCCATCAATCCGCCCAACTACATTTGACGTCCTTGATTTTACACTCCCAGCAATCAACGATGTAGATTTAGACACCCTGATTGACTCGCGTATCAGCGCCCTAGTTCGGCAGCACTCCTCGTCGGCCGCGGGTGCGCATGATTCAAACGGCGTGCGCGGGCGCATTGCCGTCGAGTTCTACGAAAAGAAGCGCAGGCGCTCGAATATGTGGTTCCCAGCGTTAGCAGGAAAGGGGGAAGACGAAGTTTGCTGGGAGGTATGGAATTTAGATGTAACAGTTGCTACTCCACGGACGGAATCTGGTATGTCGAAGGGATCAATAATATGAATCACCTGGCTAATCCGTTCCCGAAACTAGAACGCGCAAAGGTCCGCAAAGCAATGGAGAACATGCTGCAAAAGGCTGCGCTCAAGATTCTAGCCGTCGTCAACCGCGATAAAGATCATATCCCCCCCATCACCACGACCGAATCGAATCCGTTTCCTTATCGCATCATCCTGAACCCACGCACCGATGGATGGCAGAACCGGTTCGGCTTATATTGAGTATCATGGATTTATGAAAAACTTGCCACAAGACGACTTTTTGCTGGGCTACGGTACTCAGCGCCACTTAGGAATATCATCATAATCAGGTCTCCGGATTCTGGGATTCTCCTTCTGCAGCCGACACCCACAGCTTGCAGCAGTATTGAACTCAGTGAACATTACATCGGCCTATTGCTTTTCATTATAGACTCCGTCGTTCATACGTCGCGCAAGGATAAAGAACAACCACGATGGCTCACAAGGGAAACATTGCTCGAGTTTACCCAAGAGGATAAATATATCATCAAAGTACCTATCGCTCCTATTGAACGAGATAAGCTCCCGCCCCTAATCACCAACGATCGCAGACGTTTCTACAACAGAAAACCCATGCCAAAAAAGGATAAAAAAATAAACGGACACGGCCCGCTTTGCGGCTGTACAACCTCACAGCCGCCATCGCCATACAAGCTCCTCTCCACGTCAAACAGCGACAATTCCGCATCCCGTCGTTGCCCCATTTCGTTATTCTCACCAAATGCGCAAACAATAGACCTGATCTGCAGCTTCGTTCGTTCGACCACAGATATCAAGTTTGCAGTCAGTCTCATTACTGCGACTTGGTAGCGGCATCAGCCTGGGCCCTGAGGTTGGCCGAGGTGGAACCACCGGTGAAGTAGCGGCCAACAAGAGGCTGCACGAGAGATTTGAAGACGATTTGAGCGCCACTGAGGCACTAGTATTAGCTGGTTTTCTCCAATGCATATGGCGTGTTCAGCTTACTTGGTCTGAGGAAGAGCGAGCCAGAGGACAAGTGCAAACTTGAAGATGTAGTAGAAGGCTGTGGAGTTAAGTTAGCACAAATCCAACATCGAACGCCAACTGCTGGCAAAGGATACTCACGGAACCAGTAAGGGGCACTGATTGCGCTCTCAACGACAGTAAAGAAAGCGTAAACAACCCAGTACTAGAAATTTAACAAATCAGCCATTGTCAAAAGTGAATTCAATCACGTGCTCCTAACGCCCTCGGCGCTTGCATGGAGGAAGAAATCACGAGAACGTACAGTCAACCACTAGATCACAAGACACGTCAGTACAGGCAAGGTTCAAAAAGTTGTAACCGGTTCAACTCACCTGAGTGTCATCAGCCTTTCCAGCGGAGAAAAGGGCGTCAAGGGAGTAGTAGGTGGGGAGAATGAAGCCAGCAAGGTTGACGAGCAATTGACCGGCAATGTTAAAGAAGACCAGGAAGGTGTAGATACCGCCCAAACCAAGGATAACGTAGACCTTTGGGACAGAGGTCTGGCGCTCAAGGTTGTTAAGGACAGGGTACTTGGAGAGCTGTATACCGAAATCGACTCGTTAGCTTTGGTGCTTTTAGGAGCTGAAAAAGAAAACTAGCTGGTTATAAGATTGTGCGGCAAGAAAACAGCCCCGACCAACGCGGGGGCACGGAGTCAGAAGTGATGAAGGAGCTTTTAAAGGGAGCTATTTTGGTCTTGTCGAGTACCGCACACACCGAGGCCAGCGCCCGAAACGCACAAACAACTCACCTCCTTGTCGAGCTGGGCGATGGTGTGCTGAGCACGGTCCTGGAAGCTAGCCATTTTTCTAGATATGTTATACGGCTGTTGATGGTTTGCGATAGAAGGTAGCCGAGGGTTGATGGAAGAAATATACTGTAGGGACGGCGAGAAAGAGGGTGATGTGGAGGTTGTTATCTCGAAATCAGCGAGAGGTGAGAGATGAGGAGCGGGTCCGGCGAATGACGGTGTGTTCGGTCACGTGATGCCATGACGTCTTGCGGGCTGTAGGTCGTGTGTTCTCGACCGCGACATTGCGAAGTGGACTTGAATCAAGGCTGGGTGACTATGACGAATGATTCCTACGACTGGCTGATCATCTTGGAGTTACTAGAATATACTTTCATATCTCTCGAAGAAAAACCAATTGATCATGTCTGGACTATCAAACGTTTAAAGCCGAGAGACCAACTCGTGATCGACACAAGTCCTGGAACAAGAACTCTTGGATCTAAGAGTAGAAATCGCCAATGGGAAGCAATAGCATAAAAGACAGGTAAAGAAAAGAAAGACGGAGCCACTAAATAAACATATGGTAGAAACACTTTCCTTTCGTCCATAGAAGAGAATAGAATAGGACAGCGCCGTCAGCCTGCATAGCTCATCTGCCGCCCAGTCATAAACGCCGGCCGCCACGAAAACCAGTGGAATAGTACATGCTTTATCAACAGTAAAAACAGTGAGAGAAACATAAATGTGCAAACTCTGCAGAATCTTTGGAGCAAGAGTATATGTATCAAGAACGGTCCTATTGGACATCACTGAAGGTCGTTTACAGTGCCAGGCATGGCGCCTCCAGCGTTGAACGTCAGTTTCAATTTCGGTTGCCCTGGCGTTGCAGCAGCGCTGGGGGTGTCACCTCCGGCAACAGACACTGGGTTATCATTTGAGTTTGCCGGGCCATCAAAGTCGGCGAACTGTGGGTGAGCTTCGACTTCCTTGCTCAGCTCGGCAACACATCGTGCCTGTGGTAACATAAGTAAAGACCAATTTAAAAGGTGTCATAATAGGAGTAGCTTACCTCAATGTCGTTAGCGTCCTGGAACAGGATGCTACCATCTTCGTTGTACGTTCGCGCGTTCTGGCAAAGGAGACCGATATCATTCCGGAAGTCTCTCAGACTCTGATATTCTTCGCGGTTGATCTTCTTCTTGATCATGTCCATAGCGATTGGATTCTGGATGATCATGTAATAGTCAGGATACTGCGACTTTGGTGGTGGCTTCATAAATGGCTCGATAATGGAACGTGTGACAGGTCCATCCTCGCTATCGGAGGAGTCGGCTGGTAACTCCTGCTCCATGTCCATTAAGGCTTGGTAGACATTGTTGAGGATCTGTTGTAAAGCGGCCCGGTCATCTGGACTCAACGTTTCGACAGGCTTGGCTTGTCTGCCCCTCTTGCGCTTTGGCTGAGGTGTCTCCTCAGCTAGCTCCTCTGCTTTACGCTTTGGAGCCGGCCCTCTGCGACCACGCTTCTTGGGTTGGGGTGTTTCAGACGTCTCTCGTGATGGCTCGGGCGACGACTCGTCGCCTTGCGCCTTACGACCACGCTTCTCCTTGTTGGAACGACGCTTCTCAACCCTCGCCTCTTTCCGTGCAATCGCATCCTCGATGGTGTCGTCATCGGCATCCACCGCCATAAGCCATTGCTCTTCTGTGAGGCCGTCGTCGTAGCGAGTAATCTTACGCTCGCGAGCACCGCGACCAGAAAGCTCTATCTCAGCAGCTTCTTCCGCGACGGGGTTCTCTTCAGTCACGTAGATCTCTGGGAGTTCACTCTCGCCCATCAGACGGGGCAGCTTGTGGCCAGGGCCGTATGGACACGTCTTCTGCCGTTCCCTATCCATGCGCTGGAAAACCGCCAATTCCTCGTCTGATCGAGCCATTATGTTGTTCAGGTCATCATCATCCATCTCATCCTGGTCTCCGGCTTGATCTGTACCCTCAGCAGTCTCGAGCAGAGTACGCAAGAGTGCATCTCGTTCTTCGTTGGTAGACTTGTTATCGAATTTTCCCGCTTGAATGACCTTGCCATCCATGTCGAGTTTAAATTGAGCTCGCTCCAAAATCTTCTCTTCGACAGAATTAGAGGTGATGAGTCGCAAGATTCTGACCTCGTTCTTCTGACCGATACGGTGCGCACGATCTTGGGCTTGGAGATCCTGGTGAGGATTCCAGTCGGAATCGAAAATGATGACAGTATCAGCGGTTTGCAGATTTAAGCCGAGACCACCAGCACGTGTTGAGAGCAAGAAGCAGAAATACTCAGAGTCTGGGGCATTGAAGAGCTTCAGCAAGTCTGATCGGTCATCGGATTTTGTAGAACCGTCAAGACGCAAGTACTTCATCCCACGAAGACGAAGAAAATCCTCCATGATGTTCATGATCTGAGTCATTTGGAAAAACATCAAAACACGGTGGCCGGTGGCCTTGAACTTTGGGAGGATTCTATCGAGCAGTTCAAACTTTCCAGCGGTACGCCAGATTAGATCATTTGTGCCTCGCCCAGGGTTTACTTGATCTTCCACCTGCTCAAACACAAAGGGATGATTGCAGAGCTTCCTCAATTGCATCAGCATGTTACTGAGGCCACGCATACCAACTTTGCCTCCCTTGCCATCACTAACAACCATCTTATTGTGTGTAGCAAGTTGCTTGTTGAGCTTTGCTTGTAAGGCAGAGAAGCGGCATTTGATAACTCTCTCCTGCTTGTCAGGCAGGTCTTTTTCGACATCCTTCTTCAGACGTCGGAGCAAGAATGGTCGAAGGACCTTGTGTAGACGACGAATGACAAGGAGCTGTTCTTCTTCAGTCAAATCCATGCGGTCTTGACCACCGGTATTAGCAAATGGCGTGTTGAACCATTCGTCAAATGACTTCACTGATTTGAAGATATTTGGCAAAACGAAGTTCAAGAGCGCCCACAGTTCAGGGAGATTGTTTTGTAATGGGGTACCCGTCAAAATCAATCGGTAACGGCTGGTGTAGTACTGCGAAAGAGTGCTACTAAGCTTAGACTGTGTGTTCTTCATGCGATGACCCTCGTCCACGATCATATGTGTCCACTTTATCTTGCTCAGAATAGGGCGGTCCTTGATGATGTACTCGTAAGTCGTTAATAGAACCTGAAAATTTCCCCAGCGAATGTTTTGCTGCTGTTGTTTTCGAGCATTTGGCGGGCCTTTGTAGACAATTCTCGACACGGACGGCGCCCATTTTTCAAATTCAAGGTTCCAGTTCGTCAGAGTGCTCAGAGGGACAATGACCAAAAACGGGCCATTGTTCCTCTTTCTCTCAATAATATGCGTGATTAAACTAATGGTCTGGATCGTTTTTCCAAGACCCATTTCGTCGGCCAGAATGCCGTTAAGATTGTTGTTGTAGAGCGAAATCATCCATTGCAGACCCTTCATCTGATACTCCTTCAAGGTACCACCAACAAGAATAGAAGGTTGTTCGGTTATCTCTTCTTTAATACGGTGAGCAACAGCGTAGTAGTCGATCTTTCGGCGGCCTTCGCCTTCCTCGTCGCTGCCGGATGCGATGTCTTCGTCATCATCATCATCGAAATCGTGTTCCTCACCATATCGTTCAGCTTGGTTACGCTGTTGTTGTCTAACAGACGCGGCAAGCTGTTTGAGGAAACCGTCAGTCTGGTTAAGAAGATGAGAAATCCGAGAATCTTTGGCTTGTCCGAGAAGCTTCAAGTAGGTCTCTTCATCGTTGGCCTTCAAAGCCTGAAGACGTTGCTTAGCAGTTCGTTCAACGCGCCTTTGCTCCTCACGTTCCATGTGCTGGTGGTGTTGAAGCATCATACGACCAAGTTTTCCAGCGCGTTGGCGTTGCTGGCTTGCCGTTTCCCGAAGTTCCGCACCGTGATTGACTATCGCTTGGAGATGGACATCCTGTTTCCTCTTTTCTCTTGATTCGCGGGCATCACGTTGCTGCTTCTCAAGTTTCTCAGTGATCCGGGCTTCGCGCAACGATTGCTTCTTCATACGCCGATGAGTAGCACGATTGGCAGTCATGCCAAGATTGTCATAATGAAACATCTCATGCTGGATTTGTTTGCGGAGGAGCCTCTGTTTAGGCAAAAGATTGAGCATTCTGTACTCGATCAGAGCCTTCAGCTTCAAAGAGTCGTCGCCAGTAGCGACATCACTTTGGCCCGAGTTCCATGCAGCAATGTTTGCGGGAAGTGCAGCAAGCTCAGCTTTCCGCGCATTGATTCGGTTGTATAGTGCAACTTCTCGCTCCTCGCGCACTTGTTCCAGATCAATACCCGGCGGCATCAGAGCTGGTATGCGCATGCGATGAGACCGAGATGCGTGGTCCGTGAAGCTGACCGTTTTAGGAATTAGGTCGTATGGGGACTGGAAATGCTCATAAAACTCTTTAGCGTTCGACACATCAGCAGTTGCCGCAGCTTGTTCTGGCTTTCCCTGAGAAAATTTTTCCAGTACACTCTCAGCCACAGCAACATTATCCGACGGCGCGGGTGTGGTGACTTTCTTGGACATGAAAAGCTGTTGCTGAACGCGCGGCGGTATTTGAAGGTTCTTCGTCAACATTTTGAAAGCCATTATTTGGTTGCGAAGTGTCTGCAACTGATCCGCAGAAAAACTGCCGCTCGCAGCCGGTGCGCCTTTTTGATGGTTCTGTTGGCCGAGGGCTGACGCGGAGCCCACATCTTGAACAGCGTTGTTTGAAGTAGCGCTCGGATTGGCACGGTCTATACAGCAGAAATGGTAAGCATAAGCTAGAAGGGAAAGACAAGTACGCGAAAGTCTTACTGTTGACTCCATTCGGCGCCACGGCCTCTTGGGTGGAAGAACCATTTTGTTGCTGTTGGCGCTGAGCCTGGAGTTGCTGCTGCTGCTGTGCTAATTGTCGCTGCTTCTGAAAAGCTTGTTGCCGCTGAACAGCAGAGAGGAGATTGTGTGCCTTTAGATATTCGGGGTCATCTTGACGAACACCTTGTTCCTGCATCTGCTTGAATTTCTGTGATGAATTAGAATAGAGCGACTAAACAGGAGGGGGAACTTTTAGGTTAAGCAGCAAATAAAAGAGGAGCTAAGTTCAATTGGCAAGGAGGACAAGAGCATGAGGTAGACCATGAACATATAAGAAAACAGCAACACTATACCTGAAGGGTTTCTTGTATGTGCTGCGGCGTCAAATTTGCCGGTAGGCTCATATTTGCCGGGGCCACATTATTTGGGGGTGTCTGGAGGGACGTCATGATCGAGCGCGTTTATTGTCTATTCATAAATATAAGAGACACGTTGGCGCCGGGTTTTATGCGACAGCTTGAAGTCAGGGAGAAAGCGAAACACGTGGAAAGGAAATTCGTAAGGGTAATTGACAATTCGCGATGATAAGGCGACAAGACGCGCAAAATCACGAAAGTCCAAGGCCCTAGATGTGTCTTGTCGATGGATGCGACAAGTAGCGACCTGTATCAGGACCTTGGCGATAGGATTCGTGATGTTTAGACTGGTCGGAGGGCACAGGGCGGTAGGCGATCAAAAGGAGAATCAGCAAGAAGGGGAGGAGGGGGAGGTAAAAGCGATGTTGGGGCGGGGATAAAGGCCCCAAAAGGAGGGTGGATGTTGAAGAAAGCGCGTGGAAAGCCTGTCTTGATGGAATGGCGATGGAGGGACGGGGCTTTCGCGACTTTCCGTGCTGGTCGGCGGTGCTCACCCAGGGCCTGTTGGGGAAGAGGAGTTGGAAGAAGTTTGCCGTCCTTGCCGTCACGTGCACGAGCGCGTGCTGACTCAGTCGATTAACCGCTTCCGGAATAGTAGGAGGTGGCCATTAGCTAGGGCGTTGCCGGGATTAGCCGTTTACTCCAAATCGTGGATCTACAGTAATGAACTCTTGGGCCATACTGCGTGCGTACTGCCTACATTTCGCATAATTTAATTCATCCGATGGGAAATGAACGACAGCACTGAATTAAGCAGCAATTAACAATAGTATGTAATATCAAAACACAAGCAACCTCGTCGGTAGCCCGCAATGATCCGCCTTCAAAAGCTCGCCCGCGAGGTGATTGCGGAGAAAAGATAGCCACAACGCAGTTCAACTGTACAAGCCCTATCCCCGTCCTACATAACTCCCAGTCCCGCCGTACTCCTAGATAAATTTCCTATTAAACTCCTCATACCTGGGCTGCACTGAGCACGGGGCGCTTCATTGGAGGTGGAGGTGCAGGCTTCTTTGCGCGCGAGGGTGGTGGTGGCGGAGGGGCTTTCTTGTGCGGGAATCCGTTCAGGGTGCTGGAGCTAGTTCTTCTTGAAACGGTGCTGCCAAATGGCGTTTGGCGGGATTCAGTCCAGCTGTTGTCTGAACGATCAGACACGCTCCCACTGTGATATCCAGCGTCCTCCGTTGGTTCCGGTACCACCCTGCTAATCGGACGAGCCTGTACGCTGTTCCTCCTCGTAATGAGGTTTTCGCTATTCGTTCGCGTCGCAATTTGGGCGGCAACCGGATGCTCATGGACCTGTCGCAATGGTGAAGAGCCCTCAAATGTCGAGGTGCGGTTCAGGACAGGTCGATGAGGTGAAGTCTCTTGCGTGTAGGCTTTTCTGATAGGTGACTCGGCAAAACTGTGCGTGTTAGATTTAATGGCCGGTCGTGCCTCAACACCATTGCTATGTTCTTCGTGCAGGGGTTCAAAGCGGTCATGGTACGAATGGGCCGTGTTTGATCGAGAACGACTCCCGTTGTGACCAGTTGATGGTTGACTTGCATTTTGCCTAGCCCTATTAGTCCGAGAGAACCCCTTCAACTAAGGGCCCTTATATGAGACCCATTTAGGAGGGAACTCGTTCTGTAGTCCCTTTAGCACTTCCCGGCATTGCTCATGATAATTCAATTGGGCATTCAAGAAGGCCTGCAGATCCATAACATTCTCTGGCTCGGAATTTTTTATGTCAAGCATCCGGCGATACACATCATCGTTAGCTTCTTCATATTTGACCTTCTGTGTCCGCAGCTCTTCCTCCACGCGAAAATCCTCCCTCTTTGCTTTCTGCATCTTTGATAGAGAAGTATCATACGCCAGACGTCGAGTGTCCAACCTCTTGCGGGATGTCTAGAATCGGTTAGACAAGATAAAGGCCTAAATCAAAACAGAAGGTTCGTCATACTTGGTAATCTTTCAATTGAGTAAGAGATCGCTCCAACGACTCCAGCCAGCCCGAGGTCGCCTGGGCGATGTAAGACTCTTGAATCCGAGCAAGACGCTCCTCTGCCCTTCCGAACACTGGAACAAAGTCAGACTTCCGGATTGATTTGGGCTCGCACAAACATTCAACTTACTGGTAAGACATCGTCCATATTCAGAGTTCACTTCATAGTCCTCTCCGTGAGTAATCATGCTACCACCCAGGTGTGCAATTGGCAATGTTTTCTCTTTGTCGTCCCCTTCACTGCGCTTGGAAATAGATTTGACGTAGGCGGTCATGGACTTGTGGATACGGTCGATACCTTCAAACCACGCGGAATTTCAGCATAAGGTAAACAAGCAAAATCGGTCCAGCATTCGCTTACCTTCGTGGCGCACGCTCATTTCCGTTTCCAAGGCTTTAAAGTCATCAGAGACATTGGTCTTGACCTCGCCGCCCATTCTTTCCCCAGCCCACTGTTTGAAGCGGTCGAATCTTTTGTTGACGTTCATTTTGGTTGCTCGTATTGATGGATCTTTGATTCGCAGCTGAGAAGTTGAAACAAGGATGATTTGCCCGGGAGTGAACGGGCCTGCTCATGTATAGATAACTAAATGCAGTGGTAAACGAACGAAGTATCAGGTCTTGGCTGATGAATTGGTGAAGACCGATGATCAAGTCAAGAAGACAGGTGGTGCGGCAGCGCAAAAGTAAATACCTGAAGAGTGTCGTTAGACGCAAAAGGAAGGAAAGAGAGGAAGAGGCGATTCTGCAACAGACACCAGAGGGGGGGGGGGATGCACTGACAATTAATGAAAAGTTCCACCCCGGCTACGGAGTAAATCGTACGCTACTGTACTACTCTGTATTATCGCCTTTCATCATTTCTGTTATGGCGCATGATATTACGCTGGTTTAACCACTAGACGGAGAAATTCAATTACCACTGCAACCACAAATATGCCTAAAGCGCTTGGGCAACGGTTTGAGGAATGACAGAAAGCAACAGCATGCCATTCGCAATCGTCCAGTAGTCGCCGGAAGCGCCACTGCATCCCGATTCCTTCGATTCCTCCGACTCCTGCTCCAAGCCCAATGACAACATGAGCGAACGGGATCAGAGGATGTTGAGACCCCTGGTCAGGCCTGAACGATAAGCAGGTTCGAGGTGGTGCGGAGGCTGGACCATCCATGTCGACACAAATTGGCTTTTTGGCTGCGGGGCTCACAGCCACCGGTTGACGGATGATAGCGGGTGCCTGAAATTGAGTGGGTTGGCCGATTGAAACATGCGACGGCTGGGCAAATCGATCGTCCGCGCATCCTCACAGGCTCAAAACTCTGTATCACCGTCTGGGCACAAAGGCGACACGCGTTTCCAATTTGTGGGCCGGTGGGCCATCCAGGCCGAGTCGTTTGCCACGATCTATTTACAGCACAAACCACAGTCGAGCCTGTCCAGACTCAACTCCGTCTTGATGAGGTGACAACGATGATCATCGCTTTATGATCGACTGCCGCTGTGGTGGTATGCTGCACGGATCGCCTTGATTATGCATGCCATTATTGTGCCATTGTTACAATTCTTGACGGTCCTGTTTCAGGTCAGTCTGATCCTGACGAACGGCTACCGGCCACCCTTCAGCTAGGTCGGTTTCGTTTTCGTATTTCGATATTTAGCAAAGTGGCAAGCTGTAGTGAGTCTAGCGTGTAATTAACGCGTGACAGTTATTCAATCTAATCTGGAACGTGCCTAGTTAGGCCTGGAGAAATAAGACAATCTAATACTGTAGACTGAGACGTATGATAATATGGTGGTTGAAAGCTCTTAATCGCTGGTGTTTGGAATGGCGATAACGAGGTTTCTGGTGTCAACTAGTAGTATCTTGACAGGCATCACTGGACTCATAATCCGTAGCACTATTGCTAGGTCCCTCTACCGACCCGCGCTTTTTGTGCTAAAATTGTGTATCGCCGCGTCTAAATATATATCTGCGCCGCATCAACGAACAATGTTATATTACCTAGTTTCACACAAATAACGGTCCTGAAAATCACAAACTGCACCTCCTCTGCTTTATTCCAATCAATCATCGAGGGACGCTACGAATACAGAACCACCAGTAAAACCAGGTTGATATACGCCTCTGGACTCTGTCAAATGAGAACTCCCACCAGAAAATTACAAGCTAGAATTATCAAAGGCGGATAACTCGAAAGCTGTCGGTCACCAATTAAATTCCTTGACGAGATACATATTCAGCCTCCGCGGCTATCAAAACATCAAACTCGTTCCATAGCAGAGCGTTCTCGCCGCCGGCGCTAACAGCACAACCCAAATCACCATATTCACTATCAGGGTTACCAAGCCAATCCATCAATGCCATATCTCGATTTTCAACCATGGAGGGACTGTCTCCCACCAAGTCCAATGGCACACCTTCACTCTCTTTCATAACGGCAGCCACATACTTTCCCGGCGTAACGCCCACAACCTTCTTGAATACCCTAAGGAAATGACTAGGTGTCAGGCTAGCCTCCTCAGCCAACCTACTCAGCGTAGGCTTTGACCCAGACCGTACATCGGCTTCGATTGTGCGACATGCCCTCTGCACCACCGCAACTTGAGAGTCGATGGCATGCTCGGGACTGTCTTCCGGCTTGCAGCGCTTACAGGCCCGGAACCCTGCCTCTTCGGCCTGGGACGGCGTATCGTAGAACACAACATTAGCGCGCCGTGCTAGCCGAGCGGCACATGAGGGCCGACAGTAGATTCTTGTTGTTATGACGGCGTAGACGAATGAGGCGATTGGGTCGCGGTTGACTACTGCTTGCCAGCGGCTAGCTGTGGAGGTTGCAGGGGAGCCAAGTTTGGGGAGGCGTGAGATTATCTGGGGTGCAGGTGTTTGTGACATCGCTAATGCGGTGAAAGTGTGATAAGCGGTATGTAGAGTTATCATTAGGAGTATTTGAGCAGTGAGGTTTCAACACCTTAATAAGTGATGAGACTCATGAGACTCGTATTCCTGAAATCGGAACCACCACGCTGATTGGTTACTTTGAGAGCAACTTCCAATGTTCGAAAATCCGACGTATCAATGCCATTTCAAAGACACATAGGCGCCAGCAAGCTTTGTGTTAAAATCACGAGGAAGGAGCAGGGTATTCTTGTAGTGAGATTTAGTCCAACTCTTAAGTAGGGTCGGCCTTATCTAGCGGGAGTTATGCGGAGTGCCTAGTATAACAATTCCCCGGATACACTACAATGTAAATCATCAGCCCTGGTCGAAAAAGAAAAAAAAGAAAACCTTATAGCGGTATTGTTTTATCTCGAGATTATCTCGAGAATGCGTGGAGTTAGCTGACCATACGAGACCAACGATATCAGAAGGCTAGGGGCATCCTCGCCAATATTATTGCTAGGACAGTTGTATGTTTGAGTGGAAAGCATGAACTCTGTACAGCCTTGCGCAGATTTTTCCGCAGAGGTTGTCCATGATATAGAATGGAAAAACTTTATTTTAATTTTGATTACCGCCGTGCTACCCATATCTTAGACTGTGATACCCTATACCGTGAAATGTACCCAGGACATGAGGTTTGGTATCCTGATTATTCAACCCAATCGCTTTTGATCGTCAATGAAATTGTTTGTGGGCCACAACCTTGATTGGCTAAGGACGCGTCCGCAGTCGCCTAGGTACATGTCTCATAGCAAAAAGCCTTTTCAACCCGTCACAAAGAAAAAAACTCCATATGATATCACGTTTAATCCTTGGTCTTCTGGGTACCACGGAGCAGACCAGTTCTCCGGGCGGCAATGAGACCCGCTTTTTGACCGTGGGCGGCGTAGCGGGAGATGGTCGAGGCCTTACCGATGTGCTGGTGGTTACCACCACCGTGAGGCTGTAAAGAATTCATGTCAGATATAATCCAGATTCCAGCTTAAGACTGGGAAAAAGAGCCTTACGTGATCAACGGGGTTCATGGCAACACCACGAGTCTTGGGCCAGCTGTTGCGCTTGACAGCAAACTTGTGCTTGGCACGAGAAGCCTCTGTTCACAGATCATTAGCGGTTGTTCTCCAACAATTGCCCCAGCCTGCGTCAGCTAATGGGCACAAATCCGAATAACATACTCAGGAGAGGCTTGTCGGTACGACCACCACCAGCAACGATACCGATCATGCCACGAGCAGTGTTCTTGATGACCTTCTTAGCGCCGGAGGGGAGCTTGACACGAGTCTTGCCCTCATCGGGGTTGTGGCCGATGACGGTAACATAGTTTCCAGAGGTACGACCAAGAGCACCACGGTCACCAGCCTTCTCCTCGACGTTGGAGATGACGGTACCTTCGGGGACGGAGGCGAGGGGAAGGATGTTTCCGATGGTCAGAGCGGCGTTCTTTCCAGCGTAGATGAATTGGCCGGTGTACATGCCCTCGTTGGCGATAAAGGTCTCGGTGATGTGCTTGAACTTGTAGGGGTGGCGGAACTGGACCTTAGCGAGAGGAGCACCACGACCAGCGTCGTGGATAATCTCCTTCACGACACCGCGAGTGTATCCATGTCGCTCAGCGTAGTCGAGGACACGGAACTGGGCGGGGGCCTTGTTGAGACGGGTGTGAGCCGCTGAAAAGAGATATTTTATCAGCAATCTTGATCCCAAGCAGAATTATTGTCGTTCAGCGGTAAACTGGTCGCACTCACTGAAAATGGAGCCACGGCCCTTCCTCTGGTTGCGGATCACACGACCCATGGCGACTTTCTGTTGCGAACCTGGTGGTTAGTATTTGAAAGAAAGATCGCCAGCGATGGTGGTGGAAGTCGTCGTACCTCAAGAGTTTGGCTTGACGGGTTGTAACTTGAGAATTCAAGATCGAAGGGCTTTGTGGGTTAGGGCCAAAGGTCGCTACAGAGTGCGCTAGCCTTTTATGCACTAGCGTCTTGGCACACATCCCAGCTCCACCTCCAGAGCCGACCCCCGTCAACTTCCCTAAGTCCAACGCAAGCATACTACGTACTCCCGACTTCGAGTACGATTCCACCTGGTTACTTCTGATGACTGCGACATGGTTGAACATCAGAGACTTCGAGTAGTATAAATTCAGTTAGCCTTGGGGCTCCGCCACATATACCTGGCTCGTACGCCAATTTTACATAACACTCCAGTTACATTCAGAGGCAGAACGCGCCACTGGTTGCTACAACATAGCATCGGCAAGAAATTTGACTTTGTCTTATGACACTCGACGCTCCTGGCTCTTGATGCGTCGTTACGGACTAGTGCACTTGACTAACATATTCTCACAGTGTACTTATCATTTCGAGTGTATTCATCATTTCGAGGGTTGTGCACGTTATGGATACTCCGTCAATGACGAGTAGTTCACTACCTGCTGCCTTATTATCACGTATGCGGTTTATCTATGGGAGACACTGGGATGTAGCAGGGCATGCACTGGTTTGACCATAAACGAAGAGTGGCGAGTACGATGTGCTCGACCGTCCATATTCTCATAAGTACTCGGAGGCACCAAGCTGCTACAGACTAAATGCGTCCGGATGTGCTCGGTGCTTTCAATGTTCCCCTTTTGAAAGGAATCTTTTCTCCAGCAGTAATTATCTGCCAGCTCAAGATCCCTCAGCAAAGCCCATTATGCCTTATACTCGCCTTCTTTGTCGCGATATACGCTCTATGCTACGTGTTAGAAACCATTTCGTCCTGTAATCGCGCAGGCCCCCCTGTATTCTCAATGAAAGCAATCCACAAAATTCGATCATCAACCTGCGTCTTCGAGTATTTATCAAGAATGTGTAGAATTGATAGTGTGCTGATCATGTCTCAATCTGGGCTGTCATCTCATTGGATCCAACCGCGTAGAAGCCGCGTTTGAAGCTGGGAGGAGTAGCGCAGCAGAACGAACTTCCCTGCGACGCGGATCAGGCTCATCCACTTTTCCTCCGACACGGCGACAACACCCACCTTCTCGCCCCAGCGCAAGCATGTCGAAAATGTCTCTTTCCGACTCAGAACTCTCTTCGTTATCGTCTGCGCCTCCGTCAGATGAAGAATCTACGCCCATGGCTCTTGATGAGCCTGTGGGCATAACGAAGTACTTCCAGAAAAAGCAGCAGTCCGAAAGTCCGCCACCTAAACGAGCTCCTTCACCCCCTCACGAATATGTGTTGGCCGATAATCCAGACATTGCCGTAAGTTTTACTATTTCTCTAATGGTTTCTTAGTCCTAGGATCGTTTACACAACGCGTCCGTGGGCTGTTTGCGGACGTTAAGCTGACAGTCGCAATGCTTAGTTCATTGTAATGTTCCGCGCGCGTTTCCACGAAGTATTCCCACGATCAACACCACACTTCGGGCCACAGGACATCGAACGAGGCGTGTCGGAATCTCCCCCAGGTGACCACATTGAAAGACTTTTGTGTGCATTGCTTGGACTGGTATTGAATAGGAAGAAGGACGTGGAGTAAGCTACCATATCTGTTTCCTGCCATACCTCTGGGCCGATGGGGAAGCTACCAAGTTACATACCATTATGTCTCTAGTCATGATGCTAACTTTGCTTGCGCGATGTGCAGACGCAATCATTATACGCGCCCGTTAGAAGAAGCCGTTCAAACACATGCGTCGCAATGGCCTAAAGCATGGGGGGGCAAGAATCCTCTGCATGGAGGTCGCAGCTTTGCATTAATGTCTCCAGAGGAGCGCGTATGTAGACGTTGTTATCTAAGTCTTTGGCGGGCTTTGTATTGACCAATGATAGCTACGGTTATTAAAGTCGCTGATACTATGGTCCCTCTCCTCCTCGGATGCCGTCCAAGCGAAAATTAAGGAATCTTACAAGCAAGCACGCCACGAAGATGACTTGAACCAGCCTCTATCTGTTCAGCCATGGGGACGTGATAGTTTGAAGCGCCGATATTGGCTCATTGAAGGTCTCGACGATACTCATTTCCGGCTATACCGCGAGAGCAACCCAGCCTTAAAGCACGTCACATGGTGGAGTGTGGCTGGAACAATCCCGGAATTGCTAAGTGTGGCACAAAAGTTAGAGGAGGAGAAGGGGACCAATTCTAAGAAGTTGAGTGAGAGGATAAGGAACTCTATTCCACGATTCGAGGGCTCAGAGGAGGTATGTATTTGAGTCATCACTTGATTTGCCAACTAACAGAGTTATAGAAACGCAAACGTCGCGATTATCGAATTGCGCGCAAAGCTGCCTTCTCCCGACCGGAGCCTGGATTCTCACTGTACGAAGGCCGCACGCGCGGGAAGAAATTGAAGTATACATATTCTGACGATGAGGATATTTTCTCCGATGGCCTTCCGCCGCCCCGCCGATCAGGACGTAACACCTCTGGACCTTCTACCCCTGCAGAGCCCACGGGCCCAAGGTTTACCGCGAGCGGAAGGCAAGTTCGTTCGCGTGCCGGAGGCTTATATGGTGAAAGCTTGCTCGCTGGACAGCGCGAGGACACCGACCTTGCGGAGGATGGCGGTTCTGAGAGACGGCAGCGAACCAGGATTACAAGGACTAACGGGTACACTGATTATGGTATGGATGACGATGAAGACACAAATTCCAACGACGCACAGTCCAGCGGAAACGAATGGCAGGGTGGTGAGGAGGAAGACGAAAATGATTTCGAAGGCGATGACGAAGAGGACGTGAGTGGAGATGAATCGGTGATCAACGGGAAACCTCCGAGCCTTGTTGTCCAACTCAGGTACGGCAAACAGGGTGATGATAACAATACTGGAGAACAAAAAGTACAAACTACCTCTGATAGTCAGAAGGCGGCCACAACTGGTTTGCAACAGCCCGCGCCAGTGGATAACGCGCCCCAGGATTCCATTCCGGAAACACCAGCTAGCCTTGACACCAAGAACGCCCCTGCCGAAACACCTGCTACTTCAGCTCCTCTGGCTTCAAGTGGCGGGGCCACACAGGGTCTTGGTGGCCCCGTTGGCACTACGATGCCTTCAGTTCAACAACCTGATGGGACAGTCTAACAATTCTGGCTGGGTAAAGCCACTTACACATTACATGAAGTGTCTGGTAATATCAAGACTTTGTCTAAGCAAATGGTGTTCTGGTACTGTTTTGTCAAGGGCGCAATAAAGGTTGTACTGGGATTAGAGTGTTCAGTATCTAGAAAAGCTTGTGACTTGAATGGGGAATTCTTGTGATCTTGAAACTCAATGGCAACGGGCTGTCATACTTGAGTGCCAGGCCGGAGATGTTCTTGATAGACATGCTTGATTTTTTATTATGACCATCTAAAGTGGGTAGTTAGCGCGGTGCTGAAGGATGCTGTACTTTGATGTGTACCAAATGTGATTCTGAGGACCTTCTGAACTCCGAAGTAATAAATATTGCTTAATATATGAGCGAAATTGAACAAAGGTTTGCAACCTAAACGCCAGGAATGCCAAACACGAGAAATGACCATCACTTAGTCCTTTGAATACAACAAGCAAGGCTTTAATCGGCGCCAGCATTGGAAAATTGCGCAGTATAGAACTGTAAGAACTCCCTCAGTGTCAGCATCCTTCGCGGAAACCAGTCAGTCAACCTTGAAAACATCGCGTGGACCACATACGTCTTCTACCTGCGCGGCCGCTGTCTTGGGATTCTTCGATATAAGAGGAGGAAGTTTCCAGTTGTTGACCTCATACCACCATCTCCTAACCCTGCTACCCAGAGTCTGCCCGCTGAGGGACGCTGTACGGTTCCAGAATCGCCAACCCGAGAGCGCAAGTGTCCACAGCGTTCCTTGAACAAGCGGTAACAGAACCTAGATGTAAGTTGAGTCAGACATGGTTTTCCCTTTTTGGAGTGCTTAACAATTCCAATCGAAGTATTTGGGAATGGACTAGAAGAGGCGTCCGTACCTGGTCTCTGATGGTGATCCACGCTACCCGCCCCCATGTATCCGCGCCTCTTAGGCTTGAAAGATAGCTCTGCTCGAACCGTAAATCAGGTAAGGGAGGGAGCGTATGTCGGCGCGAGATCGGCCGGAGTGCTCGATGGGGATCAACGAGGTCCGAAGGTATGCTGTCAGCATCAGAAGGAGTAAGCTCGACTGCGGCCTTCTCCGGGGCTGAGGTCGGATTGTTGATGTCGCGGGCAGCGGATGGCGCTCGGTTGACGGATGCCGTCTGGATGGTTTCCGCGACTTGAATAGCGTGATCTGACATTTTGGGCATGTATCATGGGAAGGACCCAGAGACTCGTACTTGTTTGGGGGGTCTTCTTCAGGGCAGAAGACTAGAAGAATGCGCAACTCCGGACTCCGACTGAGATGATGTTCTGGTGCTCCCCAAAGCCAATCAGAAGCCTCAAAGCGGCTGCACCGGATGAAATATTGCGGCCTGGAGTTTCAGGTGTTCATCTGCTGCCCCTCCATAGTAATTCTTTAGGCCGGGCGACTCCCCGCCATCCCTCTCACTCTCCTCTCATCCTGTCATTCCTCCCTCTTTTGAGTCTATACCACATTCTTCTTCTTCTTCTTCTTTTTTTTTCTTTTTAAGAAAAAGAAATCTCGGTGCGGAGAATTAACAGTTATGGCTGCTCCCCAAGGCTACCCTCTCCTCTGCTTGGAGAACCCCCTTCTGGGTGCGTAAATAGATCCCTTGCATGGACAAGCCGTTTTTATCCCAACCTGCCTGGCACAACAAATTACTGATGCTTCTTGTGCTTCGCTCAGATATCCAAGCTGTCGGGTATGTTGAACAAAGGCGCTAATTTGTTGGCATTGGGCCCAACTAATAACGGCGATAGTGACGACTCTCTCCTCGAGAAGTATGGACTCAAAGCCAACGATGCTATCCTTGCCGAAGAGAAGCACATGGGCCTCTACGAAGAATTGCTCCAGCACCGTGATGCCAAGCTGATTGCTGGTGGTGCCGCTCAGAACACTGCTCGTGGCGCTCAGGTAATCCGCCTTCGTTTGTGATATCTGCATATGACAATTGCTGATTCAATTGCTCATAGTACATCCTTCCGGATAACTCGACTCTCTACATTGGCTGTGTCGGTAAGGACAAGTACGCCGACATCCTCCAGGACGCCTGCAAGAAGGCTGGTGTCCACACCGAGTACCGCGTCGATGATGCTCAGCCCACTGGCAAGTGCGGTGTCATTATTACCGGCCACAACCGCAGCATGTGCACTCACCTTGCTGCAGCCAACGAATACAAGGTGGACCATCTCAAGCAGCCTCACATCTGGTCGCTTGTCGAGAAGGCCCAGTACTACTATGTTGGTGGCTACCACTTGACAGTCTGTGTCCCCGCGATCCAGGCCCTAGGTGAAGAGGCCGCTGCGAAGAACAAGGTATGAAACACTGGGTCCGTATCTTACGGCTTGAGACTCCGCTAATCAAGCCTGACTCATTAGGTCTTTATGCTGTCTCTCTCCGCTCCCTTCATTCCCCAGTTCTTCAAGGACCAGCTTGACAGTGTCCTCCCCTACACCGACTACACATTCTGCAACGAGACAGAGGCTGTTGCTTACGCCGAGAGCCACGAATGGGGCACCACCGACATTGTCGAGATTGCGAAGAAGCTGGCTCAGCTGCCCAAGAAGAACACCAACCGCTCCCGAATTGCCGTTGTGACCCAGGGCACTCTGCCCACCATCACCGCTACTGTTACCACCAGCGGTGAAGTCGAAGTCAAGGAGTTCCCTGTGCACGAAATTTCGAAGGACGCCATTAATGACACCAACGGTGCTGGGTAAGTTTTCAAGCTGGCTACGCTGAACACATCTGACGATTCGCGCTCTAGTGATGCTTTTGCCGGTGGTTTCGTCGCCGGAGTTGTGCAGGGCAAATCCCTTGAAGAGAGCGTCGACCTCGGCCAGTGGCTCGCGAAGTTGAGCATCCAAGAGTTGGGACCTTCGTGAGTTCCCTCTTTGAATATCAGAAGCACTTAGGAGCACTCATGCTAATAATAACACAGCTACCCCTTCCCCAAGCAAACCTACACTTCTGGACGCTCATAAATGTCCCTCTGGCACTACTCTCGCCAATTGGCAATAAAATCTCTTCGACTTCATCTATTATCATTACTTAGGATTCAACCTTCTATACCCCCGTTGTCCTTGACTTAACGTCTTAGACTTTGCTTTGCTTATTCTACTTACATTACTCTTCAAGTGGAAAAGGCGCTACCATCACATTATGATATTATCTTGATGAACACGCGATAGACGGGATCTGCAGAAAAAGGCGTTCTCAACAACGATTTAATATTGAATTTTAATGCATCTCTTGAATTGTTCTCTTGCTTATTTACTTATGCATCCGTTCGATAAGTATAACTTCAACACTAAATGCCACATCATAAACGATGCATACACCTACTTATTCTTCAAACAACCATTCAGCAAGGCAAGGAAATTCCAAGGTTCTGGACATTCATATTTGGTGGCAATTTGTCTGTAAATGAGATGCGTGAGAGGCTATGATGATCGGTCAGAGAACGGAGAGGATTGGAAAGTCTGCAGCTAATGCTCAAGGTCCTCTGTTCTAGACTTTCAACAAGCTCGTTCCATTGACTTTAAAAAAGCTTCAACCCGCAGATAAGCATTGAAGTACCAGAATCAAAACTAAATAGACTCCTCGCTCAATATCACCTCGCCTTAGACGATCGACTCTTCCATGTAACAAGCATGCATCTGAGATGAACGAGCCGGGAGCCCGAGACACCTCGGCTGCGCCGCTTTGTTACGGACGGCAATGCCGGGAACCATATAGATACACGATAGCGTAAGTCTTGGTCCTCATGCATTTTTCTTCGCTCGCAAGGAGGGGCTATGGCTTGCAGAAGATTTTCACGAGTTGTCTCCCGTTGTGCGAGATTACCTGCAGCGTCCTCTTCGTTCATGAAGATCCAGCAAATACCGAACCTGCGAATAGGTGCTTAGAATGAGTACACTTGAAACAATCCTTTCTCGTGATCCACTTCAGCCACTTTGTCCTAGACGGGGGGATTGACCAATGGCACCATACTGAGCTGAGGGCGTTTTGCGAGCGTCGTCTAGCCCCGGATAAGAACCGTATCCTGATGTGATCGTACTGCCTATGAAAGCATTATTGGCCCACGTATTGTTGGTGAATCCGCTCGACATGGGCTGACTGGCGAGTCCGAAGCCTGTAGAACGAGGCAACGCCTGTTGTTGACTGGCCGGCGCGCCTATGCCATCTCGATCCCATGAGGAGCCAGAAAAGCGTTGGTGATACATTGACGGGGCGAGGAACGGAGATACAGGTCCATTATTGAAAGTAGTGCCTTCTAGCTGGCTTTCTGCGAAAAGGCTCTGGCGGGAAATTGATTCGCTTTTGACGGCACTTTCAGGCACGTATTGAAGACCTGGGCTGTTGGCGTTCCCCGTGACCTTTGGCCCCTGGGCGTTTAGTAATCCAAGTCCTGATGCAGTGTGCGAAGAAACATCGCGAAATTCGGGAGAAAAGGTACCAGTGCTCCAGATGGTAGGAAGGCCGGGGATGGCAGCTTGTGGAGTGAACGATTGAGATGACGAAACCTGAGGCAAAGCAGCAGAATAGCTAGTCATAGGAGGTCCCAAGCCAGGAGGTGCAACAGGAGTCTGGCGAGCAGGGAGTTTATCATCCCTTGGAACAGTGTTCGAGATTGCATCAAAGGACCGATTAGGGATTACTGGAGCATTTTCGTAAGTGTCAGATTCGACCAAGCGCTCAACTCCTTCAACGATGCCGTTCATCGCAGCTGACATGGACACGGACGCAGATTGGGAGCCTCCGAATGTACTTCTGGCATCTATTTGGTAGTTTGCTTCCTGTTTGACCTGTCGAATATCCTCTCGTTCAATGCTGGCGGTGGAGAGTGAGTGGTGATGACCAGTGGGACTAGCAAAGAATTGAGATGGAAGACCATCCTCCTTGTAGATGAACGTTTTCTTGTCTTCATCATCAACAAGGGCAACGGGTATTTTCTGGGGAGGTTAGCAGGGGTTTAGACACTCGGGGGGTGGCCCATCGTACATTGCCCACGACCAGATCCAAGCCATCAATGACGAATTCTCGAATGCGGGAGAGCATCTCAATATTAGGATGATTCCTCTCAATGCCTGGATCATTCATTGAAGGTTTTCGCTGTCCATTCACATCTAGATACCTGCGCGACGTAGCGCCTTTGCTTAATGGCATGAAACACAAAGTCTCTTCGTCTTCCTCAAGGAGGTAGTCCACTTCGGGAAGATGCACCACGTCAAAGGTGGATGCAAGTAGTGTTAGAGTGTTGGCATAAATCTTCCAGAATTCGGTGAGTTGGACTGCCAAAGGGGTATCCTTTTCCTTATAGGCAACCAAGTAGTTGCTCACTGTCAATAGCCAAGAGCTGTAATTGCGGAGAGCCGGCAAGATCCGCCGAACAACTACAGTAATCTTGTCAGCTCCAACTTTGTTTTTACTGTTGTTACTGCTTGAATCCTCAACGACAAATCGTTCAACCTCAGCCAAGAGGATTTGTAGAAGCGTGAAGTATGTTTTGACATTAATACGTTGAAAGAATAGATGCGCATTCGTCTTCGGTCTCTCTGCCGAAAGATTAATAGAGTATTTCCAGAGTGATTTCGGAGCGCTTACCATCCGACCGGGTTCGGGAGGAATCCTCCGCTGCGATATTGATCAAACAGAATTTTTGCAGAATACCCTCCAAAGAGCGTTCTTTAAGGTCCACAGCCAGTTGGTTAAGAACTTCACTTTCGAGCTCATCATGCTCCGGGAAGTCAACCCCTCTGTAACACTGGGCATGAAGATAGACGAACAGAGGCGCTAGAGATCTCCCTGGGGTACCAGCATCATCACGTCGAATCAGCTCCCCTTTCGCCCATAAACTCAGAACCTTCCTGAACTCGATCTCGAGATTACCCCTAGCCGTCGGATGGGGTTCTTGGGCCGAAAGTGCCCGGTAGAGGTGGTAGGTGGCTTTCAGGTGGTTCGCATCGGCAAGCGCGATGACAGCCAACTGGTTGTGCGACGCACCAGAAGCTGGATATATTACGGAGGCTAGGTCATAATAGCCAATCGCTGGACCCCAATTACGTTCTTTGGAAACCAACTCCGTTTCACGGTAACGGGAGAGGTCACCTAGGCGAACAAGTGTCGCATGGCATGATCGGAGGATGGATTTCCGTAGAGATTCAGAGGTTTGGATGGGAGGCGCCGCAGACAGGTCTACTGTGGTGTTCAGCGACTAAAACAGCAAATTGCGGGCAGGTGAGTGCTCACCGTCGAAGTTGAACTTCCGCGCGACTTTTTCCAATTCCGAAATGCCCCCGAAGTGGGATGCCAGTTGTTGTATGTAGCCGCGGTAGAATCGCTGGCTCGATTTGATGAACTCCAGGTAGTGCTTCTCAAATTTTCTGCGCTCCACCGGCTTCTTTTTCTTCTCGTTGTCGTCACGAAACTATTTTTATACGCCCAACATTAGCGGGTAACGAGAGGAATAAGATGAAGTAACTCACGCGGGAGAGTAATTTTCGAAAGCGAGTGTTGATCTTGAGATGTGCATCCCAGAGGCGACCTTCAACGTCAATGGACCGGGCGGTCTCAAAGTCCTGGAGAATGGCATTTTGACAAGCAGTGCGGAGTCTGCGAGTAGAGCGATCAGATCATCTGCGCGTAGCAAATGCCAGGCAGCGAAGGGAACTAACTCCGATATATTATGAGATATTTCGGCAAATGTGGGCTCTTTTTCAGCGAGGTTGTTCAACAGCGCTTTTTCAACGTTGAGCGCAGACCTGGGATAGTCCAGTTTCAGTTGTGTTCCACTTTCAAAGTTGACCGCGAGGGAAGGGTACTAACTGCCACGCATTTTGGAAAGTGAGCGCCATGCTCACTGAGCAGAGGTTCGGTCCGCCTGTATAACCCCACTAGTTGCTTCGCCCGTCAGATGGCTGGCTGGAAGTCTGCGGGCGACAGGATCAGTGAACGATCCATCAGTAATGTCTCGAAAGGCGGCAAGCGACAATATAACCGGGAACTTTTCGAAATAAGCGTCTACGACGCGCTGTTCTGAGCGAAAATGGAGGTAACGATGTCGAGGGGTGGACAAGAGAAGACAGCGAGCAGGACGGGGAGGTGTTTGAGGCCGCCGCTCATTGACAAGAAAACGGGCTGTACGGAGTACCTCAACAGTTAATCCGAACGGAATTGGACTGAGAATGAGAACCGCGAAGCACACAGTGGTAACTTCCTGTGGCTGAACAAACGCTGATTGGCGATTTAGTGCTGTGGCGGTGTCATCGCCAATCAGACGGTATACTTACCGAGTAATCTGTACGGGACCACCAAGGAGAACTACCTGGACTTTTGCCAGGGAGTCATCTTCCTAGAAATTTGTCAGACTGAGAGTACCTTTGGGTACAAGGTGACTTTGGCTGGTTAGCATTCTGATATTGAATACCCTTGAAAGAGGACACGGCAGGCTACGAAGACAGTGGCTCAGGAATATCTCCATTCCAGTCAAAGGGCCTTCTTGATTCCAATGGTGGCCCAAACATGCGGAAAATAGAACCGTCGCCTCATCTAGTGTATTCAAGGGCATATTATCACTAGTACTAATACTTATCACCTGCAAGCCCCCGGCAGAAATGGCCAAGCGTTCAAGATCCAGGTCCATCGATCCATCTCCAGAATGTCGGTCAAGATCGTCAACCTCAGACTCAATGTCATTGTCAGACTCCGCACCAGTTCCTTCTAAATTCTATCTTCCTCAATCCTCTTCAAACCCACCCGCTGAAGAAGTGATGCGCTGCTCTCTTCCACCGCACAGAGAACCGCTCTCTTTTGCTACCTACAACGAATACGAGATCCACTACCAACAAGCCCACGTCAACAGATGTACGCAATGCGGGAAGAACTTCCCCACAGATCTCTTCTTGAATCTGCATATCGAGGAGAATCATGATTCTTTGGTTGCCGCGAGGAGGGACCGAGGGGAGAAAACGGTATGCGAAACGCCTGCCCCTCTTTAATCTTACCTAGTAATATATACCAACGGCGACATAGTATGGATGTTTCGTCGAGAACTGCGATCGAAAATGCTCCACACCTCAGAAACGCAGAATGCATCTCATAGATAAGCATATGTTTCCCAAGGTACTGGCCCGAGCCTGGAAAACTCCTCATATCCTAGAATGGGTATTAACATCCGCAGACCTACAACTTCTACATCGTCAACGACGGCATCGACGGGCAAACCTCAATGCTGCGGACTATGCCAACTCATAGACGCCGCTTATCGTGCACGCCCACGTCGCCAAAAGAAGGCCGATTACGGGACCGCCAAACCTCCATTTCTCAGTCTAGCTCTAACTCCAACTCCAAATCCGGTGCTCCACCCGAGATCACCAAATCGGACGAAATGGATGTGGAGGTGGCAGAACTTGAAAGATCCATGTCTGCATTGCGGTTTGTCCCAGTCAGTGTGACGAATGCATATTCCCGGCAGCGCGTACGAAAGGGTAAAAACTCGTGAGTCGCTGCGACATACGCCTTAGTAAGGTCCCAACTAGATGCTCTTTTGCGTTCGCTCTGTCACTAGAGTCTAGCTTAGGCCATTCGTTCCTGGGAAACGCATTCTCAATTGGATGTGTTGTCAAAGGGTTGAAGTAAGGGGCCACTCTATAGCGAAAGGGTCCAATTGAGGGTGATTTAAAACATCAATGAGACGCAGAAAAAGTCATCCGTCATCAATTTTAGCTCAGAGAGAGCAATGAAAATAGCAAGACAAACCCATGACTACCCATCATTATCCACCAGCCCGCGCCGCGCGAAAGGAAACATATGTACAGGAAGAGATAGAGAAGCGAAGACATAAGGGTATAAGCCAACTCATTTACAAGATGCCACACGGTGGCAGACTTTTGTCTGAACAATGCCGTGACTACTCACTAGCCGCTCTGGCAAGGTAAAGCACTGCCGATTCACGGCGAGCATCTACCTTCCCTGATATCGCGTCGGACCTTGAATTTCGCAAAGACCCTTAAGGACCACCATCAGTGAGCTATGGTATTCACTAGACCTGTGATTCCAGCAGATCAGCATACGCATCTAAACTTTGCCCAACCAAATCCACAATAGCCCAGCTTGTATTCCCCTTGAATGTCCTTGCCCATACGCGGACAATAGCAACACTGAGTTGCTTAGCCTTATAAGGGTTGGCAATGAAATCAAAGTCAGGTGCCCCTGCTGGATCAACAGCCATGTCTGTTTCATCCATCATGCTCTTGATCCATAGGAGCAACTTCCTCTCGTGCTCGGACAGCCTTTGTTCAGCTTGCGTTACAGGTATGGACAGTAGCCATCGGCTTAAAAGGAAGGCACATTCCAAGCTGCAGAGAGAGTGCTGGATACTCCAGAAAAACGAGTGGGTTCGCGCCACAAAATCTATGCCTAGGCGCACCGGGATTGAAAGAGCATGTGCAGAGTGCAGAAGGGCCATTATGAGGCGTGGACTCCGTGCGATAGGTGGCGAGTCATTGAGTGCTCTTGCAATCTGAACCGGATCTTGGGTTACGAGGCGGCGGCACGGCCCTAAATCAACATGCAGTCGGATATACGCCAGCCCTAGCAGAGCGGTAGATGTGAACGCAATCGGGCCAGCCGGGTTCTGCGGATCAATGCTCGACTCAGGGGTGCGTTTCCAGAGCGCTTTCCAAGAGCCCAAAGAACTATCCAGGATATTCAAGTCATCTGGCCGAAGACTCGTTCCATGCAGGCTTGGAGCAGAAAGGCAAAGTTGACGAGCGAAGAAGATTTGTTGAATAAGCGCATGTATCAGAATATAGTTTCCAAGCGGCGATATAGGTGCGGTGTTTGTGATGTTCGACTTTGTGAACAACCTAGTGAAAGCCTCTTGGAAAGAAACCTCCGAACCATGTCGGGTGCGAAGAAGACGACGCCATTGAGCGGCGCTGCTTGCCTTCCAGAGGTCATGTGAGCAGGGCATGTTCAATTTGAGCTCTGCGTTCAAGATCAAGGGCGGGATGTTGTACATGATAGAATGAAGGTTGAAGAAGCAGTAAACAATGAGTTTGGTGCGTCTATTGCATTCTCGCCGAACCCACTCTTCCCAATTGTTTGGGTCCACGCCAATGTTCGACTCAGTGAGACCATGTTCTCGAACGAGCCTGGCTAATGTGCTCTGAAGAGACAGGATTTCTCGTAAAAGCTCAGGGTGCCGCTCCCAAGAAGCAAAAACCGTGAGCAGCAAGAAAGTCTTGATCACCTCCATATGCGCATACGAGTCTTCAGGCGGTAAGCTTGCGGAGTCGACCGGATATAGAACATAAGACTGATGTTGGTGGGATTGGTACGGGCTGTTGGAGTTGGCCGACGACCCACGCGAATTGTGAAAGCCTGAGGAAGGGGATAGAAAATTCCAAGTCGGAAACTGCACCTGCTTACTATCTCTTCTCTGCAAGCGCTCTAGAAGGATCGCCTTAGCAGCGTGAAAGAGATCAAATCCTCGGTTGTTCTCAAAACGGTAGTGAGACCCGGCGGCCGCCAATGCTAGAGTTAGCTCCGGCGAACATTTAGCAATGGATAATGTTGGCACATGAATGAAAGGGAGATGCTCGTTCAGGCCATTTATGTAACCAGCAAAAAAGCGGGATAGAGCATGCCTTGACGGCGGCACGAACCCCTTTGGAAGGACATAGGCAAACTCTTCCAGTTTAGAAATAAAAACCTGCCGGTCCGCATTAGATATATCCCAGGCCGGTCGTGGACCTTCGTCGCCAAAACCCAGCCGATCATCCACATCGTGGGCTTCCGGCTGGAGCGATGGCAGTCGAGACCCAAAGTTAGAGAATGATGGAGGCTCATCGGCAGCAGGTCTGGGGTCACCCATTAAGTCAGGGCCCAGCCTGGAACTCTCACGGGCTGGGGGTTTCGAGTCCATGGGTAGGCTAGTTGGCAATAAGGGCTCTTCTACACTAGAGAAGATGCCGGAGTCCCAGTCCGAAGAGAGACCGACGCTTTCTAGGAAGACGGTAAAGTCCTGAACCGGATCACCTAAATCTGTAAGGTCTAGAATCGAAGGCTCAACACCATAGTTATCAGTGATCCCTCTTTCTGGTATATGAGAAAGCGGCGGCGGCGGCGGCGGCGCTTGAATGTTTTGCGAAGGCTTCCGAAGAGTCTCTAGACTTTCTTGTTGTCCCTCAAGAGCGACATGACTCGCGGCATGAGAAAGAAGGTTCAAATCATATCCCCATGAAGGGTTGAAATGGGCCGTCTCCACGATTGGAGGGGGCTGAACCTGAACTTCAGGAGCAGGAGGAACTGGCTGGGTCTGAAGCGGAATAGCATCGACTAACTCGAGCATTCGAGATTCATGGTGGGATGGTTGGACTATTGATGCTTGGGTTTGAGAGACCTCATGATTGGTATGGCTATGGTTGCGATTCTCTCGATTGGCTGCCGCCTCGGCTGGATGGACTAGGCGCTCATGTCGTACAAGTAGATCGCTTTTTCAAGGGAAAGGGGATGATCATTAGTGCGAGATGGCTAGAGCGATAGAATATTGGATAGCTTACCTTCTTGCGAAAGACTTTGAGCATATATCGCACGAGAATGGTTTTTCCTTTGTATCTAAGACGGCAAGTTAGCTGTCTAAAGTCAATGTGCCTTCTGGGAGCAGAATCAGGGTTACTCAACGGGTGCGGAGGTGCCGTTGGAGGTGCTCGAGACGAGCGAAAGACCGATTACAGTATTCGCAGGAGAGTGATTTCCGATGAACGGTGGTTGACTTCTTCCTGACTTTCCCCGGATTCGATCTCTCATCGTCCATAGCGAACAGCCTTGGGGTTTGGAGCAGGTCTTCGGACGAACAGGCGCGGGGAAGGAAAATGCTGTGGGGGGTGAGGGGGCCGCCACGTGATCGCCGGAAACAGTGTGCATTGAGGCCTGAGGCACTAGATATCTTACCAATAACTCGCGCTTGATTTGGGCAACAATAGACTCTTCCTTGAACAGCGAATTGGTTTACTTCGTCAAGCAGCTACCATTAGTCTTGTTAGAACCATATCGAGTCTTCATGAGGGAACGCTCTGGATTGACCTCTGTTTTCCAAGTCAATTAGGCCCGTTGGGGTTGGTCATCGTCGGCCGACATACAGCTGGAGTACAGCACCTGCTGCCATCCCCACTGCTGGTGCGGAGATGCTGCCTGCCTGGAAACTCAATCAGACCCTGCGCACAACACGGAGCGTTTCATATGTCTTATGTATGCAGAACCAGATGCACGACTGCGCCTCCCGGCCTCGGCAAATAATGCCGTGGAAAAGAAGGCATCATCGGTACGTCTCCCAAGACGGCCATCTCGCCCTTGTCCCTCTCTGACTGTCCTCGCTTCTATATACGGGATCGTATAAGTAATTGGACTGATTTATCAATTTGCTTGCATATAACTTCACTTTACTCAGTAGTGACGCATTCCTTGGGTTGACAACGTTCGTTAGACAACGAACTGAGCTCCATTTCTTCCAAGCTTCATGCCCATAACAGCATCAGTTCCGCTTGCGACTCAGAATAGTAGCAACCGAGGGCCAGTAATTGAGATTAACGACCCGTGCTGAACTGTCCAGATTGACTGCTGAACGCCATCTGTTTGTGGGCCTTTCGAGTGTTCGTGACCCAACAAAGGCAATAATGGTATGCCGTAGCTGTTAACATTCACAAGAAAGCTCGACTTCCTCACACAGATACGTAGTACAAAATACAGTGTCCTTGGCAATTGCGTCAAGTGCGAAATAAGAGCTGTGTCAATTTCATCGGTAGATCCGCTGGTTTAAAGTGTTGTTATCAGTGCTTCAGATCTCCTCTAAGCAAGACTGATGCGGTCTGCGGGTTATCAATACAGGCCGCAGTCTACCCTGCAATACCACTTGAGAACGCGTGGTGCTTAGTTCTCGGGTTGTGGGTATGCAAAACTGGGAATCGGAGCGTGTTGACTTCCTTGGTCTGCATCATGTTCAGGTGTTGTCCCACGCTTTCTGATCGGGCTGGATGTGCGGGCCTCCGGTGCCTCATCCTATATGTCATGGAGCCAGTCATCGCGCCCGCAATGGATATACCAATTGATGAGAGTCAAGACCAAATGTAGGAAACTAGTACCGAATATATACTGTGTAGAGTATATTGATTGGAAAGGGGAAGAACTACCGGGATGCGTCCATGGTTCCAGGAAGCGGCGAAACCAAGAATAGATCATAGCAGAGGCGCGATAGTCTGACAGCCGCCACAGGTTATTGTTTCAGGTTCCGGCCTTGACAAATCACTCCCCGGCCGTGCTGAACAAGGAGGAGTGGCTGCGATGTATATTTCTTTTAAAGACTAAACATTCTGTGAGGCACCTCCTGTGTTGCTCGAGCCAATCTTCATGGAACTCAGTTGCTGACGATTGCCAGTCCCATCCAACAGGAGCGCCCAGATTGAGACAGTCACATGATCTACCTAGCCCAAAGCTGAAACAAGCCCAGTGGAGGTGATCGGGCGGACAGACAGGAATCAGAAATAAGACGACGACGGCCTCCTTCCTTCCTCTATCTAATAATCACTCCGCCTGTTTAAAGGCGTCTTCAGCTGTTGATCGGCTGTCTTCTTCCCTTCGCTATCTTCTAGCTCTTTTGAGCTCTTTTGTCTTTCTTCGCGCCCCTGGATCTCCTTGATCGAAGGGCCTGTTCATTCAACGATAGAGCCGATCGTCAGCCTAGTCCCACGCCTATAGTCTAAACAACCGCAGAACATACAATCGAGGATACCGTGACCTCATTACCCCATAATCACTCTACTTTCTTTCTCTTTTACAGTACGCGTTCCCTTAGATTCAAGTTCGCTGGCTTGGGTGCGGGGATTGCTGGCTTACATTTGTGATCCCAACCCTCTTTGTTCTGCGACATGGCTAAATGATCGTGTCCGCGGCTCTAGATCCCTTTATCATGCATTAGACGCCCTCAAACCTGCCGGGAACGCCTTCCTCTACGAATCCGGATCAATATCTCTCGCTAGGGGCACTCTAGAATTCTCGCTGTGAAGTCGTGGCCGGAAGAGACCGTTTGCGCTATACGCCCATCTACTAATCCCCTGCGATGCTCACCTCCAAAGCATACGCGGGCCCCCTGGGGCTGCCTTCGTCGCAAACACCGACCGCATCTTATCATACCACGACGCAGAAGTCGTCAACATTTTCGGAATCACAAACGGGAACAGTGTATACGAGTCCAACCAAATCGGAGTTTTCTGAAGCTGACGACGGTCTTGATGCTGTGAGGTGCGCCGTTATCGGAACACATAAGCGGGGTTTTCAAGCTGATTCCTCTAGGTCTTGGGATGAGAATCAAGTGATCTCATGGCTCCATAGTATCAACTGTCAACAATATGAGCCGTTATTCAGGGGTACGTGTATACCTGTCCTTCGGCGGCGATGGACTATGTGTAACTGTTTCCAGCGAACAATTTTAACGGCAACAACCTTATCGAATGCGACCAGAAGATTCTGCAAGAGATGGGCATAAAGAAAATCGGTGATCGGGTGCGGATTTTCGTTGCTATCAAGCAGCTTCGCAACAAGTCTGTGGTCAACAAAAAGCAAAAGAACCTGGTATTTCAGTAATCATCCCTTCTTAGTGACAGCTACTCACGTCTTACAGAGACAGTTGGCAGCTTTGGAAGCCGCTCACCAACAAGCTTCACCTGATTCCGCCCGCTCGTACAGCGCACGTCAACAAACATCCAGTGCCGGTCATGCATCCAGGACCGGTGATTATAGCTATGGCAGACCTACGTCTCGTCCAGGGTCTCCGCTACGTCCTCATCGTTACGTTGCTAATAGCCCTATGGATTCAGGGCGAAAGGATTATTTATCCGCGGGCTCAGGCGCCGGACGCAATCCCGGAACCCCGGTTGAGCGAATTGGAACCCATTCGAGGCAGAATCCTAGCCTTGATGGGATGACAATGGGCTCTTTGCTAAGCAATGCTCCCGTGATCAGAGTGATTTACAGCGGTGGGCAAACGAAAGTTCTGGATATTAAGCACTGCAAAACGCCGGATGAGATCATCCTTTGTGTGTTGAAGAAATTACAACTTCCCGAGCACCAGTATCGGAATTATTGTTTCTACGTCCTTGATGGCTTGGACCCTGACCCATCAAATTGTCGGAGGCTCTCTGACCATGAGCTCATGGAGATATGCGAAGGTTTCCACAGGTCGGAACGCGGCCGGCTTATTCTTCGTAAAATCCATGCTGGGGAACCGGATGCTGAGGAGGTGCACCGTGCGGCCCAGCTCGCACTGGACGAGAGCCAACAGGCGCATATGAATGCTCTCAGCAGCTCGAATGCACGGAACCAAATGAAAATACAACAACTGACTGGTGAATCATGGCATAATATAAGGCAACCCATGTCACCAGTTTCTTCTCGTCATAACACGACTCCTAGCGACCACGAAATAAGGCCTCCTCAAGTCAGCGAACGTGTCTCCAAGCTAAGATCCTTCTTTGGTGCCCGGCCACCCAGCGAGATGATTATTCATGAAATATCGTCGTACTTCCCTGGTCATCAGAGAGAGGACATTGAGAAAACGATGCGCATGTCTGTTCGCAGATCACAACGGTTGAGCAGAGCAGCCAGTCGATTAAGCGTCGTCAGTAATACAAGCTATGCTTCCAGCCTGCGGGATGCACCACCCATCCCTAGTATCGCCGACACTTGGCTTAATAATGGCACACCGCCCACTCGGGCCGCACGGCCGCTCTCGGTTCTTTCGACGAGACCTGGTCTCCCTTCAACATCGTATCGGGATTCAATCGCATCCAGTTCCCTCCATCCACTTCAGGAGGAATCACCTGTTGAGCCGAATCGGAAGTCCTACGTGTCGTTCGATAGTGGATCCGATGACCCTAACAATTCACGTCACAGCCTTCTCGATGAGAATGCAAGTGTTGCTGCAACAGATGGCGGCTCTTTCAATGAGCGTCTGAGCGTTCTCGTGGCTGAAGACGGGGAGGAAGAAGACGATGGATTGGCAGAATTTTTAGCTGGTAACAACTTCGTCAACTGGATGAAAGGCTCACTGATCGGCGAGGGTTCCTTTGGCAGTGTGTTTTTGGCACTTCACTCGATTACTGGTGAGCTTATGGCTGTCAAACAAGTCGAGATCCCATCAGCAACCAAGGGCACCGAATTTGACAAGCGCAAGAACAGCATGGTGGAAGCGTTGAAACACGAGATAGATCTTCTACAGGGTCTTCATCATCCGAACATTGTCCAGTATCTGGGAACTACCGCCGATGATCAATATTTGAACATTTTCTTGGAGTACGTTCCTGGGGGCTCTATTGCTACAATGCTCAAGCAATACAACACCTTCCAGGAGCCATTGATAAAGAATTTCGTACGGCAAATCCTTGCGGGTCTGTCCTACCTCCACAGCAAGGATATTATACACCGTGATATTAAGGGGGCGAATGTTCTCGTTGACAACAAAGGTGGCATAAAAATCTCGGATTTTGGTATCTCCAAACGAGTTGAAGCATCTACTGTTCTTGGATCCCGAGCAAGCAATGGTGGGGGCCATATTCACCGGCCTTCGCTGCAGGGTAGCGTTTACTGGATGGCGCCCGAAGTCGTTCGTCAGACGGCGCATACAAAGAAGGCTGACATTTGGAGTCTGGGATGTCTCGTCATTGAGATGTTCATCGGGTCTCACCCTTTCCCAGACTGTAGCCAGCTTCAAGCCATATTTGCGATTGGTAGCAACAAGGCTCGGCCTCCAGCCCCAGAACATGCTAGTAAGGATGCCGTTGCTTTCTTGGATATGACATTCCAGCTCGACCATGAGAAGCGACCTGACGCAGACGAGTTGCTCAAGTCGCCCTTCCTTGCTACAACACTTACCTGAAATCCTTTACGATGTCGGATAGACAATGGGCGTTTTTTAGCATTGAGCTTGGAGATTTGGAGTTCGAATTATGTATCAGGGCAATAATACTTTTGGTCTTTTGCGTATTCTTTCCCCTTCGATATGATACCGTCCCTCTTGATTTTAATGCTGGCGTTGATTAAGGTAGATTTGGGAAATATATATATCCCCCAAGATATTGCGGGTCATCAAAACCCAATCGAAAGGTTCGTGGCGTCAGCAGGGGCTGGTTGCGGTTTTATGACCTTTTTCACCCGGGTCCACTGATTTTCATTTATAAAAATATAGCGTTTACCTTTTACCTGTTGTAATCTGAAGCTTCTCGTTGTAGGTCTCATTGACCTTATTTGATTCCTTGCTCGAAGTTAAGCATTTCTGGTTTATAACTCACTCACGCGACAAAACAACCAATCCAATATTGCGTACAGGTAAATTCTAGAGAACATGTGTAATGAAAATACTAAAACAGGAGTAGTATACACGTCTTCAAGCTGGTATCGCAGTGTGCGTTATACGCCAGTTCAAGATAGGGAGAGTGAAGTGATGACTGGTATGTAGTAATGAAGAATGCATGCTCAAGTTGAATTAAACGCTGACTAGTCAATGAGCTTGCCATAGAACGGAACTCCCATGGCACTTAGAAGTAATCGGGCATCCTTATCAGTCCTCGCAGTTGTGTGAAGTGTAATGTGGCAACCAGGAATCATCTTGGGTGGGTACCTATGCAAAGATTCGAGTTAGTACTGGAGTTATTCAATTGTTTTCTAAAGCAATAAGACAGAGAATAAGAGTCATACATATCGTAGTTGACCTCAATCTCGGGAAACAAAGCGACCTGCTCAGGCTCTAGACCGAAAGTAATGTTTCCGCTGCTGTCACCGCTGGTACCCTTGACACCGGGCCAATCTTTGAGACGAGGCATCACAATGTCGACCAACTTTCCGAAGAAGTGCTCCATGTTCTCTCCGTAAAGCTCGGCCTTGGCGGCCACGGTATCTCTACCGGGAGAGATGTACCATTTGGCAACGCTGGTCTTTGACTTGTATGTCTCCACCTTGACATTCGATATGGCTTGCAGCGCCATACCCGCTACGTGAAGCCACCCGGAGTTCTCCTTCGCGGCATTCTTCACGTAACTGTGGATCGTAATTCGCTCGAGCTTGGGGATGTTGTTGAAGGTTATTGGCTTGCGGAGGAGTCGCAGAACGTCGCCGCCACGGGGACCGCGGAGAGATCGATTTTTGTGGTAAGGAGAGCTATCATCCCAAGAGCGAAGACGGGGCGCCTTTGGGGGAGGCTTGAAGCCTGGCGGATTGTGGACATAGCAAAGAGTCATGATATCGGAGGCGATGGTCGACTCGTGGGTCTGCTCTACTCTTGTGAGAGAAAAAGGGCCAGGCACGAAGAGGCGAGAAGATGGATCAGATGGGGGCGGAGGCCTGTGAGGATGCAACGGACCGCGATCATATTTTGGCGAACGGAATTGATAGCTAGATGAAGAAATGAGAATCTTCCGCAAGAATCGGGGACGATTTGCAGGTCCCTAAAGGGACAAACTTACCGACTTCGTGGGAGCTGAGCTCTTCGCGCTCGTGCCCGTGCAACGGGGTCAAAAGGCTTCGCAGCTTCTACCGGCGGAGGTGTGCCCTTCAGCAGCCCGTCCGACTCAAGGTCACCGAGAGCGGACGGTTTGGCGGACGCTTGGTCAGAAGTATTGCGCCTCCAGCAGAAACCCTGAGGGCGGGCAGCGGGGACAATAGCCCGCGGCAATGATTTTGCCAGGTATCTTGATGGCTCACTAGCAGCCATTGATATTAACGAGTAATGGTTGTCGCCGCGAACTCGTCAACAACGTGAGGTAAGAAAATGTTCCGGCGGCCAGCATAATTTCGGAGCCGTCACGTGAAATTACTAGCCTGACAAATCTGGCATATGTTATTTTGCTAATGCCTAAAGGGCCAGGCACAATCGGCCCGCATCCCGATTCCCCGCCATTTATTTGGTTTGCCAGCAGGACTACTCCGTATTAGTGCAGTCAACACTGAACAGGCTTTGAGCTGCGAGATCCCTTTTAGCAGATTGCTTTTTAGTGGGGCAGAGATCGATCGATCTATGTCTATCATCATAAGACCATAGACCCTTCTTTCTTCTTTCGCCTCCTCTCCATAAACTCCTTGCCCCCTCATCTTATTGTTCTGTGATGTCACTTGGCTAGCTCAGCTGGTGCCTACCGCACGGAGGTTCTTTGCCAACGCTGGGGCAATTTACCAGAAGATTCCCTCACCTGATACATTCTCCTATTATTGAAGGAGAGCTCTGCTACATAGTCAACTAGAATCAGGTGGCCTGTTCAAGGTCTACAGCACACAACCTTCCTCATGTCGACTCGTTCCCTCCTTGACCTCATATCCCCCACCCCATTCAATATCGAACCCACAAGTCCTCCTTGAAGATGAGCGGGATACACAGATTTTTAACTAGACGCGAGCGGAACAACCGATACTCGAAGCACGAGAAAGATGAGGTACGATAGCCGTTAAACGGGAGTGATGCGCCGTGTCCATGCTAATCATGCGTTTATCTACAGTCGTCCGATGTCGCCCGCCCTGTCCTGCGCGGTTTCTTCACATCAGAGACTACGAGTAGCGACTCTACAGAACAACAGAAGAAGGTGGGTACTATCTTGTTCATCTTCGCGCGCGGCGTGTTGTACTTGGTTCTCAGCGTTGAGCCTCGCTTATATGAAGCAGATTAAGACTTTAGAGCGACGAGTTTCACATCTTGGCATTACTGGACTGAACGAACAACATCTCGCTTATGCGCTGCAATACACACAGGGCGATGTGGATGCAGCTTTTGAGCTCCTCCTGCTCCTTGAAGACTCGATTGAAGGGATAGTCAAAGGATATTCACCAAGCACGAAATTGCTGGGCGCAGAGAATCGTAACGGTGTTACATGTTATCTTGATGCGCTACTTTTTGCCATGTTTGCTCGGCTGGACTGCTTTGAAGGCATACTATACAAGAATTTTAGCGATGAGCCTCGCGGAAAATTGTCAGTGCTCTTGAGACTCTGGGTCAACATGCTACGATCAGGAAAGCTCATAACGACGGATATTGTATGTGACAGCTTTGCATGTTTGACCCCTTTCAAAGGACATAGACTAACCTGTTGGTCTGTTTAAAGACGAAACATCTACAGGAAGCACTTGCCGAATGCGGATGGGAAGACGCTGCAAATCTTCATCAGCAAGATGCATCCGAGGCATTCACGTTCATCACGGAGAAACTAGAGTTGCCGCTCCTTACTCTTAAAATGGACATTTACCATACGGGCAAAGAAGACGTGAATGATGACCACAGGTTCGTCAATGAGAGGTTATTGGAGGTAGCTATACCTGAACCCACCGACGGCAAGACAGTGACTCTGGAGGAATGCTTGGAGGCATACTTCAATAACAAGATCGAAGTGAAACGATACCTGGAGCGCCGAAATACCGTCAAGTCAACCAAGTCAGCGGATTCGCTTTCCAAGGGCACTAGTGCGCATGTCGAGGCAATAGAGATCAGTACACCGACGTCTTCCTCTCCAACAACATTGTCGCCTACGGGGCCTCCAGTCATAACGACGACGGAGGCTCCTCTGGCGGACAGATCTCGATATCGGAGGAGCAGCATCATCCAACCAAAGTTTGTTCCCGACTCGGATGGCGATGATAACACCAAGCACCGCCACGGTTCCTATAGGAAAGAGGTCATGATGCCTGCATGGCAGTTTTTCAGCTTGATTCGTGAGGTTTCCTACAACCGACTTTGTCGACAGCGTGCTAACGCAGTCTATAGCATGGTATACAGATAACTCTCCAAAGAATGACTCTCAAGTCGCGGCTCATTTCTCCTCGAAGAGACCAATTTTAGGCCTGTGCTTGAAACGGTACTCTATGCTTGCAAACGGCAAAGCCATCAGACGTGACACGTTTGTCGATATCCCAACAGAGATTGGGCTACCACACTTTATACAGGATGATAACATGGAGGATGGTCCTATCCGGGTAAACTTCAAGTTGTCCTTGCAGGCTTTAGTCTGTCATAGAGGCAACTCCGTCGATTCCGGGCATTACATAGCGATTGTCCGGGGCACCAGTGTTGGGGCGCCTCCCTCAAGTTCTCATGGCTCAGAACAGTCCAACCCGGATACTCCAAGGTACTGGATGCGGTTTGATGATCTGGCTAAGGAGAGGGTGACGCTTGTAGACATCGAGCACGCCCTGAAGACTGAATCACCATACCTACTTTTTTATCAGATTCTGCCGATCGACGAGGACGCAGCGGCAGCCAGTTTCCCAATTAGCGCAACTTCCACATCTTCTGTGGGATCTATCGATAATCAGGATCAAGAAACAGCAAACAACTCTCCTAGATTGCAGGCCAACCGTCTCAGTGCGGGTTACAAGTCTGGCCGCCCAAGTCTTGAGATCACAGTTGCGGAAGACCCGAACGCCGCGCCTGGGACTGCTGAGGAATCTACGGGCAATCGAGGCACCATTGCAGATTTAGGGTTGCACTCGGCCCCTTCGACCTCGCCAAAGTTGGCCCCAAGAGACGACGATGAAAACAAGGGTACATTTTCATTCTCTAGGCGCGGCTCTAGAGCCACAAGGTCAAATCCGGGGAGCCGCGCAGGAAGCCAGGTCAGTGAAAACAGGATCAGCGCCACATTTTCACGTTTTGCGGGCCGCCTCAGCAGGGACAAGTTAGGCAGTGATTCCTTCGCCATCGACGATGATTATGATGAGATGAATAATAATGATTCCCCGGGACTCACCATTGACGGCCATAAGACTGATGCCAGGGAAAAAAGCCCTAGACGGTCAAGGTTCTCTGACAAGCAGAAAGATAAGGGAAAGGAGAAGTCAAGGGAACGAAGAGGGCGCAAGCTCGAGCGGGAGTGTCTTGTTATGTGAGCATTCGCAAGGCGCTGGGTTTACGTACGTCGTCTTTTTAGCACTCGATAGATACATACTTAATCATGGTTTGCCTTCCCGACGTTATTTTTCATATGCAGACCTATGCATCTGCAGTTCCACATCCGCAATACATAAATCTACTGTACGAGCACGGCTGGTATGGTATTTTTATGCAACATACCTACCCATGCCATGGCTGTATAGAATACTTAGCTAGTATTTCGCGTCGCTAGAAATAACTTAATCTATGCCCGACCGGAGTCAAATCATGATTAAGAGTTCTACATAATTCCTCAGTGATGCAACATAGATTTAAATATATAATCGTTATATAATCGTTTGAAATCTTAGTAAAGAAACTTTGAAATTGAGAGGATATGACAGATTACTCCTTTGGAAAGCTATATTACATGCTGGATTCTTCCTTCTTGCTTATCAGACCTTTCTTGTTGAACTAGACAGAAAAAATATACTTATACTTATTGATATAGTATTTGATTAAAGACGAGTCAAGTGGAGCTTGGATGGCTCGTGGTGGGACGAGTTACATAACTAAGCAGTGCTGCCTTGCGATCTGCCCCAGGCCTCAACAACTAGTCTAGCCAATCGACTTCTCCGCAGGCGGAGCTTCCATCAGGTACCTCTCGACATCATCACGGCCGAGCTTCGAATCTTGGCTGTCCATGCTGCTACCCGGTCGTTTTATATATTCGGTATGATATAGGCTATTCGAAATCGACTGGCGCACTATGGCGCTGGATACATCCAGCGGATATGCCGCTCACAGCAGCCTGATTGAACCAGATCCGCTTCCTATGTTCGACGTCAGGCATGTCCAGCTTCAGTTCCCTCTCGCTGCCGACTTTGTGGCCGCGCAGGTAGCCGACAATGTACTTATTCTGGCACTATCGACTGGGCGCATTTTGCGGATCGACTTGAACAACCCTGAGCATATTGACGGTTTGGACCCCTCAGCAACATGACCTCGGTTCAAGGGACTGCTCTGAAACTGACTGCTGTGTAAAAAGATGTTGATCTTCCGAAGAAGTCTTCAGAAACGGGTGTTATACGTCGGATGTTCTTAGACCCTTCCGCTTCCCATCTCATAATCACCACGACCCTGGGTGAGAACTACTACCTCCACACGCAGTCAAGACATCCAAAGCCTTTATCGCGCCTCAAAGGACTTCTCATCGAGAGTGTCGCATGGAGTCCCTCCCTTCCGACAGCATCTACCCGAGAGATATTATTAGGCACGACTGATGGCCAGGTCTGGGAAACGTATATTGAGCCATCTACTGAGTTCTACCGCCGCGAGGAGAGATATGCCAGCTCGATATACAGAACGTCGGATGGGTCTCCAGTGACGGGTATATGGGCGGAGACGGTGCCGACAAAAGCAGAACAAAGACGGATATTGGTGGCTACGCATGGCAAACTATCGTGTTTCTTGGGGCGAACCGGTAGATCCGGTAAAGAAGGTGCGGGTCCTATATACGCCGACCTGCTTTCACGAGAAACTCCCGTTATCCACGAGATTGGACAGCCGTCTAGTTCCGCGCCGTCAAATTTGGTTGTTTCGCCATCTAGCTCGGATGCTCACCATCTAGATGGTCATCGTGACAAAGAGTTTGCATGGCTTAGTTCTGAAGGTGTATACCATGGACAACTTCCATATTCATTAGACATGTTGCACAAGCCCTTCGAGAGCTCAAGTATGCTTCCGCGGTCTATTTTCCCGGCAACCGAATCCGCAAGAGGAGGCAAGAAGCTGATTCAGAACCCACTAACCGCCATGACGTTATCAGAGTGGCACATACTAGTCCTGGTAGAAGGGCGAGTGCTTGCTGTCAATCGCATGAACGATGAAATTGTATTTGATCAAGAGGTCCTGGAGCCAGGCCAAGCTGCTCTGGGTCTTGTGACAGACGCAATGAAAGGCACTTACTGGCTTTTCACCAGTCAGGACATTTTTGAGATATGTGTCCAGGATGAGGACCGAGACGTGTGGAAAATCTTCTTGCGCAAGCAAAAGTTTGAGGAGGCTCTTCGATATGCCCGTACAAGCTCCCAGAAAGATGCTGTTTCTACTGCTTCCGGCGATTTCCTCGCGAGCAAAGGTCGCTATATAGAAGCCGCCGGGGTTTGGGGCAAGAGCAGTAAAGCATTTGAAGATGTGTGTCTAACACTCATCAAGCGTGGCCAGCACGACGCCCTACGAAAGTACCTGCTTTCGCAGCTCTCGGTTTATAAAAAGTCCTCCTCGATGCAAAGGACCATGGTGGCAAGTTGGCTTATAGAAGTCTTTATGACCAAGCTGAATAGTCTTGACGACAATATCACAACGAAAGCGGAACTTGCCGAGGGGTCAAGCACTGAAGAGATCGAGCACGAACTGCAGGCCGTTCGAAATGAGTTTCAAGAGTTTGTGACCAAATACAAGTCTGACCTGGATCAGAAGACAGCATACGACATCATCAGCAGTCATGGACGTGAGAAGGAATTGTTATTCTTTGCCACTGTGGTAAACGATCACAACTACGTTCTGTCGTACTGGATCCAACGGGAAAACTGGTCCGAAGCGCTCAATGTGCTGCAGAGGCAGAGTGACCCTGAAGTGTTCTACAAACACAGCAGTGTCTTGATGACTCACGCAGCGACCGGACTAGTCAACATCTTGATGCGACAGACCAACCTTGAGCCCGAGAAGCTCATACCTGCGTTGCTCAACTATAACAGCACAGTGAGCGTGCCGCTGAGTCAAAACCAAGCGGTGCGTTATCTTAACTTTATCATCGTCAACCACCCTAGACCCACGGCTGCAGTGCATAACACGCTCATATCAATTCATGCTTCAAGCCGCTCGTCCTCTGAAGCTGGACTTCTTACATACCTTCAGTCACAGCCATCATCCCCGCCTCCATATGATGCCGACTTTGCGCTTCGCCTTTGCATACAACACCAGCGGTTCCAGTCATGTATCCATATTTACAGCGCTATGGGACAGTATCTCCAGGCTGTTGAGCTGGCTTTACAGCACGATGACATTGAGCTGGCGGCCATCATTGCTGACCGACCAGAAGGAAACAATAAGCTACGGAAGAAGCTTTGGCTCTTGGTTGCGGAGAAAAAAATCCGGCAATCAGACACAGGCATCAAAGACGCTATCGAGTTTCTTCGTAGATGCGAGCTGCTTCGGATTGAGGATCTCATCCCATTTTTCCCGGACTTCGTTGTCATTGACGACTTCAAAGATGAAATCTGCAGTGCCCTAGAGGACTACTCCCGGCACATTGATGCGCTCCGACAGGAGATGGACAGCTCGGCCCAAACCGCGCGCCAGATCCGGTCGGAAATCGCCGCCCTCGACACACGGTACGCGATTGTTGAGCCTGGCGAGAAGTGCTGGACTTGCTCGCTTCCAGTACTTAGCCGGCAGTTCTTCGTTTTCCCATGTCAGCACGCGTTCCACAGCGATTGCCTAGGTCGTGAGGTGCTCGAGGGCGCCGGAGGGAAGAAGAAGTATATACGAGATCTACAGTCTCAGCTGAATGAAGGCGCACTCACCTCGTCCCAGCGTGAGGAGGTTGTGAAGGAACTGGACGGGTTGATAGCGGAAGCTTGGTAAGTACCTTCTGTTTCATGGAACAGGTTTGATCTAGCCAAGGCTAATTGCTAGCACTTAGTATCCTATGCGGTGACCACGCGATCAAACAAATCGACAAGCCTTTCATAACTGCAACCGACAATGTCGATGAATGGTGCCTCTAACAAACCGTGTCCGTCCCTTATCTAGTTAGCTACGAAATATCACCCGACTGTTTAACTATCTAAGACGAATGTGTATACTGTCCAGACTCCTGGTTTATAACGTCATTACCAATACCCCCCTTGCTCACCAGCACCCTTGCACACTCAACCATCCCTACCACCCGTATTGTACATAATGTCTAGCCAAGGTGCTAATTCCTTAGCAAAACTCAGTTCAAGTAGAATGTGGTCGAAATCGATAGAAGATCGATTGTGCTACATTCGGGGTATTCTGGCTTCTGACCTCTATCAATCTGATGCTTACCATAATGTCCAGTGTTCTTCACCCTAGATGCATGATGCGTGGGACATGTGCTCTGCATTCTCAAGAGAGTATGTACAGGGACGTCAAACGTTGCGCACCTCGGGGTTCCTTCCTGTGTTGGTATACTTTTGTTATCCAGTTACCACGTATGGATACTCCGTGTAGGAGTAATCCCTCCTTCCAGAGCCCGCGATCTGCACAGGACAGAGGGAACCCACCAATCAGTTCAGAACTCAAAACCATCCCGTAAGCTACTTCTCGTGAGCTGAGTAGGTGAGTAGGGATGGTGTGATGCTGACGACGGGAGCGGGGTTGTGTCAGGTCATGTCATTTGTGCACACTCTGCAGCAATGCCGGGACGGGTAAAACTGAGCCGGCATCGGCATACGACGACCGTATGCATGGTTTTTGTTTTGATTATCTAGATGCATACTTTGTAGTCGGTAGACTCAAGAGAGTGGCGAATTCGCAGCCACTGCCTTTGCAAGTATGGTCTAGCTTGTGATCCTCAATCCGCGCTTCGGGAACCTCGGCAAAAATCGCATTTCTCTTTTTGAAGATAGACTATTGATCATTGTCAAAGAATGGACTGCAGAAGCAATGAAGGATGAGTTCATAGTGATCTCAGCGGAGAGGCCCGAGTGTTGATAATGATAACAAACGATAAGAACCCTTGACTGTTGTCAAGTCAACAAGCCTTGCGGAGAACCTCGCTAAGGAATGCCGGCAGCTGGCATCTCGTTGCCTGACCAGCGGGAGCGATGCCGGTGGCCGGTGGCAAATTCCCAATCCCCAATTCCCAACATTATTGAATGACAGGTCACTCGTCGCTTGTTGCTGGGGAGAAGAGGACACCAATTTTGCAAAGCCCGGTCGCAGAGAGAAATGGCAACGGGCCTCTGTATTGCAGCTGCCCTCCGAAATCTAGCCAGAGATTCCAGTATTCTTTGTACAAAACACATAACCTGACGCACCCGTACTCTGATAAAGCACTCTGGTAAAGGAAGGAAAGACGAGCGCAGGAGTTGCGCAGGATTTTCGAGATCGAATTGATCGATCTGTTTTTGAGACCCTCACTGAATTCCACTTCCACCCTACATTCCCGATCTGGGAAGTCTGGAGTCTGGGGAAAAAGCCAAATTCAAGCCTCGATTCCACAGGAACGCAGATTCCAGAGAGCAGAGAAAGAAGGTTCCAACCCCCAAAAATTGGACGCTTGACAATGCATCATGTGGCCCTAATCCGGGGAATATCTTCACATCATTCCAAGCCCTGTGTTGCGATGATCGTGCGGGGTAGCAACCACGCTGCTATGCTGTGCTCTCTTGATCTGATAGTCTGTCCTCTTTCTGTCCTCTTTGGTGACTAGGCTGAAGAAAACAACCCCGACAACCAATATTAACCCGATACGGGACCTAAGATCAACAACGAATAACTGTTGATCGCTCTAGAGGAGGTTGGTCCGTAAATATGGCGTGGAGTTGGTGTCTTCGCCAGGGTGGCATCACACGATGTAGTTCCTCTTCGAAACTACTCCGTATGTACGTAGAAAATTTCAGAAAATTTCTGCAACCTGCACCAGTCCCAGAACGACAGTCTCTTCTTGGTAGACGGCAGAGGTAAAGACACGCTGTTGGCTGCAAGACTGCAAGCATGAACCTTACAAGCACACAACACGGCGGTCAGTGGCATACGGTCGGCATACGGTGGCATACGGTCTCACCGCCAACTGGCCACCGCAGGCGCTCTGTATGCCCAAGTATGCTCAGCGCATTATTCACCGGTTCAGAACATCCGCCCAGCCACATGTGTGCAGCTCGAGGCCAGCAAGTCCAGACTCAAATCTCCGCAGTAGAGCTAGCACGAGTCAGGTAACCACATCATCATCATATCATCCTCATTTGGATCTTGGGGGGTGCTGCTGTTGCCGCCGGATGGCAAGCGCTGGCGGCTGGACAGCAATGTCTAGTTAGATAAGAGAATCCATGGACAGGACCCTTGTGAGGCCTTCAGAGCAAGAGCCAGAACACCCCAGACAATTCGAGACATGGACGCAATTAGAACGGCGTTCACTGGCATTACTAGGCGACGATTGGTTTGCAGCCACAGGCCCACTCAGGCGCCTGTGCTGCATTCCCAAAGAAGCTTAGTGGCTACTGCGCCATCGGCCGAGGTGATGACATTCTTGCTCTTCCCAGGCACCGAGATCGAGCCATTGACCACCGTGATCCGGTTTCACCAGGTGGAGTTCGTCAAGCAAGTTGGAGGGTCGGGAAACGGACTCGCATTCAAGGCCGTAAGGTGTCTGGCCTTGATTGATGGAGCCTACCCGGACCTGCAGCAGCTTGACGTTAGTTCAAATCCTGGGGACAGCCTTCGGGCTGAGATCCCTGTCTAATGCTGGTCGCTACTCGTAGATAACTGCCTTATGGTCTGTGCCTTGTATCAGATTATCGAGCAAAGGGACTGTAGAACCACAGCTACGTTGCTAGCCCACGCTATCAATTAAATCCAAACGCTGCTTGGACCTGAAACTGTCTTGCTCTCAATTGACAATCTTCTCCGCACCCGCCCCTTCGATCCGTCCATATGGTCGATCACGAATTCAGGAGTCGTCATGCCCGCAATGGCTCTGAAACATACTTGCAGCCTGTTTTGGAAATCTAAATGGAATCTAAATTACAAAGCAGACAACAATCTGTCTTTGTCCCCTCCTGAGCCAGAGTTGAAATCCACCACGAGCCATTAAAGAGATGATCCAGCAACCGTGTTTTCTTGGGGACGTGTCTGATGACGGTGATGATGGAGGCGCCCGGTGGATTCTTCCGCCTTCCATCCATACAAAGCTACCAACAGTCATCATCATCCAAGGGGACCAACTGAAGGCTCAGGGGCCTGGGTGTGTGGGGCAGTGACCGAATGCAGTGATAGTCCACTACGTTGGCCAATGAAAACAGGCGCACTGGTGGAGTAAGCCCACGTAGTGGTAACCGTACCATACCCGTATTTGTCACCTACATCATGAGTGAGGCTGTAAATAACGGTACTGCTAGTAGCTGCAGTGCTGCCGTTCTTCCTTCTGCTTCTTTCGCCCCTCAGCGCATCCGCCTATCATCCACCCACCACTCACTTATCATTCCCAGTCCCGAGTACCTCCTTATCCATCTGCCTTCATACGTGTATCTCTATCGCTCTTACCTCCCCCTGCAACCTACGACTTCCGGCTCTTCCTTCTAACTTCTCACCTCCATTCCGCTTTCCTTCCATCCTCCTTCAAACTTTTTTCCATCATCCTTCGCCTCGTTCTTTCCTCATCTCCCATTCGCGATCGCATCGTCATACCTTTCATCACCTACAACCACCGCTATCTCGCCCTCGCCATATCATCACCCTTGCCGCGGAGCCATAGTACTATTCAACGCCGATATCTAGGTCAGATCTAGGTCTGCTCTTCAAATCGTGTGTACTGCCGGTCCTCCACTACCTAGCTTCTCATTGCCGCCGGAACGTGTCGTTATCTCAGATCTTCGAACGCCTTCTGTGACTCATAAGAGGTCCACCATCCCGGACGAGCTCTAGGACCCCAATCTGTCGTCAATCTCTGTCCAAGACCGTACTACGTTGTGAACCTACAGAGCAAGTGGTGGGATTCGTGATAAGTTCAAGAAGTTGAGCCTGCTAGCTGTCATCTGACGCTGTCCGCTACTCGGCCGGCAGCTGGTCTTTGGCTCTTCTTGCTCGCCTAGCCTGGCTTTGAAGATCCTTTGCCAGCCGTCCAGAGCCTCAGATACCATTTCCAGCAACGCCTAGTAGACCACAGCTTTCCATTTGAAGGAAACCTATGACTACTTGGCACCTAGCTGCTTCCATATTCTGAGTCACGACCAATCCCAACCTTGAACCCGGAGTTCGAAGGCCATTCATAACGAGACGTCTTTTGTTTTTGTTCTTATACAACCCATATTCCGGTTACGATATTACGCAGCGTTTTTGTTCCATCTCATCTCAATCAACCCCGTGCTATTACCACGGTTGTCGTCCTTCGGATTAAAATACACTCCTTCCGCCGCCGATTCCCTTATCATTATATCGGTCTCCCACTTTCGACTGGACGATATACAAATGAAACTATAACGGTCTCTACAAATTTCCTTGTCTCGTTCACCCCGTCGGGTACTTCTCCATTTGCGCCCCGCGCTGTCCGCCGTCTCTGTCTCTTTTCTGTCGATTCAATTTCCCTGCACCTCATTTATATGAAACTTTGATATCAGAAACTCGGTCTTCCCTTATCTCTTTTCTTTTTCTTTTTCTTCGTTTACCAATCTCTTCTTTTGGTTCTCTCGGCGGTGAAATCGATTTGGAATTGCAGGCCGGCACTTTACCTTCGATCAGCCTTCTACTTCGTTCTGTTCCGCATCGGTCTTGTCAGACGTCAGTTCCTGCATCGCAGCGCGCTTATAGAGCTTTCTGTCTCAACTACTAGCCCTGCTCCTCATCGTCGCTGTTGAATTTTTTCTTCTGTTTTGGACATCGACAGTTATATCTCTGGAAGATTACCGTCTTGTCCGATCAATTGCCAGTCATGGAGTCTCTTAAGAACAGTTTCATCCCGGGTCAGCTTCTAGATGGGCGCTTCCGCACTGTGGCCCCTCTCAATCATGGGTCGTTTGGCATGGTCTTTCTTGCAACCGACATCAAGACCGGCCGCGACGTTGCCATCAAGTGCATGCTGAAATCCTCGAATGATTCATGGAACCCGTCTTCCAGCGATAGCCGGTTTGAGGAGCTTGACTGTCACCAACGCCTCGCATATCATCCTAATATTGTCAATCTTGTCCACCACTTCGAAACAGCTACTCACCTTTACCTTGTGTTGGAGTATTGTGCGAATGGAGACCTATACGAAGCCATCAGATTGAACCGTGGTCCACTCGAGACGGAGCATGTTCGCGAGTTCATGCTCCAACTTGTGAGTGCAGTGGAATTCATGCATGCTAATGGCCTCTATCACCGAGACATTAAGCCGGAGAACATCTTCCTTACTCAAGATGGATCCATGAAGCTCGGCGATTTGGGCCTGGCGACCCGAGAGACCTGGTGTTATGAGTCATGTGTTGGAAGTGACCGCTACATGGCCCCGGAACAGTACGACCCCGCTAACAACGGATACTCTCCCGCGAAAGCGGACATCTGGGCTATCGGTATCTGCCTACTGAATGTTTTATTTGCTCGTAACCCATTTGCTACGCCAACCGAGTCCGACATCCTGTTTGCTGATTATGTTAGAGACCGACAGTCTCTTTTTGACATCTTCCCCAACATGTCTCAGGATACCTTTGAGATTCTGAGGATCAGCATGGCTCTCGACGCTGAGAAGCGGTCTCTCTCCGGCATCCGGGATGCGATCATGCGGGCTGTATCCTTTACGACGGATGATGAAGCTCTGGATGAATTCTGTACTGACGAGCGCGAGGTGGTTCCCGCAAGTGCCAATCGCGAACCCCTTCGGACTCCCTCCATCCAAAGTCCCCAAATCAATCAAGGCGACTCCTTTCCCTGGGCAAAGGCGCTCCAGTCCAGCCCACCACAGCCCATTCGACAGCTCTCCGCCATTCCCGACAACGAGAGCTACTCGGAAGACCTTTTCCCACCATCCGAAACAGCCGGCACTTCTTGGTTCTCGGTCCATCATACTCCCTCCATGGCTTCAGTCTTGGAATCTTCTCTCGGAGACTCGTATCGGTCTACTGCTTTGCCAGTGCTTACAAAGGCCGCTCCTCGTTACCCGCCTCCCTCTGATCCTGTTACTATTACTGGATCTCTGCCTAGCCAAGCAGCCAAGCCTATACCGTCTCTGTCGATGGTATTCGGGCGAAAGAACAAGAGTAGCGAGCAAATTTCTAAGAGCTGGAGCGACCTTTGGGAAGAGGAAGAATCTGAATACGAGGATACGGCTCTGAATCAACGGCGCGAACAGAACTCCCGTAGCTGGAGCCACGAGAGCACATCTGTGGACACGGGCAGTTCCTTGACAACATGTTTGCAAGAGTCTCGTTCCACTTCCGTTCTCGATTCCCGTAATGAGCCCTCGCGTCCGATCGAGCCGTCGAATAAGCCTGCAGAGCGTGTGCCTGTCGCCGTTGCCAAGGTTATCCCTTCCAACACTAAGACTTCTCCGAAGAAGACCAGTCTGGATAAGTGGGCTGCTCTAGGTGATAAGAGACGGAACTTCAAGCCGGCGGAGCATTCTTTCGAGTCGAAACGTTTCCCTAACAACATGACATGGCGGAAGGATTGGGGTCTGGGTTCCTCAGGGTTTGATTATGGTTCATGGGCTAAAAAGGAAAGCCTTGCTGCTCAAGATCGGCGCCGTCGTCAATTCCTCAATAGAGATTGGCGACGTGATTCCTTGGAAAGTCCGAAACATGTCAACACCAAGTCTGATTATCATGGCAGCATCGATGAGGATCTTGACCTCGTAGGAGGCTGGCATGATTTGCATTTGTAGGCGAGGCTACACCCTGGTTTCTAAGCAATATCATCGCGCGCCTTGTCTCCGTTCTCAGCCTTTCGTGTCATGTTGTGTCTGTTTCATGCGCTCGAAGCCAAAGTCGGTTCTTCTCACATTCGATATCTCCCATCCTTACAAAATTCAAATTTTTTTTTGCACAAAGAACCTGGTGTTTGTCAACTCTTATCTCGCGTTTCTTTTCTCTCATAGACCATGCCTTTTACTATCACCAAGCGCTGTTCGCTTCTGCTCTCCTGTATAATATAATGGCGCGAAATATCGAAAAGTGGTTTTGGGAGGCGATCCTTGTTTGAGATTGACACCATTTTCCTCTTCATCAAGGATATCGATATGTTGACGTCTTTCGCCTCACGCATGTTCTTTTAATTACAGTATCAACATCACGAGCGGATGATGAATGGACACTGGGAACGATGATTTTGCAGTATTATCAACTCTACTCAAAGGAAAGAAATGTTACGGGAAAAGCGTGTTTTTGATTCTACCCAGCAGGAGACAGTCCTGGCCTGGCATTGGACTGGTTTCGATGTAATCTAGTTCTACTGGGTAGCCACGGAGGATACCTCTATAATTCAAAAGTGACTCGTACAGCATTTATTCTTTTATATTTGTAATTAGTAAGAAATACCTATTTTAATTATAATCAGTTCGGAATACCGCTGGACAGTAGGCTACGGAATATCTTCTCCGAACAATAGTGGTAAGCCACCGGACAAATTTGCCTTGGTCCCTGTTAGACTCTACATCCCACAAAGGACGGAGCGCCAAGCGGTGAGGATCTGAACTTATCTTAGGTCTTTTTAAAGCCCACCTTTGCTGTCCTCGAGTACCGTTGTCACTCCTTTTCTTGTATTATATTCCTATTCCTTGTAAATCATCGACTACGTTTCTAGATATTGCCGAGATATTTCCTCCGAATACAGTCCCTAGTACCTAGCTTGGCTATCGCCACCTGGCCAAAAAGGCACCCGCGGCGCGAAACTACAATTACAGAACAAAGGTTGTCAGACGGTCAACCCCACAGAAACCGATAAGGGCTTCCGACTCTTACTCTAACACTCAGGCCCACTTATCTTTTCAGTCGGAGAAGGGTAGTCTTCTTATATCCCGATAGACTATGTTCGCGCAATGAGTCCAGTCTGAACCGAGCTTCGCGTTGACAATGCTGGCACCCCGGTGGCTTACGACGGCGATTTTCGTGTTGACCTATATTCAAAAATCCGGCGGTGACTCTCAGAAACAACCCGTATGCCTTGCAAGGGACTGGAGGGAAGCCGTAGTTCCTCTGAAATGGCCCACCTGTGTTGAAACGCGTTGGGATCGATGGCCGAACGGTGAACTGACGACGACACCGACACCAGCATCTCATAATAACCTGAAATCTACCAGCGGATCAAGCTCGGTCTCGGTCTCCATAACGGTAGAGCCAGGTCCAGCGTCCTCGTTGGCGGATCATGAATTGGATACCGAGTCACCGCTCGACAACGTGAACTTTCTCTCTTTTGAAGACTGGAAAAAACAAAATCTCGCTAGGGCAGGACAGTCGGCGGAGAATATCGGCGGCAACCGGCGGGCCGGGACCGCAGAGAAGGACCGTCGACGACCTTTAGGTATAAACAATGCGCTCGACTCTCTAGGAGACGATGTGGAGATTGAGCTTGACTTTGGCGGCTTTGGGGCCGATGCGTCAGAGGCTGCAAAAACCGCGACTGACTGGGTTACTCATGTTCCTTCGCGTGGAAGCGGCGGGGCACAAGTAGTCCCGGATGGAGGCCGTGACACGGCCGAGGCTTCTGGGCAGGGTGTTCCTCATGCAGGAGGTGAGCGGTCAAAAGATGCTGGCACTACTTGCAAAGAACGGTTCAACTACGCGTCTTTTGACTGCGCCGCAACAGTGCTCAAGACAAACCCCGAGGCGAAAGGATCGTCGTCTGTCTTGATTGAGAATAAGGATAGCTATATGCTGAACGAGTGTCGTGCACAGAATAAGTTTTTGATTCTCGAGCTATGCGATGATATTCTGGTGGATACTGTTGTTCTCGCCAACTACGAGTTCTTCAGCTCGATCTTCCACACTTTCCGCGTCAGTGTCGCAGACCGCTACCCTGCGAAGCCAGAGCAATGGAAGGAGCTCGGGATTTATGCAGCGAGGAATACTCGCGAGATACAAGCCTTCGCAGTTGAGAACCCGCTTATTTGGGCGCGATACTTGCGAATCGAGTTTCTAACGCATTATGGAAACGAGTTTTACTGTCCGCTTAGTTTAATTCGTGTTCACGGGACGACAATGTTGGAAGAATACAAGCACGATGGAGAGGTGAATAGAGCTGAGGAAGAATTAGCTGGAGGTGTGGCAGAACCAGCTTTAGAGACAGAGACTGTCACGGAAGATGCCACGAAGACTGAAGTGCCGCCGCCGGAGGCACCAAGTTTTCACGTCGTCAACTCTGAAATACGCCCGTCAAAAATATGTCCGAAATTTGTTACTAGTGTTGAGCTGGCATTGCTCGGTTCAGTGAATCCTCAAACGTGTGGCATCAATGACACCTCGGAAGAGTCGCCCGCGACTGAAGGGAATAAGCCAGTGCTTAGCAAAACTTCATCAAGTCCAGTTATACCTTCAGCTGGCAATGCTGCCAAGGCTGCTTCTCCTGAGGCTGGAGATTATAAAGCCTCAGGCTCTTCTGGTGTCAATCCTCCTAATACTGCGGATACTGCCGCCTCCGGTGCGGCTTCGTCAGAAACAGATTCTCACAATGCCACTTCTGACCAAGATACTCGTTCTACAGCTGCCTCTAGAGATGAGCAGGGTGTTGAGTCAATACGAACAACTACAACGCAACCGCCGTCCGCAAACCCGACAACACAGGAATCTTTTTTCAAATCGGTCAACAAGCGCCTGCAAATGCTGGAAACAAACTCAAGTCTGTCATTACAATACATTGAAGAGCAGTCACGGATTTTACGAGATGCATTCAACAAGGTTGAGAAAAGACAGCTTTCTAAAACCTCCACGTTTCTGGAAAACTTGAATGTGACCGTGGTCAATGAACTAAAGCAGCTTCGTGAGCAATACGACCAGGCGTGGAGAAGCGTAGCGCTGGAATTTGAGCATCAGAGGATTCAGTACCATCAAGAGATACACTCCCTGAGTGCTCAGCTCGGAGTTCTCGCTGATGAGATAGTGTTTCAAAAACGAGTGGCTGTTATTCAGAGCATCGTGGTGCTTCTCTGCTTTGGTCTTGTGCTTTTCACCCGCGGCGCAGTTGGCAGCTACATTGACTTTCCCAGCGTGCAAAACATGGTCTCACGGTCATACAGTCTACGGCCTTCCTCGCCCATCTTGGGGTTCGGGTCTCCCCCTGGAAGCCCCGGTTCGACGCGACCGACATCATCTTATCGTACCACCCCCGGTCATCGTCGACAGGTCTCACAAGACTCACAGGACGGGTCAGTCAGTCCAACTATGTATGCCCCTCCAACCCCAACTTCGGACGACTCGAGACTAGGACCAGACGAACGAGGGACTACATCTCCATCCCCGGAGGGAGCTCGGTCATTAGCTGAGGTCGCACCCCCGTTGCTAAGATCGAACAGTAGCCCACCCGATTTGAACGGAGAAAATGAAGGAGGGTGCGAGAAAAACCACGAGGACCTGGACTCTGACCCAGAATGTTCTGGCTTTGAAACTGGGGGCGATGACACGTTGGCAGAGTGAGGCTGTGGATAGATTGTAAAATATCTATATACACAAGTAACAAGTAATTGCACCTAGAGCCTAAATAATGAGACCATGACGGAATGATTTAAACCATGACATATGTGCAGATCGCCGGTAACTGTCATGATGCAACAATTTCAATGCCCGACAAGTGGGTTCCTGAAAATAGCGCGTTGCCATGACAACAATCTATTGTGGGCTTCTCTCGGTTTTTCTTGAACAATGCAGGTTGACTCTCCCACAATTACCACTGTCTCTATCATTGATCTCAAGACCCTGAAGGTTTTTTTTCCATTATACAGCTAAAGAAACTTCAATCACAAGCCTCAAAATGAACTCTAACCCGCTGACTGCCCGCTCGCCCAACACCCACCTCGCCGTTTCCAACGAGCAGGACCTGAAGACCGCATCATCAACCACCGATCTGATGGACTACCACCGTCAGAAACTACAGGGGAAGATTGAGAACCAAGACAAGTACGTTTTTGTTTATTTGACTCAGCGAGACTGGCTCATGTTGGCAGATGGGAAAGAAATCTGATGCTAACGCAAACCTTTAGACAACAAGCAAGTTACGTCTCTCCATCCGACGACATCATGAGTCCTTGTTCGAAGAAGTTGAGCGATCTCAAGGGAAAGCGATTTAAAAAGTATGTCAATATGTGACTTCCCATTCCATAATTCCTCGCTTCCTATTCTGCCTTTTTCCGTGGGTGATGCTAACAAAGTGGCCTCTCAGCGCCGGAAAACCCCAATCGCTCTTCGCCAAACTGGGCAAGAAGAACTTTGAACAACAGTCGTCAGCCGCGGCCGAGAATACCGAGAAGAGCCTTTGATTCAAATTGGTTTTGCTCTCTTGATGTTTACATGTCTGGCTGGCGCAGGTCGTGGGAGTTGATTTTCGGTCATTCTTGCCTTGTCTTGTAATAATATGACTCTGGGATGGTTGGATGGATTGATTTTTGGGATTGTTTCTTGTTTTACTTCCTGAGATCTGGGACCCGGATGGCTTGGTTGGGTTGTTTATGAATTCTAATGGCTCGTTACTGATATCGGGGTTCTAGCCGATAGTCTATTGATTGTGTTTCTGATAATGCTTCCGATGGTAAACGACTTGGTCAACAGTGCCGATTGATTCCTCTATCGGCATAACAATGAGTCATCAACCTAGTTTGCAACTTAATCCAGTGTAGAGCAAGACGGTAAAGGTGATGGTTCGCTAACGCAGCCGAGATTGACCTCGGCTTCTCCGCAATCTGCCATCTCCAAGCTTGACCATCTCGCTGCTTTTTAGCCTCCTGCCCCCCACCTCCTTTCTTCCTCCACACTTTCTATCCTTACCTCCTTATCATTTCACTATCATGTCTGCCTCAACTAGAATTCCCCCTATCGCTCAACCCTTCGTCAGCGACCGGGCCAAGAAGACCCTGGATCTGGTACTTCCCCGCACCATTACCCCGGCTTGCGGCCTCCACTCCGAACAACCAAAAGTCTAACCAACAAGATCAGGTCGAAGAATTCGTCGAGAAAGAATGCATCCCCGCCGAAGCTCTTTTTTCCGCGCAGCTCGGCACCGGTGAGCAACGATGGAAGACCAACCCTGCCGTCATGGAGGAGCTCAAGACAAAGGCGAAGAAGATTGGTCTATGGAACATGTTCCTCCCTAAAAACCACTTCTCGCAAGGTGCTGGGTTCAGCAATCTTGAGTATGGGCTTATGGCGGAGTACCTGGGGAAGAGCAAGGTTGCGAGTGAGGTGAGCTTCCCCGCATCTGGACTGCGCGGGGCTATCTCAATTACGTCTGGGGTACTAAGATGTCTTCTGGTAGGCTACGAACAATGCCGCGCCTGATACGGGTAACATGGAGGTTTTGGCCAAGTACGGCAATGACCAACAGAAGGCGCAGTGGTTGACGCCTCTGCTGGAGGGAAAAATCCGGTCTGCGTTCCTCATGACAGAGCCAGATATTGCTTCTAGCGATGCGACGAATATCCAGCTTGACATTCGGCGCGAAGGGAATGAATACGTTCTCAATGGCTCGGTAAACCTCTTCCAACCCTTCTTTAGGGAATCTAAACTAATAGAGTGTACCTATAGAAATGGTGGTCCTCAGGTGCCGGAGACCCCCGCTGCCAGATCTACCTCGTCATGGGCAAGACCGATCCTCGCAACCCAGACACCTACAAGCAGCAGTCCGTCCTTCTGGTACCTGCATCCACACCCGGCATCACCATCCACCGCATGCTCAGCGTCTACGGCTACGACGACGCCCCTCATGGCCACGGGCACATCTCCTTCAAGAACGTCCGCGTTCCGCTATCCGCCATGGTTCTCGGCGAAGGCCGCGGCTTCGAAATCATCCAAGGCCGCCTAGGACCTGGCCGTATTCACCACGCCATGCGGACAATTGGCGCCGCCGAGCGCGCAATCGACTGGCTCATTGCACGTATCAATGATGACCGCAAGAAACCCTTTGGGCAGCCGCTCTCCTCACATGGGGTAATTCTCGAGTGGCTCGCCAAGTCACGTATCGAAATTGACGCTGCGCGTCTGATTGTGCTTAATGCGGCGATTAAGATCGACCAGGGCAATGCTAAGTTTGCGCTTAAGGAGATTGCGCAGGCGAAGGTGTTGGTCCCGCAGACTGCATTGACGGTTATCGATCGTGCTGTGCAGGTGTATGGCGCTGCGGGTGTGAGTCAAGATACGCCGCTGGCTTCTCTGTGGGCGATGGTGAGGACGCTGAGGATTGCAGACGGGCCGGATGAGGTGCATTTGCAGCAACTTGGAAAGAGAGAGAACAAGTCGAGACGGGAGGAGGTTACAAAGAGAGTGGCTTGGCAGAAGGAGCAGAGTGACAGGATCTTGACTGCGAATGGGTTCTCGAAGTTGAAGAGTCTTCTCTAGCTTTGGCTCCTTCGATAGCGTTGTGACGAGCCTTCTATCACATACAACTCGCAATAAGAAATATAAGCGAACTTAGCTTTGTCATGCAGATTTCGTATACACCATTTAGTAATCAGGACTAGTATATCGTAAGTGGTATGTATAAATGGAGGTACTTGAAATATTCCGTTCAAGAAAGATAATCAGGTATAACCAGACGCCATCTAAACCCGCCGTCATCATAGTCGACATATAGAGGAAATCCAAAGAAAAAATAAAGGAATGAGTGAAATGCTTTTATGTCATCACCACTCGCCAGCGAGCTCAATCATTCAATAGTCATCATCTGCCGCCGTCTTCTTGCCCTTCTTCTGATTTTTATGCTTGACCTTGAAGTGTTTCTTTGAAGGTCCCCGAACCTCAGAGACATCAACGCCGCGCTCTAACGCAATCATAACACGCTCCTTACGCCCAGTTAGCGGCTTCCGAATCTGCTGGCCCTGCTCTGTGTACTTGGCGTTAAAAGGCATCGTCAATCGTCCACCCGAGGACGACGAACCAGGACCGAAGAATCCTTTGTCAACCGATTGGGATTTACGGCCTTGCACAGGGTTTTTGGATGAGGAAGACGCAGAGGCTTGAGTGGCTGCGAGCATTGCCTGCCGGCGGGGTGGTAGGTGTGCCCAGTCGTAGAGGTCTTTATTGAATTCAGCAGGATCGATTTGTTCTTCGCCCTCTGCTTCATTGGCAGGAGGCGGGTGGCAGAAAAGAAGTTTGCCATTGACATAATCCTTTAATATGTAACGGGCTGCGCGGGATTCATCGGGTTGACCTTGTCCTGTTGTAGCGAAGCCGCGGGCGCGGGCGTAGGCGCGGAGAAGGTCGTGGGCGGTTGGCTCACCCGTGCCACCTTCCTCGATCGGGCGAGTATGGATGGTAACGCCGTACACGTCCTCGAGGAAGTGTTTGGGAATGCGCTTGGCGACGAGGCCGGCTGGGCCGGTGAACTCGCGTTGCTGGTCGATGGGGAGGACGCCGTTGACGACGAGCTCGGCTTTGGTGGAGGCGAAATTGGGGAAGACTAAACCGGGACAATCGCAGAGCATGATTTCGGGTGAGAGGTAGAGGGTTTGAAAGTGCTTCGTTTTACCCGGAGTGGACGAAACGGAGACCTTTTTTGCACCAAGCAGGGCGTTGATTGTGCTAGATTTTCCGACGTTGGGATATCCGACTAGACCAATGACTGTCTTTCTAGGTTTGGAATCACCATCTTGTTCATCTTCATCGTCTTTTGTTGCATCTGGCGCGTTTGAAAGGAAAAGTTCCTCAAGCTCATCCACATCTAGTATGTTGGTTCGCTTGGGAGAAGGGGCTTTTGTGCCGCTGGGAAGATCGACGCCTCCGTCGGCTTCCTTCTCCTTGGACTCCTGTAGATTCAAATTCTCCGTACCTTCTGTCAGCGACTTGGTATCTTCATCCTCGCCTTCATTCTCGCGGGCTTCATTAGCCTCTTTAGCCATCTGTGCGGAAAAGAAACGGAATTCAATCTGGTTGCGCTCAAAGTAGTCGGCCCACATTTCGCGCTGTTTGTCAGTCAACATATCAGCCTTGTTGACTAGTAGTAGGTTTCGCTTCTTGGGGTCGATTTCCTTGACGTAGGTTTCGAGATCCTCTGAGCGGAAGAGAAGAGGGTTTCGGGCATCAACAATCTGCACAACAATATCGGATCGTTCAATCACTCGCCACAGCTGACGCCAAACCTCGAGATTCCGTTCGAACGGCGTCATCAAGAGATCGTTGTTCTCCTGTAGTTCCGCCAAACCCCGTCGCCAGTCCATGAAACTCTCACGCTCCATAGCATCAAGCTCGTTCCGAGTGGTCGACGCATCCCACGCCGGGCGACGCGGAACCGTTAGGCGGCCTTTGTTTTTCTTGTGTTTTCGTAGGGCTGATTTCTCTTCCGCGGCCGAGAGCAAGTAGGGGTTCTTCTGGTCCGTATGGATGATTTGAACGTTGTTCATCTTCTCAGCCGTGAAATCGGTGCCAGCCAGCTCGGCGGTGGTCAAAAACTCGTCTAGCGCCGCTTGTTCCGTGATACTGCGCATCTTAACCCAAGAAGCCTCTTTGGCGGAGTTCGTGATGTAAGTTTCGCCATTCATATCTTTGCGTGCAATTCCAGCATTATGAGACGACTTCTTCATGTTAGAGGCCTTTCCTTTACCAAAGCGATCGTTCATGAGGCTCTGGCCGAGCCCCACCGAGTTTTTAGATTTTGCCAGCACCATCTTGAACCGATATGTAAGGAGTAGGTGCGAGGTGAGGTTGTTGAAGAAATTGGATTTCTAATAGTTTCCGGCCTGGCAAAAAAAACCCCGCGGAAGAATGGCTGACTCAGCATATACTTTCTTCTCGGTTTGACAGTGCTGCTGAAGTCAACGAATATAACAGAGAAACAGAGATTAGAGATTTTAAGATGGTATCCTCTCCTCTCGATTTAATATAGATCCTCCGGTCACTTCTGTTCAGTTCTCTGTTGTCAGTAAGGAGGGGTCAACAACACGTGACCCACCACCGCCCGCAATTTTTTTGGATAGCTTCAGTTTTTATCTTCGAGTTTCAGCCTGACCTTTCCTCCGGTCACTCCTATTAGTCAAGGTCACCTTGCAAAATGCCTCCCCGAAAGCAGTGGATGTATGTTCATATTATGCAAGATTCTCAAAGCCGCTCACTCGCTGACATTTCTCTAGCGATAAGAAAAACGCCACTACTTATCAACTCTTCCATCGTTCTCAGAATGATCCCCTTATCCACGACCCCGATGCGCAAGACCGTATTCTTCATCCTGTTTATGGCCCAGCTGCCCAAGCGCCAAGTACATCCTCAGCAAGTACATCTTCAGCAGGTCGTGCTAAGCACTTAAGCGATCTTGCCAGTGAATTTGGGAATGATTCCATTCGCAAGAACGAGGGTGAGGCAGCCAACTATGGCATTTACTTCGATGACTCGAAGTATGACTATATGCAACATATGCGAGAGTTGGGTACTGGAGGCGGTGCGTACTTCGTCGAAGCGACCAACAAGGACAAAGGCAAGACCAAGTCCTTGAAGCTGGAAGATGCCCTTGCGCAGACTTCACTAAATAACGATGACACACGAAGTAACTGGGGTAATCGTAGTTCTGTGGGCTCTGCATATGGAGCATACTCTACTGCTTCTACATACTCACGAAAACCGACCTACCAGGACCAGCAAGACGTGCCGGACTCCATTGCGGGATTTAAGCCGGACATGGATCCTCGACTTCGAGAGGTGCTTGAGGCGCTTGAGGATGAAGAATACGTCGACGAAAAGGATGATGATGATTTCTTTGGTGAGCTGACTGCCGAAGGGCAGGAGATGGACCCTGGTGACTGGGAGGATACTTTGTTCGACCACGACGAGGACGAAGGTTGGGAATCCGATGCAACAGAGAAAGCACCTGTCCAGCCAAGTACCTCATCCTTGAAACAGGAGTCGAACGTCGCACCCGGAGAACTCCCAGAGCACGATGCCCCGGCACCTGATATGAATCCTGACGACCAAGATTGGATGCGCGAATTCGCCAAGTTCAAGAAAGCTGGAAAAACAAAAACCACGCCCGCGGCTCCCCCTAGCATTGTCCCATCTGAACAGCGCAGCACCCTTGCCTCTACAGTCTTTACAGCAGGCGGAACACCAATCCGTCGGAAAAAGCGCAAGGGCGCCCTCACCAACCCCTCCGCCTACTCCATGACGTCTTCCTCTTTAGCCCGTACAGAAGGCCACCGCCTTCTAGACGACCGATTCGAGCGCCTCGAAGCGCTATACGCCCTCGACGAGGAGGAGGAGTACGATGACTCAATGTCCATGGTTAGCGGCATGACTGGAATGACCGACATGTCGACCGCCTCCTCACAAGCACCTAGTCTCATTGACGCAAATGGCAACGCAGTCGCACCTCGCCACGACTTTAACAACATCATGGACGATTTTCTGGACGGGTGGGATAATAACACCAGTGCACAGGCCAAGAGAAAGGGCGCAAAGAACAAGCGTGGCAAGAACGGCAATGAAGCGATTGGCATCCGGATGTTGGATGAGATTCGGCAGGGTCTGGGTCCTGCGAGAGTACCGGGCCGGGTGTCTGGCAAGGTTTGAAGTCACTTTCTCTCTTAGTCTGGGAGAGCGTTCAATTGACGATTTCAATGATATCCCTTCTTGATGCTCATGATGGTTTAGAGCTTGGTTCAAGGCGTTTGGGGAGGATTTTCATTTCCTCATAGACCGGGTCAGGTACATAAAAGTCTTAGTACTAAATTTGATGATGATATACCTCGAAAATGAATGAAATATGATGGAGGCTTTTTTCTGCTTCAGTTTTAAATAAACTATATTACGTCCATATCCAGCCTTCATCATACCAATAACCTGAACAGCTGATTATTCCGATCCCGCAACGGCTTTCTATAGCTTGAATTACAGCTCTATCATGACTCTACATATACAGACCTCATTTTAAGCCGCTAAGTCTAATTCGATCATAAAGCACCCCCAACTTTCTCAACAATCCACATCGCCAACCTAACATTCCACCTAACTCTCCTCTCCGTCCTTCTCAAATCATCTCTTGATATGGCAATTGCATCGGTCTGCAACCAATCCGTTTCAGCCTTCAACCTCCTCTTCAATTCCTCATCCCCGGTAACTACCAGTGCCCCAACCTCTAGATCCAGACCGTAACTGCGTTTTGTGTAATTGCTGCTTCCAACAAAGGTCAGGCTAGGGTTCTCTTCTTCCGGTAATGTGACCCAAAGTCCTTTGGCGTGGTAAGTCCAGCCACCTGGTTCACCGACTGTGCCACGGCGCCATTCTTTTAGTTCGATGAAGTTCGTCGCCTGCGTGGCGGCGACTCGGTCGAGAAAACGGGCTGAGAGATGGGTGTATGCTGCTGGGAGCATGCCAGATATACCTGGGGAGCCGTAGAAGCCGTTTGCCCAGGGTGAAGCGGTTAGAACGGTGCCGCGAGTTGTTGAGGATGCTTGGGCGGTGGATGGGGAGGTGCTTGCTATCAGGAGGGACGAGAGAACGGGATGGATGTTGAAGTAGCCCGCAGTGAAGAGCCATTGGGCGCCAGAAAACGCTGGTGAACTGGAGAGGAGCCGTAAAATTGTTGTAACGGCAGGAAATTCGGTGGAGGTGTCGGGCTTCAGCAGAGGTGTGAACTGAGCTACTGGGTATACGAATGTTTGATTGGAGGATTTGGGTTCGAGGACCGCATTCCTGACCGACGGCTGGATGATTGGTTTCAAGACTGTTGAAGCATAGCCAATAAAGTTTTCTGGGTCATCGAGAGGAGAACAAGCACTATTAGCACTAGGCCACTGGAGAACGTATCCGGCCTTATTGTGAGGATCGTGAAGGACTTTAAAGCTGAGGCTGCAGACTGCATCGTGAATGCGCGCATAGTAATCAGCCAATTCCTTCGAGTTGAACACATGATAACGATCTAACCGATTCGTGAAATAGTCATTTGAGAGGTTTGCCCTGTGCGGTCGTTAGTCACCGAGTCTTTGTTTTCTAACAGCAAGCACTCACCCAGAGAGAATAATTTCGTCGTCGAAACCGTATAGCTTCATATGCTGCAGCCCCCAGCCCTCATTTATCCGTCGAGGAATCCATCTCTTCCGCAACCCAGTCAAATTCGGTGTATGAAACATCCGAATATCGACCCGGTCCGGTCCATGTTCTGCGACTAGTGACGCTAGAAGAGAAGCACACGAGGGGTTCGGCGACTCTCGAGTCCCTCGCAAAGCATCGGTGAGGATCGAGACTCGCAGATCGGGGTTGTCGCGAAGAGCTTGGTTGATGGTTTGAATCAATTCATATTCCGTTTTGCCGATATATAACGTAGAAAGGAAGATGCGTTTTCGAGCTTTTCGGATTTTTTTCTAAGCGCCGATATGATACCCTCGGATTAGCCCTCGCTCGTCGTCATAATAGGACCAGTGCGCACCTTGAGCGTAGAATAAAAACTCGCAGGAGAGTCCAGAATGGATATCCGCGACGCGGGAACCTCAAAGCATGGCGATATCCGATCCAGCTCCGTCGTAATACTTCCTAGCGGTGACGCACTTGAAGGAGCAGTTGTACCTGTTGGGGACGGTATATGCGATGAAAAGCTGCGCTCCCAGAACCTCCGCCGCACCACGGGGCTGCGCGCAGCGCACCGGAGTGTATTGCCACCAAGACGCCCGAACATCGTATATGTGTGCTATAATGCAAGCGCCACAGCCCAGCAAAAAGCAGATTTCAACGACAATTGCGACAGACCTCAAGCATATGGAATACTTTCTTGTCCTCCGCGGCCAATTATGTACAGTGTGCAAACAGTGCAAACATAGTCTGCCGCTAGGCCGGATCAGGCCTTTACAACTTCCGAACGGAACCCGACTACCCAGGAGGACGACGACATACATACTCTTGGTTTGCTTGAATCAAGCTCCACAACAGCGCATCGCCCAAGATGTCGACTATTCTCCGAACCTTGCGAAATCTCAGAAGAATTGGCTTCAAGGTGGGCTATACTGCGACCGAAACAGCTGCGCCAATAGGTACTGCACGATTGCTAACGTCCTTTTTACGTATAGGAATATGGCCACCAAATGCAGGTATGCAGTTCTCACTCTTGCGGTGGTTGATCTTAGGGTGTATATTCTGTGTGTCGTGATACTAATACTGGGCAATGGGCATATAGTACATCGGTATGGCTTCCTATCTTTACCCCTCTGCTCCGAACCGGCCAGCGACTGACGCAATACAATTCCAGGTGATACCAAAGCCGGTACTCTAATCGGCACCGACCGCTACGGCAACAAGTACTACGAGAATATGGAAGAAGAACTTCCCCGTGAGTTGAATTCGAGCGCAATTCACTTCAACTGGTGGCGCTGACTGAATGAAGTCCGAACTCGCTGGGTTGATTACAAGCAGAAAGAATACGACCCCTCCCAGATTGAGCCTGGCTGGTGAGGAATCCTTACTCTCAAATCAGCATAAGATCTTCCGTACTGACTCGGTGCAGGCACGCCTGGATCTCGTACATGGTCGACATTCCTCCCACAAATGACAAGATCATGCAGCTTGGTGTTCGACCCTGGGAGCTGCGGGAGCACAGACCGACTTTGACTCTGAGCCGCGCTGCATTCAAGACCTATTCGACGTAAGTACACCATTGAGGACATTCCACGAGCCGCGTATCGAACATTTAAATAACCGCGTTGCTCTTCTAGTACCAAGCCCAAGTATACAGCTTGGAACCCCGTTGCTGCTCCCCGGTAAATCTGTTTTGAGGTTTTTCCATCAGTTGGATTCTCTCAAGCTGCCCCCCGGACTGTTTGTGGCCAATGTGTAAATAAAGTTGTTCCTATTCTGTTTCCAATTGATAAAAGACATATTTACAAAAAATTTATGGTTTGTACCTGCTGCACTATAATAAGACTCTTTCATCAAGGTATCATATTGCGACGGCGGCAAATGGCGAGAAATGCAATTTTAGAGAGCACATGGACCAAGAAACGCCCCAATAGAGATGATGACAACCAAAAACAGCGTGATGGACTCAAGGCTCAATTATAGAACATATGCACCAGAACCTATATTGGACCAGTGACGGATCGGTCGTCGATCCTCGAGTTCGATACACCACCACAGCACTTCCTTTAGCTTCTGCGTTTGGCCGACCGCCTCGTATGCTCGAGAAAGGGCGAACCACGCCTCTGAATTATCCCACGAGGTCCCGCGTCTGGTCAGGGCCGTTAGCAAATTACAGGCCCGTTCCCGGGCGGCGATTCGGTTAACAAGTATGGGTTCTTCATCTTCCGCGGTAGGCTCCGGTTCCTCAGTCTTTAGTTTGACTAAGTCAGAGACTCCGGCTCTGCTAAGGCGCCTGCTCTCAACTGATCTCTTGACCGGTGCTGGAGTCATCTCTGGCAGACCCGTTTCTACACCCGGCTCTGGAGGCTTAAGAGGAAGTTTCTGGTCCCAAATATCCAGAAGCAGGTTCGCTAAGCTGATGGTTGCCTTTGGATGATCAGCATTGTATAGCAACGCTTCCTCGAAATGCTCCATTGCGTCATGAGGGCGCGACTGCGCATTCAACAATAAACCGCGTTCAGTGTAGATATCAGCCCAGAGTTCGTCAGAGCTCTTGGGAATAGCCCACCCGCGCTCCCGGAATGAGCGGGCGGAGGCGTCTTGTGACGCCGTGAGAGTCTCTATCCGCTTCAGGTATTTTGAAGCTTCATCACATGCCTCAGCAGCATCCTCAAAGGACGAAGCCCGCCGATAAAGACCGGCGATAAGCAGCCATATCTTTACAAGAATACATAGAGCATGTTTTTGGGCTTGAGTATGCGGGAACTTGGTCAACGCTCCTGTGGGCGACTCAAACCCGTAGGATGTTGGCAACCGAATGTCCTGCTCCAGCGGCTGATCCTCATGGCCAGCGGGTTGATCCAGGTGCGTATGTTTCATATTATGCGCGATGGGGCCCAGTGTTCGCTTTGCGCTCTGTGGCTGATCGGCAGCTTGTGAGACAGCACTACGCACCATTTCTGGGCTAGGTATCTCCTGCTCACGGTGCTGTCCATTAATTTCGCCACGATCAGGACCATATTGACTAGCGCTATCGCCATTAGGGTTTCTTGAGTCTAGGGTAGAATCAGTTTTCTTGATTGTGCTGCTGCGCTTACGCAGTTTCCGAGACTCAGATCTTGCTAAAGAAGCATGACCATCAGCGACATTTGGATCGTTCTCGTCTGTCACGTGTATAGAGGGCGCACCATCGAGGTGGAGAGAGTGAGTCTGAGGCGATGGCTGAGATGGAGTGTCAGCCTTGAATTCACCATTCGGCAAAGTCTTTTGATCTGGCACGCGGGGAGGTCTGTGCCGTCCGAAAATGCTGCCGCGGAAGCTTCTCACGGTACCGGAAGAGCTTTTCGGCCGGACAGATAGATCTGTCTTCGTGTTTGATTGAGTTTCAGGCTCAAGATTCAACGTGTGGAAAAGAGTACCGAAAAGGCCGAGGAGCTGGTCGCTATGGTTGAGGGCAGCCTCAGGACCCTCCAAAACCTCCACAAAAGCGAGTTGGGTCATACGAGTTTCAATTATACGCTCCTTTTCTCGGTTCCGTAATTGATCAAGGAGCGCCTTTCTTGGCGTTGTTTGTTCTTGCGCGTTGGTTTGGTGTTTGGCGGGCCTTCTGTCACTGTGGGCTAGAGAGGTAACCGCGGCGGGAAATTGTTCAAATGCAGCCTCGCACGAGCGTTCGGCAATATCGTACTCCTGTTTCGCACTCAAGAGTAGTGCCAGAAGGTGCCATAATGGTATCAAGTCCCGCTCACGGCTAAAAGCCGACGTGGCTTCCGGGTCCTTGTTTGACGACAATGCCGACTTAACGTAGTCGATTGCAGCATCAAGGTCCCGATTCTCGGCCAACAGTAGAGATAGAGCATAGAGGGACGAATAGTTGAGCTGATCACCTAGTTCCGGGGCAATGCTTCGTTCTAAACACTCAATGGCCTCAGCTCGAATGTCATCGCGATTTTCGTTCACTGGCGTCCAGCTTGCCCAATTGGCAAGACCAATACCAATGGCACGGTAGGTTGCACTGATATCAGCGGGCGAAACGGTGGTGGGGTCAAAAATCATTTTCCTCCCCTGTCCTTCCTCGCTATCCGTAACATGGTTATTGATGAACACCTTCAAGATAGCGGTGAGATCTCGAGCCTTTTCCGCCTCTTTCTCAGAACCATAAGAACATAAAATGGTGACACTTTCTGAAAGCGTTCGCATGAAAACGCCATCATCCTCCAAGTGCTCGTTCGGGACCGACTTCTCTGCTCTTTCCTTGGCGCCAGTGACGATTTCTATATATGAGTCAAGCGCTTTAAATGCGAGATCGAACTCAGCCAGTGCTGAATGAACGTGGAAGAGACGCCTCAAAATCAAAAATGAATGATATGTTCGAGTCGCAGCACGGTAAAGAATCTAATTCAAACAATCAGTAATGAGTGTTACAGCTTAATTCCCACACGGCACATACCTCGAGAACATTCTTCCCCAAAGCATGCTGGCCACCTTCCCCAAGTTCGTCGTCATGCCATTGAGGGCCACATAGTCTTTTCCAGTTTTGAATGACCTGCTCCACCCATGCCTCGATAATTTCGTTTCCACTATCGGCTGTAGGAAATTTCACTTCACGGAGTAGATTAGCCTCACATATGGCCTCTACACGTCGTAACTCGGTGGCAAGCTGCAGTCGCTCCGGGCCTTGCGCCGGTGCAGTATATGGTAATTCATGTAAAAGGATGGCGGAAAGGAGATCATAATAGGACTTCCAGATGGATGATTTTGGGACAGACTCTGGAGAGCTCTCATTTTGCATGCCAGACAGGCTCTCTCTTGACTTGATGGAGGGATGAGAGGACCACGCTCGGAAGATTCTTAAGGCAATCCCCACTAGTTCGCTATCTGCCGAGGCGATATCCTTGCAGACTTCCTCTCCAGCAATCAATGCGCCATCCGCTAACATCTTCTCAGACCAATACAGGAATTGGTTTGACGAAGATCCTAGACTTGTGCTGTTCAACCAGGGGACGAGAGAATTGAACACTTGCAGTGCCTCTTGAGGCCCCAAAACCTGATGCTGTGCAGCTCCTTTGATATAGCAGCCTTTGAGAAAGCAAGCTCTGGTCCATGGCGACAGTTCATCACCTGTAGCCGTCAGGGCGTCCAACTCCTCTTTGAAGTCTTTGGGAAGACGTGCCGCAGCCAGACCCGGCTCATTCAGCGTGTAGTGAACCCATCCTAAGCAAACCTGCGCCTGGAATATCTCCTGTTTCGACCCATCTGCCTTGTCAATCGTGGAAAGGAGCGATGGTATTAATTCTGATAAATCGGTAGGGGACGAGGACGGAGGGCTTGCGGTTGACGGAGTTTTGTGGAAGTGAGAGACGATCTGATACTCTGCTCTAGCTACATCAAGGAAGCCTATCCTCGCCAGCGTTAGAATGCGAACTCGGCCAAAAGGGATGACAGGTATTTACAAGTCTTGTGAGGTGCATGTTTGTTGACCTTCCGGATTAATTCAGGAACCTCATCCCATTTATTTTGACTTCGAGCATTATCCAGGGCAACCACATAGCGATGGCCCTTTTCAGACTCTCGCGCCTTGAACATTTGTTAACAGAGTTGAGGATTAGACCGGTGACGTAGCGGGGCTGCAAAGAGCACAGGGGTTGTGAGTGAGCGAGGTACAACACTTACACTCATTGTGAAGGAGGATCGGAGTTGTAGGAGGCACGGCAACGGAATCTAGGGGGAGGTCCAGTTGGCAAACCGCTGTCCATCACGAGCGCCGTCCCCGAGGCTCGAAGTTTGCTAGGTAGTTAACTGGAATACTGGGGAGAGATCCTTGCACAAGTACAACCACGTCGAGGACGACGACGACAGCCCCAGGAACAGGCAGATCGCTATTATTCGGCCAGGGGAGATCCGCTGTACTAACTTGTATCACGGCTGTATTATTACGTTCCGAGGCTTCATGTGGTGGTCCGAGCTTTGTTATCTCAACCGTATCAAATTTATTTTTCAGCGACTTTTCGCGGGTTAGGTTAAGAGCTATCACAAGCTTAGGACCACACTCGCCGGCATTTAGGGTGTCTCTAGACCTTCCTCTTCAGAATGGCACACTTATATTTAAGTTTACGCGCTGTCAATCACCGATTGACCACTCTACCGGTCCAAAAACTGCCTGCTATCGCGGCTTCGCTCGCAGCCTCTATAACAGAATGTGGAGAGTTGCTCTCGGCGCCTCAGTCCCAGAAGGCTGGCAAGTCAGACTCAGATCATTCGGTTCAGGTACACAAGCTGGTAACCAGGATTTCGAGTCTTCTGCAGGATAGATCGTTTGAGGGCCGGTGGGCTGCTGTCGTGCTCGTCAAGGCCTTAGTGGAAGCTGGACAATGGGAAATTATTCGTGGAAGTGAGCCGTTTGTTCGCGGGCTTATGAGCATTTTGAGTGTGAGAATATCAAATCATACACCTGCGTTCAAGTAGATTGCTAATTGTTGTTCAAACAGAAATCTGACCCTGCCTCTACTAAGACCATGGCCGTCATCACCTTGACGCGGATCTTCCATCTTACGTACCAATATCCTACCCTTGTTCGCGAAATAACGACGCCATCGCTTCCCGGATTCATTACAACTACCTTAAACCTCATCTCTGTCAAGCCGACATCTGAGCCTACCCGAAGCTTGAAACCCAATACCCCATTCTTGGAGGTTGTTCTTCGCTCCTATGCGGAACTCATTGCCCGGCACCCTACCATCTTCCGCCCGTTCACTGCACAGATCCACAGTCTGCTTCAAACCATAGTTGGCTCAACCTCAGCATTATATTCCCGGTCAGTGGTAGATGTCGCGGAGCAACTCTTTATTGCTCTTCACCATTGTGCCCCGAAGAATACTGGAGGGGAAGAGTGGAAGAGTGCTTGCCGCATGACAATCAATTCAATACATGCTACTGGGAATCATGTGTTGAGGGCAATTGTGGAACAGTGGGAATCTGTGGATCCGGCATTACGACAGCAATTAAGCCATCCCATTGACTATGCACTCGAGGTGGGAAGTCACAAAACTGACGCACTAGGACTTACCGGCTGGCAAGGGCTGGATGCGGGGGTCGAAAGACTTCTTGCCCTATTGAGGATGCTTTCCACTTTCCTAGCCACTGCCACCGCTTCTACCGTATCGATTCCAGTGGGTTCTATACTCGATTTGACTGCGCGCTTCATGTCTGTGGTCGTCCCATCAGACGCAGGTGATGTACAAGCCAACCGTCAAGTCAGTCGGACGGAAAGGGAAGCTCTTTTAGCGGAACTTCCTCGTATACACGTTGCTTGTATCAGGATTCTTCGTGCCTTGGTCGGCACGCTGGAAACCGCCGGTCTTTCCGTCGCTCAGACGGTCTTGGAACAAACTCTTTGGGTCTTCCGCGCGGAAAAATTCAACAAGAAGATCAGGACTTCGGTATACGATATTCTTGGTGCATTGATCAAACATGTTGGCCCGTCTATGAACAAGAAGAACGTGGCCTCTTTGACTGACATGATTCGAACCTGTTGCTTTGACATTCTGCCTCAAGTCGGAGAATATGGCACAAAAGACACCTCACCAGCTGCAAATGGAAAGTCTAAGGCGAACTCAGCTGCTGTCAATGCAGACTTCTTCTTGAACCCCAGCCTCAAGCAAGGTCGCGGAACGAACGCGACGACTAGACCACCAAGGCTCGTTCGAACCGCCTCCAAGCTCCTTCAAATTGTTCTCAGCCACATCGCACTGGAATTCCTCGCGCCCCCAATCCGCGCAGAGATCGACCGCACCATCATAATGACCTCCGACAAGGACGCCATGTACGCCAGCGTTCTCAACCCCCACCCAGCCGTGAAAGGACGCGGAGCAACTATTAGCATCATTCCTTTCCTAGCCAGGAGCTACGCATCTGACATGAACATGGAAGCACTCATTCGACCCCGGCTGCCTGTTTTGGCGCCTTCAAGTTATACCGGCCACTACGTCAATATTGAGGAAGACGATGACGAAGAAATGGAACATGTTGCCATGCCGGAGCCCATCCAAGCAGAAGACCCCGCCGTTTTCCTGAAACCAGCCGCCACCCCTAATCTCCGAGACCTCGTGGACTCTAATGCGCCGCAGAGCTTCACTGCATCGGTAAATAAGCGCACTTACACTGAGGAAACGTCCCAGAATTCCACACCTTCCGCCAGTTTCCCGGTAATGGTAGACAACCTTCAACCCAAGAAGGCAAGGTTTGACAGCAGTGTATCAACGCCGCCAGCTACAACCCTATCTCAACCGTCTTCTTTCACAGGAACCCTTACCCCTGCAGCTGCACCATTATCCTCAGTTCAACCTGCCACAACCCTGGCAGGTACAACCATGGAAACGTCAACAGTCGGCGATAGCGTCACTACTAGCACAACTTCCGTCATGGTGGAGCAGTCAACTACAGTTCCTAGAGTCGAAGCGGTAGCACTGCCGGAGGAGGCAGATAGTGACGAAGAGATGCCAACTTTGAACATCGAGCCGGATACAGACGAAGAGGATGAGGAGTAATTAAAGAGACCAAGACGCTAAATTTGATTCAAGATATACACAGACCAACATAGTCTGGAGTGGACACCATATAAAAGCGCATTAGTGATCTGAATGGTAATTGCGAGAATATATATCTTGGTTGCCAGCTTGCATCTTGAATTCGGTTATTACCAGAAGCCAACTTATATAAGTCCGGCCTCATATCCAACAACGATGTCTATACAAGAGTGGCTTTTCCTGCGCAGGTGCTCTGTTTATTCTACTCTATTTCTAATTGGCTGAATGCCCGGCTTTATCATGCAAAAGAGAGGCGAAAAGTCCAACTACCCTACATAACCCGCACGCCACTCCCCCAAAATGTCCCGTCATCATGGTACTTAAACCAAGGCGCCCTCCAACAAAGCCAACCCTGGCCCATCAGCCCCCGAAGTAGACTAAATGGCAATGGCTCCGTTAACCACATCCCGCCATTTGCAAAATCATCCGCAATCCGATATCCCGAGAAGAAAAGCCACCCTAGCACAAAAGCTACATTGCCGGTTCGTCGCAGCCAGCGCGGCGGTGCAAGGCCAGACCGCGTCAGTTGTGCTACCACAGCACGAGCCCATAAATCTTGGACAAAGACACCCACGGCTTGCAGGATGAAGAAGAGGAAGGTTCCGGTAACGGGACGGGTGTTCTCGCCGAGTTGCGTGTAGCTTCCGGAGCCATGAATGAGTCCGCTAATTCCAAAAGCGACAAGGGTGGTAATTATGCGTCTTACAATCCGCTGTGAGGATACTGATGCTGGGAGAAATGAGATAAACCATTTCGCCGTTGACACGAAGCCGAAGCGGAAGATTTGATGCCACCATTTACCCCAGGCACCTGCAAGCCCGTCGTCTAGAATAGCGGTGATCGGGCCGAACTGGTCGGTGTAGAGCCAGGGCGCGTCCAGAGGCGTTGCAGTTAGTGCACGAGATGCCTTGGGAAAGGCTGTGGATAAGCCCAGAAAACATATTGGATTCAGGGCCGTCACGAATAGAAGAGCGAAGTAAACGGCGGCACCAGTGACGAAAGAACGGTATGCCCGGATCAACCCTGGGAAGATTGAAAGATATTCGAGGGGAAATGGAGGTGTTGCGGATACACTGCCCAGGAAGTACGGATCCCAAATCACTACCAGCTTGAGGATGTCCAGGGCTAGATAAGCCACGAAGAAACAAGTGAACGCGGCCCGTATACGGCTCTTTGATTGAGGCCCAGCGCGTACAGCGTCTGCTGGGCTATTTTTGGGATCGAGTTGAGAAGGCAACGGGTCCAATGATGAGATTCGGAAGCTGAAATCTGGGCCACGCATATTCAGCACCAGAGCGAGTACCCAACCGAGTCGGTGCTTGAACGATCGAGGGTATGGCTGCCACACTAAAGTGTACGCATCCCTCTGTACCTCGTCCTGTCCGTACTTCTTGCTGCTCGTGTGCCCATTCTGCTTTCCGACAGGACTCTTTTCTTTGATAGACCGTACTCTTTCAATCCTTCGGAAATCACGCTCGGCATTGTTAAAGAAAAGAAGGGTGGAGCTCCAAACAAGCAACCATACCATGATCAATCCAACCATATACCCATTTCCCCCCAGTAGCACACGACGATATCGTATAGTCTCAGCGCTTATGCCAAGGCTAATGACATAGAGAATCTGGCGTAAGATACTGCCCCCTCCTCTGCGACTGGGTATCAGGAGCGCACATATGAGCAAAATGACAGGGAGAAGCGCATGCCAAAGTAGTAGCGGCTTAGCATCTCCATTTCGAATGAAGGTCTCATATCGCTCGCGCGTATCGAGAACGATGCGCTCGTAGCGAGAGAAGGCGGAATCAGGATCGACCATTGACCGCAGCTAAGAGATAGCGAGTGAAAGAAAACTAGCCAACGCTGAAGAGCAGATATGACAATGCGATGGTGCAAATGAGTGAAAAACCGTCAGTGTAAGCACCCAAGTTCAATTGGACCCCTCCTTGACGCCACCGACGATATTGAAGGGGGCAAGGAGGAAAATCGAGATCGATAATGCCCCATAATCATGCTTCATAATCACCCCGCCACAACAGCGTTGCTGCTCCAGGGTGTCCACGCATTCAAATGACTTGGGCAGGCCTAGTTCCAGCTGTTAGCGTCCATATCAGAAATCAAATATAGACGCTTTGTACCTTCGTTCGCATTTTGGGAGCATACAGACTGCTGGAGGTATATTTGTGAGCAATCGCCGGCCAACCTCAACACACCGACGCTGTTGTCCAAACAAGTCAATGGCCACGCTAGTGATGAACCAGAGAGAAAATCATCGTGAAGACTGTCCACCATTCCTAAATATGTGCTGCTCTTAAAGTTTGACAAGAAATCTATTTCGCGGACAGTCAGGATTGTTCCTTTATAGAACTATGCTTAAAACCTATCTTTCAATAATATGGCAAGATGGCCGAGCGGTCTAAGGCGCCAGACTCAAGAAAGCGATTTTCTTACCTGAACAAGGTTTCTGGTCTTCGAAAGAGGGCGTGGGTTCAAATCCCACTCTTGTCAAAACTTTTTTTTTTTTTTTACTCTCTCTCCAGACCCGGCTGGTATATTTTGATAAGATTGCAGTTAACGCGCTCCCCAACCAAGCTGGAGGTTCCTCTTCAACCAAAGATTATGGAATCCCGATCGACAAAAAGATCTATACACCTCGTCGACTACGCTCCCGGCGAAGTTCACGAAGGGGCTCCGGCTCCGCCGCCGAAGTACCCGCGTATAGCTGGGCAGCGTTTTGGCCAGGACACCACATTTATTCCCCTCAGCCAGGCATCGCAAGTCTCGCTCCAGGAAGACGAGGACGATGCTGCCGCCGCAGATCTCCTCCAAGACAATCAAGTAGTCGATGATTTTTCAGATACTACACAGCTTCATTACGGAGATTTGAATACTAAGATAGTTGGGGTCCGCTATTACAGGGGAACAGCCACCATTGGGGAACATGTTGTTCTGAAGAGAGAGCCGCATAATCAATACGATCGGAATGCAATCCGCGTCGATAACGTTATGGGAACTCAAATTGGTCATATTCCTCGGAATATGGCTGCAAAGCTAGCAACTTACATGGTAAGCTCGATAGTCTCTCGAGCTTATCCGTCTTTAAGCTGACCTACTATAGGATAACAGGCTGTTGGTTGTTGAGGGTGTCCTGACTGGAGTCATTGGCGCTTTTGATTGCCCAATTGTCCTGAAGCTGTATGGCCCAAGTGACCTAGAACGAAGAGAAGCGTTGAAACAGAGAATGGTGCAGGATAAGCTGCCACTCAACCATCTCAAAAAGGCCGAGCGTGATGAAAAGAAAGTACAGAAAGAGCGGGAAAAAGCTGTGAAAGAAGCTGCCAAGAGAGCGCGTAAGGGGCAATTGCTGGAAGCTGCGACTAATCTGGGCTATTCCAATCTTTCCCAACCGTTCGGGGAAGGGATCATTACGGAAGAGAGCCTGGATGAGCTCATCAACCAAAGCAGTACATTCAATCCCCGCGAGATCAATCGTGTGACTGAGAGTTTTGGGTTGAAGGAGTCGGACTTGGAGAACATGCCCATGGTTGAAAGTCCCTCTTCTCTCTCCACCACTCTTCTTCCCTACCAGCGTCAAGGCCTGGCATGGATGATTAGCAAGGAGAACCCGGGACTACCGACGAGCGACAACGATGTGGTACAGCTATGGAAAAAAGAAGGCAACAAGTTCACCAATATCGCGACGAATTTCTCTACGACTGCTCCACCATCGCTTGCTAGCGGTGGTATCCTGGCTGACGATATGGGCTTGGGCAAGACAATTCAGATTATTTCTCTGATACTATCGAACTCGCAGCCAAAGACGAAAGAATCTTCCAAGGCTACTTTGATCATATCGCCCGTAGGTATAATGAGCAACTGGAGAAACCAGATCCAAGAACATACCAACCCGGAGCAAGCACCGCGTGTGCTAATCTACCACGGTCCTGGAAGGAAGGAGGATGCGAATCTAGACCACTACGACGTTGTGGTCACTAGCTACGGCACCCTTGCGACGGAATACAAGACGGAGAGCAAAGCCACGCCCCAAAAGGGTTTATTCTCAGTCAAGTGGCGGCGTGTCGTGCTCGATGAAGGGCATACAATCCGCAACCCACGATCAAAAGGTTTCTCCGCGGCCTGTGCTTTGCGAGCTGACTCCCGCTGGGCATTGACAGGGACGCCTATAGTAAACACTTTGAAAGACCTTTACTCCCAGATTCGCTTCCTAGGACTCACTGGGGGCCTCGAAGATTTTGCTGTCTTCAACAGCGTCCTTATTCGACCCCTCATGTCTGACGATCCCGACTCCCGTCTACTGCTCCAGGCCCTCATGAGCACCATATGCCTGCGTCGCAGAAAGGACATGGGATTCGTGAACTTACGTCTGCCAACTCTAACGTCTCGTGTTCTGCGCATAAAGTTCCATCCTCATGAGAAAGAGAAATACGACATGTTCCAGTATGCATCCACACAGGCATATCCATGCTCAACTATACTAACACCAAACTAGATCAGAAGCCAAAGGCATGCTCCTCGACTTCAAATCCAATAATAAAACCGGCACCACCTACTCCCACCTCCTCGAAGTCATCCTCCGTCTCCGCCAGGTTTGCAACCACTGGGCCCTAGCCAAAAACCGCCTCGACAAGCTTGCTGCTATTTTAGACAAACATCAGACCGTTCCACTCACCCCTGACAATATTAAAGCCCTCCAGGACATGCTCCAGATTCGTATTGAGAGCCAGGAAATCTGTCCCATCTGCCTGGATATTCTCGAAACACCTGTCATAACCGCCTGCGCTCACGCCTTCGACCACGACTGCATCGAACAGGTCATTGTCCGCCAACATAAGTGTCCCATTTGCCGCGCCGAAATCGAAAATAAATCAAGTCTTGTCGCGCCAGCCGCAGACTTGGGCGAGAATACAGACGACGTGTCAGCAGACCCGGACAACCCCAGCAGCAAGATTGAAGCCCTGATCAAGATCTTAACGGCGCATGGCCAGGTAGAGGCCACAAAGACCGTTATATTTAGCCAATGGACATCCTTCCTGACTCTCGTTGAGCCGCACCTTCAAAATGCCGGGATCCAGTTCGCCCGCATCGACGGTAAAATGACATCGATAGCCCGCGACCGCTCAATGCGCCGCTTCTCCACAGACCCCAAGTGCACTGTGCTCCTCGCTAGTTTGAGCGTCTGCAGCGTTGGTCTGAACCTGGTTGCCGCTAATCAGGCTATCCTTGCGGATAGCTGGTGGGCCCCTGCAATCGAGGACCAGGCTGTTGATCGTGTTTACCGGCTTGGGCAGACACGCGAGACTACAGTATGGAGGCTTGTCATGGAAGACAGTATCGAGGATCGAGTGCTGGCGATCCAGGAGCAGAAGAGAAAGTTGATGCTCGCTGCCTTCCGGGAGAAGGCGAGCAAGAAGGTTGATGATCGAGCGACACGTGTGGCAGATCTGGAGAAGCTCTTAACGTGAAGCGCAAATACGCAGCTTCTTTATTCTTTTTTTATTTCCTTCCTACTCCTGTGTGTTTACGCTTCTTCTGTGAGTGGATTTATTATGTAGAACCCCTGTTGTCTGCGTTCGTCTATGGACACATATTCTACTTGTTTCAACACGTCTACTTATGGGCTACATACCTTATCTTCTACGTTCATCAGTCTCGGGCTATTTTGGAGAAGATGGAATCAACAAGGTTCAATCAGTTTGTATTATACTCAACCTCGCATAAGCATTGGTATTTTGTGCAACCGAGTTCATATAATCCATCAGTTTCATGTCTGGGTATCTTGTCCAATGTAGAAAACGCCGGCGCAATGCCAGTAGGGTAAATTACATCGATTCCCCGCTAGAACCGGGCAGAAAAAATGATCAAAAAGCGAAAAAAAAATTTGCAGCGGCACAGCTTTGTGACATCGTACATCATAAGACGCATGTAAAATATTTTACAGGGTTGAATAGTTCAATAGCTGGAACAGAGTAGAATGTATTAAGAGAATAACCGAGAACCTCCTGTCAGCTTGCAGTTTTTAGGATCAGTTTGACTGCTGCTTGCATGGGCCTGCTGGTCGTTTGCCTCCCAAATCTGAAGCGGTCTGGGGATAGGTCATGGCTGCTCAGATGCAGGAGCTTGGGGTGTAGACTCTTTAGGTTGAAGCGGCATTGATTGACTTCTTGGTGAAAATCCCTGCTCGGCGCCTGGTTTAGGGGGGTTAAATATAGGAGAGATTCGTCTTAGCGGTTCAGACCCGACCTTATCCGAAAATGTCTGCCTACGGTGAATCGCAGTCCGAAGCACTGCTTGAGCACCCGCAAGGCCTGGAGTTCTCGTCGCGGACGACGCTGACTGGTGTGTCGCTTTAATGGAAGGTTTTCTCGTGGAGGCCATGATAAGCTGTTGACATTTTTGGACTTTACCATTTGGCGACTGACTATGCGACGGTTGCGAGAGGGTTTGAGGCTTCCCTTGCCCATTAACCAGGGTTGTTTCATCAGGCGCAGGGCTACAGAGACCAGACACCTGCATGTTTGCTAAAAAGGGGGATGCCCTGCCGAAATTTGAATCCGCGACTGCGACATGTGCGGAAATTATATCAGGCGCGAGAGCAGGTGGACCGGTATTATGCGCACTTTGCGGGACTGCCGGTTGGAGGGATTGCTGGACTGCATGATTTACGCTAGCAGTGGGTGGTGCGCCGTTAGGTGGATTCTGCCGTTGTGATTGATAAGCATTAGGGCCGACTGGGACTGGGATTAGAGAAGCGGGTTGAGCTCGATAAGGCTCTTCTTGCATCTGCTTGAGTTGTCTTTCAGCCACTCTTTTGGCATACGCAGCTGGGTCAGTTCGGCGGAGGGTTTCGTCGTCGAACGCCTCCTGCACAGTCCTCTTTTCTTCTTCAGTAAGCTTGTCATCATCCTCAACAAGGAATGTCTGCGTAAGCTTGATATCGCGGATTAACTTATTTTCTGCGCCTTTCTTCTCGTCCTCCCGAAGGATCTTGTCCAGAACAGCTTTGTCTTTGCCGATATGCTCTGAAACATCCTGTTGAGCGACAGGTCTCGCAGGGAAGATATAATCGCCGGGTTTCTTGTGCGCAGATCGAATAGGGTTTCTCTTATCCACAACGCGAACAGCGAGCTGCGTCTTGTAAGTCGCCTTTTCGTGGATGATCTCTTGAAAAGTCCCGCCGGCTATGAATCTGTAGACAAACACAGGCTTTTGCTGCCCTAGGCGGTACGCACGTCCAATTGCCTGCTCTTCCCAGATTGGACTGAAGGAGAAGTCAAAGATGATAACGCGATTCGCGCCCGTAATATTCAGGCCGAGTCCTCCTGCTCTAGTCGAAATAAGGTATACCTGCTTTTCGCCCTGATTGAACTTTTTTGTAGCTGCTTGCCTGGTAGCAGCCGGCGTCTGACCATCTAGTCGTGAGTACTGTCGATTGGTGACCTTCAATAAACGTTCTAAGTAGTCAAGTGTGTGTAGACTTTGTGAAAAGACAAGAACTTTATCACCAGCCCTGATAGATTCATCAATGATCCTCTTCGTTATTACCGCGCGAACTGAAAGCTCCACAGCCTTCAGATCATGGACGTTAGCAAAAATACGGAGCTGTTCGGCTACAAGCTCCTCCAGGTTTCGGATTCCAGCATTTTCAATGAATCCATCGCCTAACCGATCTGGAGATATTGCCTGGTCAACGTCGCTCGTCTTTCTGGTATCATTCGTTTTTTTTGAGGAACCCTGGGCCTGACTGACTAGTTTATCCTGGAAACATGCTGGGTGATTGCAGCATAATCCCAGAATAGATAGCCACGACCATAACTGTGTCTGTGTGACCTCATCCATTCGTCCTTGTAGAATAAACGCTGCGTACATATCATATGCCTCTTTCTGTATTTTGGTGAGAGGTACAGTCAGAACAAACTCGACTTTCGGCGGAAGATCTCCCTCAAGGGCTGTGATGTCCGCACGGTTGATCTTTGGCTCCAAGATCTGCTTGAGAACCTGGAGCTTCATTAAAGATTTCCGCTTCTCTCCATAGGTACTGTCGGCATAAAGGCCTTCCTTTATAGGTTCGATATAGTTTGCCTTGAATTCAAGGAAACTTCCGAGGTAATCATAAGAAATCCAGTTGACCATAGTATAGTAGTCGCCAAGATTGTTCGCCAGAGGAGATCCAGTCAACGCAATCCGGCTTTTGGAACGAAATTGCATTGCCGCCTGAGACGTCGCGGAGTCTGGATTCTTCATTTTATGAGCTTCGTCAGCGATGATGATGCTGGGGCCCTCTAAAAGCCAATGCTTGAGGTCTTGATGCTTAGAATCTGACAGTGGCGGGCTTTTCTTAGCTGTCGCCTGGTTGAGGACCCAATTCCGGAAGATATCGAAAGATATGAGAAGAACTCCGCCCTTCTCATACCACATAGATACCTCGGCCAGGCGCACATCCATATTGTCTTCTGATGACACCTGTCTCACTGTGAGTAGGACATCCTGGGGCGTCCACATAACGAACTCATCACGCCAATTCTCAATTAAGGATGATGGGCAGATGACCAGCGTTCGGGCTTCAGGAAGATCATTTCTAGGGCGAAATCCTTCAGGAACCTGTTGTTGAATCCTTGGGTCTGGAGAATTGGCAGCTGCAGTTATCGTCACGAGTAGTGATATGCTTTAGCGGATCAGCAATTGAAAGACAGACAGCTCTGGATCTTCGTGATCCACAGGTAGGAACTTACACCTGCATTGTTTTCCCCAGTCCCATCGTGTGGGCCAACAGGCAGCCTTCTTGGCTCTTGTCCTCGACCAGTTCTCGCCACATGAACTGAATGCCGCTCAATTGGTGAAGTTTGACGCGTTGGCCAATGTGAGGATGTAGGTAGACGATTGGCTCTTTGAAGCTAACAGCATGACGGCTCGGGCTATCATTGCTTACCCCCATGCTTTGCAGCCTTTTCTCGAGCCTCTTTCTCTGCTTCTCTTGCCATCTCATCCGCTGTTGCGCACTTGCCTGGTGCAGCTTTGCTGATTGACTCTCCTGCACGGCCCTTTTACGCCTTTTGTGGGGTGTATCTTCAGGTACCAAATCACGGTCTGGGTCAGCTTCCGTATCGCGTTGCCACGCTTGCCAGCACTCCAGTCGATTGATAAGCTCAGAGTAGTATGTTTCAAACCCGCCATTCTTGTTATCCTCAAGCTTTTCAAGGGCTGCTTGGACACTCCTTTTCTTGATACCTTGAAGATCATGACGCGCACAGTGAAGCCATGATATGTAGAAGGAAGATATTCGCATGACTAGATGGCTCATGGAAGCCTCCATCCCCTCTACATCCCTTGAACCTTTGATTAGACATTCCAAGGCTCTGCGCGTATGGGTTTTGAGGCTCAAAAGCGGGTATTTAGGGACTTGCTCTGCCATCAAGTTTCGTTCCTTGTCGGAGAGGCTACAAACCAGCTTTGCGAGTAACCTACGACGATCTTTACGTTCTTCAATCAGCCTCCATTCTAGTGACATGATCCCACGCATGTCGTTGATATTGGGCAAAGAAAGACTTGGTCCCCGTTCTGTCTTCACCTGCACACTACTCTCCGCTGAGTCAAAGCTCGGCGGGGGAGACATCGAGGCGCCCATACCTGCTTTAATGGTGTTGCAAGATTTGGGGATGGCGACAGGATTAAGAGGAGGGGTTTTGATCATAAAATCGTCCGGTTCAGGCGTCTCTTCAGTAAGATCAATTACTTCTGGCTTCTCTTGAACTTGGTGAGCGTGAGGAGCAGAAGGAGAAAGTGAACGGCTGCTTGATTCGAAAACTCTGGGGACTTGTCCTCTTGTACTGCGTCTTTTACCAGAAACACTGATGATAGCATCGTCGGTACCAGAAGGCGAGAGACTTGCAGGCGAATTCTCAAGAAATTGACCCTGAATTATCCCGGGTGCTCCAGTATCATCCACGACGAACTCATCGTGAGAGTTGTCCTCGCTAATACTGGACTCTGAATGCAGTGATTCGTCGTCTCCAACCTTTGTTTTTGGTAAGTGCCGTCGTTTAGGAGGCGCAGAGACCTTGTCTGGGCACTTTTCCTGTTTCAGCATTGAAGAACGCCATTTCTGCTTTTGGATTTCGAATACAGTCTGCTCCAAACATTGGCATTGCGTACGCAGTTCTGCCTCTGTGCTGTATTCATTCCTGCTAATCTCATTTCTCAACTTGTGCAAGCGGAGTTCGAGTAGCGCAGTGTCCTTTGATATAGCTTTGACCTCCTGGTTAACACCAATCCTTTTTCTGGCAGCTAGCCAGAGCTTTCGAGCCTTGTACTCTTCCTTTGCCTGATAAGTTTCGAGCCACTTCGTTTCCAATTGCGAGACACAATCCCTGATAACAGAATCAACCTTTGCTGGACCAAGGTTTTTAGACTGAGGTAGCATGGACTCGCCGGCTTCCTCATATATCTCTTGCCAAGTTTCTTCGTCAAATTCGGCTTCGGAACCAGAGTCTCCATATATAGGGAGTGTATGCTCTAGACTTTCTTGGACTGGATACTTCTGCAGCAAATAGGAGAACGAGTCAGATGGTCCAAGAAATTCACTGCGAGGCCTAGCATCTTTATCCACTTCCAATCGAATTTTTAACTGCGGCCACTCATCTAATTTTTCCTTGGTTGCGTTGACTCTACCCTGCCTCGTGGTGTATAATGTGAAATGCCTGTCCTTGCTGAATTTTGCCACTGACAGGTTATATGGGATGACGGCATGATATGATGACCTGCCGTTTGTGTTTAACTTTATTGGTGACTGTTGGAAGAAATACTTCAGGCGGTTATTCACGAACGTGTGCTGGGCGGTGGGGAGTCTGGGTGATATCAGTGTGAATGTCTGATCATCATCTCCAAGTTCAGGATCATAGAAAATTTGTTCCACCGTGATGCCATCCGGTCCCATATACCAGCTTTGTACCTCACTATTACCAGACCTTTTAGGTATCGAATTGTCAGTTCTTGGTTCCACGGAGATGCATAGATCAAGCTTCCTTCTTTTGTTGCCATGTTTGTCAACCACAATTTGCTCATTATAACGGTTATGAATGTGCTCTATCCTTCCGCACGAATCTTGGAGCAAATTCTGGGACAATTCTGGAATAGGCATGTCGAACCTTGAGCTATTTTGGCGTACATCATTGACGTTATCACGTACTTCGCCAGCGACCGATGAGTCTGAAGTGACAAAAGTGGTGACTGATTTAGCCAGAGCAGGAGTATTTGGGCCGACAGGGGGCAATGGTGTTGAATATTGAGCAGTCGGTGACTGCGCACTGGTATGGAGTGGCGGTTGCGGGTGCACTGGGGACAGTGAAAACATTTCAGCAGTCTGCTCTGATATGGAAGCCTGATACTTAGGGGATAGTCTCTTGAGATAGCGAATAGCAGACATTATAAAGCTCCGGTGTCCCAGAGCTTTCAGTCCTAGGTCGTCCCGCAACGCCTCTTTCCCCACATCCTGCAAGAGCACTTCCCCCGTTATGAGATTCTTTCGAAGCGAAGCCTCGAAAGAAGCGGGCGGTCGTGGTACCGTAGAACTTGACCGTGACCATGGTGTCTCAGGATTGTGACAAAGATAAGCTACCACTTCATCGACGGTCCAGTCGAGAGGGTCACTGCTGTTGAATTGCATCATGCAAACACAGGCATTGGGAGAAGAAACACTAAATATCTAATAATTCGACAGAAAGCTCAATGATGTAGCAAAATATCCTCAGAGAAATAGATGATCATAGAGGGGAACCTGATCGTAAGGTTTTCTAGAAGCGCTAAAGAGATGAATAGCTTCAGAACGTGAACAGAAAGTAGAAAAGAGAGTTGAAATTGTGACAAGAAAAACTGAAATTCATAGATCGCTGGTGAAGCAGAACCAAGAATGTAATAAAACAAAAAGAATCCAAACTGAAATCAGCATGCAATTACTAGTCGTGTGATAATAGCCTGAAATATAAGACAAAGCGCGCCGCGCCAATTCGCGATGTAGTCTTACTGCCGGCATTACCGCTGGAAAGCGGTGATGCAGGCGGTGCTGATAGCTACGATAACGACTTGGATTAGTAATTGAGAAACCCCTCTCCCCGCGGAGGGCCTGAAGAAGTTGGAGCGTCCATTGAAACTGGCAAAAATCCATTGCTGCTAAAGTTGACGCTCAGGAGAGATTTATTATGACTATATACCCCATAAATCTCTTATTACAACGAATTGGCACCGATCACCATGGCGGAATCTGTCTACACCGATTACCCCCCCTCTCTGAACCCCGCACAGAAGGACTTCCTCGTGAGGACGGTCAAGGATTGGGCGACACAAAATGGCCTTATGGTCAGACCTGCACCTACATTCGTCTCGAAAGAATCCGACCCTCGCGGCGTATTGGCGACAAATGCACCGGTGACTCTGTTTCCTAGCCCGTTTCCGAGGACGTGCTTCGAAGAGGCCAAGGCGCTGCAGACTCTGTACAATAAGCTCTATGCCGCGATAACATGCAATGAAGAATGGATTGGCAAAATTATGGAAGAGTAAGGGTTATCTTCTGAGTTCATCTTGTTTCCTTATTTCCTTGCGTCCTTTGTATTTTTCTGGAGACATGCTCTATCAGAACCACAGAACCTAGACTAAACATGGCCTCTGACTGTAGTCTTATTGACGTTGATGACTTCATCTCGAACCTCTGGAAAGTGCATCTTGCCGTCAAGGAAGAGGGCTACGCTCAAACACTTTCTCTCGGTCTTTTTCGATCTGACTATATGGCACACGCTCCGTCAACTTCAACGATTCCCGAGTTAAAACAAGTGGAGTTCAACACAATTTCTTCATCTTTTGGCGGATTGTCGTCACTAGTGGCGTCCTTGCATTCTGAACTCTTAGATTCTCCCCCGGGCAGCCCCATCGCTTACCCGTCACACCCTTTGCTGAAGCCAAAAGCCATCCCTGAAAATACTGCAGTAGAGACGTTGTCCGCAGGTTTGGCAACGGCTCACACCGCGTACGGGCAATCCAAGTCGCAACCACAGCTGCCTACATGTATCTTGTTCGTGGTCCAAGAAAATGAACGAAATATATTCGACCAGTTGGCTCTTTCGCGCCAACTCACGAAGGTCCACAAGATACCGGTCTTCCGTTTGCTAAGCTCCGAGATTCTCGACCATACCTACATCCCCAGCTCCAATCCCTCACGTCCTCTGATCTACCGCCCGCCATATGCCGAAGAGATACACTTTGAAGTAACAACCGTCTACCTCCGTTCTTTCTACACACCAACCGACTACAACTCCAACCGTGACTGGGAGGCCCGAACTCACCTTGAGCGCTCCGCAGCAATCAAATGCCCAACAGTCCTCAACCAACTCTCGGGCTCCAAAATTGTTCAGCAGGTCCTTGCCACGCAAACGGGACAGGACCATCTCGCAACCTTCCTTGCCGACACTGACCCAGCTCTCATTTCCCGTCTCCGCGCAACCTTCGCTCCGCAATACGACCTCTCTGTTTCTGGAAAGGGCCGTGAACTCGCACTCAGCCCCTCGACGGCGGCAAACCACGTTCTCAAACCCCAGCGTGAAGGCGGCGGCAACAACATCTATAAAACAGCCATCCCAGATTTCCTCAATTCCATCCCTGAGAACGAGTGGAAGCGCTGGATTCTTATGGAGCTTATTCATCCTCCAGCGGCCGCGAAGAACATTGCTCTCCGTAGCGACGGCGAGGTTCTCGCTGGTGGAGTTATTGGGGAACTAGGCGTTTATGGCACTATTTTATGGGATCAGAGTAATAAAATGATTCTTCATAATGAGCAGGGCGGATGGTTGATGCGGACTAAGGCTGAAGGTGTGAATGAGGGTGGTGTTGCAACGGGATTTTCGAGTTTAGATAGCCTTGTTTTGTTCTGATGGATTTTTTTTTGCATTGGCTTAAGATTATTCTTTTTAGGCATTAGCATAAATTTGATTTAGAAAAAGGTTGGTTTTCTTGTCTTTGTTTCCCCCACTTAACCTCTACAGTAGAATGTCGTCTGAATTAAGTTGATGCCAAGATTGTCATAAGAAGTTAGGGCTATGCTTCGCAAAAATGTTCCGAGATGGTATGGGCTAACAAACAAATCAAGGAACGGGAGGCAGATTGAAATATACAACATTGCAAAAGTATCATTAAATTCTAGAAGAACCCAAGTAATCGGTTGCACATGTCGCAATCCATAGTACACTTTTGGTACAATTAGGCATCGCGAGACAACCGAGCTCCAACGCCATTACTGGGCTAGACAATAGAACAACATATTGGACTATGAGCCGAACCACAAAACGCCGACATAAATTATCGCACCCATCGCCGGCAGTAGAACCAAATAAAGAGAGAATGGAAAAGCAGTAGTAGTGACAAGTGCAAAATACGCTTTGGAACGCCAAGGTCGCCATCCGCCAGACAGATGCTCCAACCGTGGGAAGGTAATGTACAGCACAAATGCAGGTCGGAACGCCGTAGGGTCCGGTATACCCATAGCATAATCGAGACAGTATGATACAGGTGGAAATGTGCAAGGAAGAAGATAAAGTCAAGTGCGAGGTGAGACAAGACCAGCTTGTAGGAGAGAATGGGTGGTGTCGCCTAATCTCAGCAAAACGATCAGGAGGTAACAGAGGAGTAAGAGTGGTAGGGCATCTCAAAGACATGACGTTCGCCTTTGTAGCACTCCAATAGCATATCGTCAAAGACATTCCTCTGTTGCCTCTCGGGAACTGTATCCAACAGAGTAGGATCGTTGACCGGAAAAATACCTGTAGTTGGAGTTTGCGGCTTGCTAGAGGATCTGGTGAATAGCGAGGGAGCGTAGTCCAGGAGTTCCTCCGATTGTATGGGGAAGTTCGTGAAGCAATCTTGAAGACAGAAGCTATGGAAATTGAGGGCTGAGCTGGGTGTCCAGAAGGTGGAGCGCCAGCTTAGTCTGTCTTGGTTGTGTAGGAGAGAGAGCAAGTCACTCTCTTGTTTGATTTGTGGAGTGGGTGGTCTATAGCCAAGCCGCCTTGACATGTTAGCTTGGGGTCTGAAGGTTTTGATAATATAATAGAGGAAGAAAGGGAGGAGAGCAGGAGAACGTACAGGTCGAGATCCGGCAGGCTGACTGTGTCGGGGAGCTCATCATCTGGAAAAATGCCCCGTATGATAGGAAGAGAATCATCGAAACGATTGTCTGTTTCATCATCATTGGTGTCTTGGTGGACGTATCCGCCTGTCTGCGCTTCGTGCTCAACGACGTCCGGGGGAATGACTTCCGGAACCTCTGGCATGGCGTCAGGCTCGTCAGGTAAAGTGGTTTCAGAATAACCATTGGTCCTGAATTGCGATTCCCGACTCTGAAAAGGAGCTTCCCGTTCGTCGAACGCGGTCCCGTTGGCGGTGGATTTATTCCCCATCTTCCTAATCCGCCAACCCTTGGGAATTGGCACACGGCCACCCTGTTCACCTAATTGAGGATTGACTAGACCTGGGGTGATGCCGCGGGTGGAGTTTGAGTTGATGTCCAGACCTAGCTCCTTCATCCTTCTAAGAAGGTCGGCTTCGAGGTGTGCACTGCGTTTATTTCCCGAACGCCACGCCTTAAGGTTGAACGCCTGTCGGAAGCGCACGCCCCGTTGTTGAAGCGCATTATTCTTTATGCGGAAGTCGGGATGCATGCGAGCTGTAATGTCCTCAAGGCAAATGCGCGGGTCCATGCGCTGCCATGCTTCGACGCGGAACTCCTCTACGGTAGAAGAGATGTTGTCTGGGAGAGCAGGGAGGTTTCGCAGATACTTTCCGTGTATTGGATAGCTCATGAGCCCCGGATCTTTCAGCTTTTTTTCGTCTTCGTCGGGGCTCAGTTGGTAAAGAATGTCTGGCAGGTTCTCCCACGACCAATGGGCTTGGTCCGGGTGGTAAGAGGTGCGGTTTCGAGGGTCGTTTGCATTGGGGCTATCCTGTCTGGGAGGGGCTTTTCCTATGTAGGGTCAGTACATCATTTACGCCAAAGCAAAGAGATCTCACTTTTTTGCAGCCTTCTAGGCACCTTCCTAGAAGACCTTAGAGTAGGCTTGGTGACTCTGTAGCTTTTCATTGTGACAGTTCGACTAATAGCCACGTTAGCTATCCTATCCATGACCAAGTAGTGCAAGATATGAAGCATACTTTAACTCCTTTCAGAGCGTGACTCACTTTCAGTGAATAGTACCCGTTTCCACAGCGAGTTCCGTACCGCATGCACAAATATGACAGTTGAAGCTCAGGAAAAAACGTGGTGAAGAGGATGGGGAAAGTGAAGACGGTGAAGACTCCAGGATGAAATGGAAGACAGAACCAGAGAAGCCATCTTTAATCGCTATTGTTCCCCTTTCTGGATGACAGACAATCGGGGTGGTTGGCGAGAGATTCTGAACTGGGGAGAGATCAAGTGGTGGGGTGGGGGACTGGGTGCAGTGATCGAAATGCGCTCAATAGGCTACACTTGAGGGACCGGTACCATAATATCTGACTGTGAGAATGTCAACTTTAGGTCTACGACTACCAAACTGTTAGGGTAGATAGCAGCTCACTTTCTCTTCAAAATGAGCCCCATAATGGCTATGTTGGCGTTGGTTGTGGCATTGCGATATCGTCATGTTCTTCCTGGCCTAACTCAACTCGACTTCGATTTCCCGGCCAAAGCCAAAGGTGAGCAAATCTGACCAGCCACATGGGAAAACCTATGGCCAATCCCATAGGGTCAGGCGCTGCAGAAGTCTTTTCTATCAGGTGGGCTGGTTGATGAATCTGAGACAAGGTAGTACTCTGCCTATAGGCATTCAAAAAGATAGGCTTCCGATGGCAAAAGCCATTCGCTTTGAAGAGAAGCTTCCATTCATGCATGCTTGACAATAAGAAGGCTGGCTCTGACAATGGTAGTTGCCGGTCTTTTATTGGACTAATGTGTGTCAGAAGAAAGAGAAGGCATGGATCTGGCTTGCGCAGCTGGACAGCCGACTTGCTGTAAAGAACATTGCCCATGAGGGGTACCTCGACTTTCCCTCTTGAGAACAAGCTTCACCGAGACCGGCCGGAAGAGACTCTTTTTGCTTACGCATCCTTCGCCATCCATAGCCAGGTTTATCGTAAAAACACATTCTGCACGGCTGTGGGTATCCAGCCTGGGCTCTGCAGTTATTTCTCATTTGTTCCAAGTGATTAAAGTTATAGTACATAAGCTTGACATGGGAAACTCGCCCATCAAACAATAACCGAAATGACGAGACCAGCCCGAATCATACAACATAGGGAAATGAGCTGGATGAAGAACCTGAAACACTAAACGAATACCCTATCATATTGGTCTGGGGAAGATTTTGGAAAGGGAAAAGCATCAGATGGTTCCTATGCATTTCCGGGGACCCAAAATGGATCGTCCATTGTGCACGTAGGATTCTCCAGCCGAGTGGGCAGCTGCCAGACTTGTTCGCCGCTATGCTTAGCTGGCGGAAGAGAGGAAGGCGAGAGCACTCCTGACTCTAATACCATATTCTCAAAGGTGGTGTCTGAGGGAGATATATCAACCTGTCCGTCATAATGAACACGCTCGACAGTGCCAACTGGTGTGGGTAGGCCACTGGGATCGATGATGTCCGTGATGTTGATTCTCCTAGCGGCACTAATTATACCGCAAAAGTCGGTAATTGTTGTAATATGACGAAGAATGTTGGAAGAGATCTTACCTGGCAGTAGCATCAGAAGGTGCTCGTTTCTTGGGGTGTGGGATAGCTATCGCCCGCGGTTGGAGCTCAACCACGTCCGGAGCAAAATGGACCACCGATTGAGCCGGCGGCAGAGCAATTTGGGACGAGAGAAACTCCATTTCATGGGGTTGCGCCTCGGGAAGATTTCCAGGAAGGTGATTAGGTTTGGCTTGCTGAGCATCGATAGGGTGCGCAACCTGAAATGAAGATATGATACCATCGTACAGCTCACGAGAAATCACGGATTCGTAGGAAGTATGAGACGACAGTATATTTCCGTGGACGTCGATTATAAAGCGTACTGGCCCTGCAGAGAACCAGAAACTCACGCTGTCCCACGGGAAAGCCTCATAGACCCAGTAAGCGATGGAGTCAGGCGCATCAAACCGACGGACAAGAACCTCCTGCAGCGCAATACGACCTCCTGCCTCACCAACTGTCGGGTTGATTAGACCAGGAGATAACCCACGAGTGCTATTTGTCGACCAGGCCTCATAACCGCACTCTTCGAGGAGATTAGTTATTTTGACGTTTTCATTGTCATCAGGCCCCGCTTCCCAGCACGTTATGTTGCAATGCTCCCGGAACTCTTTGCGACGATTATGGATTTGTACGCTGGATATGTATTTTCGGTAGAACGGATGGACCCGGTCGATGATGTCCTCAGCAGTGATACGAGGGTCATAACGCATCCACGCTTCAAGGCGCCATCCTTCCGCATTGGAAGATATCTGCCGCGGCAGAATAGTTTCAAAGTCATTGACGTGTTTCCCAAATATCCTGTAGGAAGATTTCTGAACCGGTCGTTTCGCTTTACTGCGGTATTCTTCGGGAGGACGTATAACGTAGAGGATATCGGGCAGATTGTCTAAGCTCCAATTCGCTTGTTCAGGTATGTAGAACATATCCGATAGGGTGTAGTCCTCTATACCCGGTCGTCTATACACAACACCAAAGACATCAGGTTGGCTGGATAGATGTTGTACTATAGGTACCAGCACGCGGTGCAGATCGATCGAAAGATGATCAGAAATCGAATTGAAGGACTAAGGAGCATCACCAGCAGTTAGCAACGCTCTGAAAACCAAGGCTAAGCCTTAAAGTCACTTACCATCCTGGAGCTGGCCTGTGATGCCAACACTGAAGACGATAGCAAGATGTGCCGTGCAATAAACCCAGTGCTTCGACCTCTTGTAAGAAATGGCTCAGGATTCGACTCCTGGGAGTAGTCGAAGCAATTCTATTCTCCAGCAAATGGCAACGGTTAAAGGCTGCTGTAATCTGAGGACTTTGCGACTGCCTGCAGAAAGGCTGTCTGGTGTTAGTGCTAGTACTCAAGCATATATGGTCAAACTATTCTTCGTACCAGATCTGTTTCAAGAGCAGAGAGAAGCCAGCCAAAGTTAACCGCATAGAAGCTTTGCGACTCAAGGGGACTGGAAACACATTGCCAGCGAGGCCCAACTCAGAGGCCATATTTTTGGCTTATGGCGGTCTCTGGGATTTCTGCTCGATGGAAAAAGTGAATGGCATAGTTGCAGCACGCCTAATCATGGAGGACAAGCGGGTCTTCATTATCATATCACCAGATATTCACTCACTATACAATAAATATCGATGTTACTTTTATCGTGCATAGAGATTGGGGTGCGTTTGATACCAGATTTCATTCCAGGGCGCCTTACCATTGCAGTGTTGTTCATTCAAGTTTGAAAGCATTAAACGCCTTTATTAAGACTAGGGCTCACAGTGAGTTATTACCAACTGAAAATGTTAATGCCATTGTCGCAATAGCAACATTTAAGCAGAAAGAATTAGCAGTATTCATGATTTCCATTGTCGCTTGTCACCACCTGAATTCAGTCAGGAGCCGTCGGTCACCGCGATTAATCAGAGGTCAATCAACGAACAAGCCCAGCCCCAACTGAAACCATCTCTTTCCCCATCACTTCAGCATGCCACCATCTTCCATGCTCCGCCTCGTCCGAATCGCTAGCAAAACCTCCCGCAACAAATCTCAGAAGCTCGCCAACAGATACAACCTACATATATCGTGCAGAGTGAAGCCGAACGCGTCCGGCGGCCGAGAGGGCATCACCGCAGTAGGAAACGAGACAGTCGATGTATGTGTAGCTGCCGTTCCTAGGGACGGAGAGGCAAATCTAGCTGTATCTCAGGTCTTTGCAAAGGTAAGCCACATTGCCCTGTTCAGATCAATTCTATGACTGGATGCGTTTGGCGTGAGCTAGAAGGAGCCCTTGGGAGTGGGTAGGCTGATTATGGTATGCAGGTGTTCAATGTCGCAAAATCCGACGTCGGAGTCATCCACGGTCTGAAGTCTCGCGACAAAGTTCTCTGCATCTTCAATTTAGATATTGGAACAGAGACTGAGGAGAGATTCCTCGAAAGAGCTGGTAAACGGCTGCAAGACGCCGTGATCAAGAAATAAAGCAGCGGCGGGTGCTAGGATCGGTATCTAGCTAGTCCTGGACTCCGCGGAGCCTTGTGCGGAAATCTCCCACTTTTTTCTTCGACGATCGATGACGACTACAACGCGATATCTCCAGGCGAAGATTCGTGAAAAACACGCAATCCCAGCAAATATATTTGTTAGAATCAAAATCACCGCATTATAACCATCGAAGATGGCCTCCACAAAACGAAAAATCCCCGAGGACTCTAGCGCCAGTATAGAGACCATCAACTTCACCGCACGCAATCCTCCCTGGACCTACCTCAAGCTTCAACTGTACGCCCGCGCACCCTACTCTCCGTTTCTGCCTACTCTTCGGAAAAAAAAAAAAAGAATAGATTGACTAAAACTTGCAGGATTCACCAACCGAACACCTCCGCAGCCACAAAATCCGCTCCTCTCGACCCCCTCACAGCCCGTACTCATCTCTCTTCCGCCCTCTCCCAATTCCTGGGCCTCTCCGGTAGCTCAATCCCTGTCGATATTCTTTCCGTGTCCCCCGATCCAGAGTCAGTCTCTGCCTTATCACAGCCACAATCACAATCACAATCGCGCCCGCTTGAGAAATTCATCTGGGTTCGTGTACCGAGGCAGGACGCCCCTGCTGTTGTTGCGGCCGTGAGTTCTTGGATTGGAGGCGTGGGAGAAGAAGAAAATGGTGGAAGCGTGGCGTGGAGGGTATGCGCGAAGGGGAACTTTTTGTCCGCGCTAGTGAATGGCGACGGAGGGGATTTGTTCAAGGTGTAGAATGGGTTGGGATTTACGTCGTTATGACTATCGAATACCAACTTTCCGACAGGATACGTTGCGATTGTGCAGCGCGATGCGGCTCTTAGGTCCGGACTTGGGTTGGCACAATTGTTCTCAAACCACTTCACTCCGCGAGAGTATCGCGCCCTCTCGGTGCGCTCTATAGGCGGGAACCGGGCGATTTACTCGAGGTGAAGCAGCTCGAGGATTCAAGAGATATATTCGTTCCGACGCGGATGACCAAGAGAAGACAGACGAGCAATGAGCAAGCCTGCTTCGAACATGCCAGTGATTGCCGCTTCGACTGTATGGCATACAATCGCGGGAGGAAGGACCTGGAAAGATATATGATACGATCACAGTTCAACAGATTTCATTATGATGGACAACCCCCGAGTCACAATTTTGTACGTATGTAAAGACAGACCCAAATAATATTCACAGCGGACAAAAGTCTCGCGGATAACGAGTGTTCAATGAACAGATTTCCAACCTCAACACCAGGCCAAAACGACAGACAAGAGACACACATGCTTATTCAAGGAAGACGCCCGATCCCATGCTGCGGCGCAAAAAGGTTCAAATTCCCTCTAAATTCCATGCATTTTTTCCGTTTCGTGTTGTGTTTGCAGTCGTCCCCAGGGGAAGTGCTTCGCTATACTGATGACTGCTTGTTAAGCTTTGTATTCACCTCCTCAAGTACGGTGGACGTCTTGGACGCTGTCGGCGACGTGTTAGCAACGACTTTAGCGCGCAGCGCAGCACGGATGTCCTCCACGCTGCGCTCCTTCCATTCGGGCTGGCCCGATGTGCTAAGTGGGTATAGGACATAGTTGTCCTCGCGGGAGGTGAATTCGTCAACACTTGGCGGCGGTACAGCGGTGACAATATCCAGTTCAAGCGCGATCTGTCTGCAATATGTGTCGAGAGGCAGATCATTTACGTCGTGGCCGAAGGGGTTCTCGATTTCGCTGCCAATGGTTGCTAGGCCAAGAATAATGTACGCAGCGACAATGGAGCCAGGGATCGTGACCCAGCCAAGAGAGTCGTAGAGCTGGAAGGGGAGGACAAGAACGTAAATCCAAGCGATTTGCGCAATTGCGATGCTGTAGGCGACTGGGAGCGGGGTGTCGAGGACGCGTTCAGTGCCGGTGACGACTTCGTTTAGTTGGGCGAGGCAGGCAACTTCAGAAGTTAGCAATGTTGAAAATCATTAGAGATACGTAGTACGTACTAGCCTGGGACTGGTGGAGACTGATGTTGAGTGTTTCGTTTCGGATGACTGAGTCGATATAGGCCGAAAGGTGGTTCAGAATCTCCAGGGGTAGGTGTCCCAAGGGCTTTTTGGAGCGTTTGATGAGCTTCCGAGGGTTCGACTCTGCGAAAGAAACGCCCAAGTACTCGCCAGTAACTTTCCAGATCGTCCTCTTCCTTGGCTGAATGACTTGGCGATCGTGAGCTTCCTTAGCAAAGGTGTCGAGATACCCAACTAGGCCAGCTAGATCCTCGTATCCGACATCCGGTTCGAACCGCAGCTTATGCTTCAGAGCCACTGCAAAGGCCAAGATAAGGTTGATCGCGGTGCTAGGTGCCGTTTAGCGTATTGCTTAACCCCATACTCACAGGGACTTACAGCTTCCTCAATAGGTCCTCTTTTCCTAGCTCACCTTCCCGCTCGAGTGTGTTGATCCAAATGGTACGGGACAAGTTACGAGACGTCTGCACAAGCAACGACCAGTACTTCCGGCCATCCGCCCATCTTGACAGTAGTCAGTCGCGTGCTCAATGATGTCAAATAGGAGTAATGCGCACCTTTCGTAGGCAGTAGAGCTTCGAAATGAAAGTGACAAACCAACGACGAAACCGAGAACGGTGAGGAGGATATTATCAACAGAAACTGGTTTCGGTCAGCTAAGAAACCAAGCCATCCTAGATCGGGTACTGACGTCTATAAACAAAGCGCGAAATCAGGGTTATACAAGTAGACCAGCCGGCGACGAAGGTGATGGGGAGGATCATCTTCGGCATGATGCTGCCGTGCATCCGCATCATGATGGGCCATTTCGAGTGTTTGTCCAGGTCTCGCGGGCCGTGCTAGCAAGGCGGATCTGTCAGTACAATTGTCTCCCGTTTCCAAGTATTATTCAGACTCACAAAGTACCGATCCAGATCATCAGAGTCGCGCCGGTTGAGCATGAACTGGGAATCACGAGAGTCTGCAAGGTTCTCCAAGAAGGTGGGCCGTGGTGTCATTCGTCCAGGGCTGGAGCTCTTCTCACTTGGAGGGCCGCTGTGTTGTCCTTGAGCGTTGTTGGCATGGCGAGTCTCTGCCTGTACTGGAGCAGGACCATCCGTATGAGCAGCAGCATGGCCTGCGTCAGCGGGAGGTGCAGAGTGCGCGGTGCCTCCGTCCATGTTGGTAAATTGGGCAATGAAATGTTAGGATGGGGTTAAAGAATGTAGTAAGACAGTCTAACCAGAGAGTGTCTGAGGAGAATATAAACGAAGACAATGGATTTCGAACAAAAACGACAGGATTCGGGTCAATTCATGGACCAATAGATAATGAACAAAGGAACGAATGTTGGAGAATAAGAATCTGGGGGCCGAGAAGAAGAGAAGGGAGAAAAAGATCTACGACCGTCAAGAGCCGATGAAGATGTGGAGTGCACGCTGCACAGCCAAGTGACGTTGGTGAGGTCAGCAATCGGGATTAGGATCGAGTGACATTTTAGATGCTACGACGCGAGAGCGCCACCGGACAAAGAGTCCAAAGGAGGAACGCCTGTCGGCTGCCACAACTCATGTTCCTTGTTCTTGCGAGAGCGTTGAATCTGACAGCAAGAAGCGCATAAAGGAACCTTGGGACAGTCACGGCAGAGCCCGCGATGCCTAGCGATGGCCCCAATAGAGTCATTGGATGGCCCCTGGTTTCACTCTTAGCGTCTTAGCGGGCAGTTGGGCGCCACGCAGAGCAACGGCAGGATCCGCTCATTTCACAAGATCTCTCGATTGGCCAGCGCTGCAGTCCAGACCTTTGATGGCTGTGCGCATGAAACGCGAAACACGACGCTGGTGGGCGGCCAACTCACTCGCGGAAGACGGAGTTCCTGTTCGTCGAAGAACGAAATTTTATCGTCCATGACTCGAGCCGTCCCTCTTCCAGGCAAGATCGACTCGATAGTATGAACCCTGGTTTATAATTGGAAATATAGCCAGAGTAGCCCATTTTCGTCGATATTGACTCTGAGTCAAGCTGAACTGCCGTGAGACGACCACCCTTTATTCTGCATGAACTTCAGTGACAGTCTGAGGATTCGAGGGCAATGGATTAGAGCCCTGCTATTGGCGGTGTTCTGAAAAACCTTCAAAAACGCAGCAGGCGAGACGAGAAATTGGCACGACCAAAGCCTGGATGTTTCACCATGCGAGGCTTGAAGGATGGTTGGTCCATGACAGGTAACGCTTGGCCTTCAGCCTTCAGGGGTATCAATCGCACAGAAATTCATCGCCAGTGGCCAGACGGAGTCGCCGAACTACTCTGAGTATATTGGACCTCAGCTCTTGGTACCAAGGAGTCCAAAATCCAGACGATTTGAACTCAAGAAAAATATCCCGGCCAACGTATGGCCTGTTCCTGAGGGGCTGTTGGACTCGTTCTGCCATCGAACCGCTCGGGTGATAATCGACCAAGCAGCAATCGATCTAGTGCCTATCCGGCGTTGTTGCCAGACACTGCGTAGGACCCATTCAAGGGACTTGCTTTGACCCGAAAGCATAAGAGTTTACGAAGCAATTCTGAGAGTGGTGACAATTCTGAGAGCGGCGGTAGTTCTGACTGATCTCTCGCAGGCGGGGCAAGAATCACAGACGCGTGCCTTGCAACGTTTGTTCAGTCTGATTTTCTTGGGCTGAATGCAGCCCAACCAGGTCGAACCTTCTCATAGGTTGAATGAAGCCCTAGTCTTGCATAGCGCAGATAGCCCTGGAATGATATGCGCGGAACCGCACAGACCAGCCAAGAAACGTCCAAGCAAAGTTGATATGAACCGGCTTTCAGAAAAGCTGAACCGGAAAATGTAGGGGATTTTGCTCGCCTGTGACTTTGAAGACGTGGGCAGAGTTTGAAGGTACTCAGAAGGGATTATCACTCTGCAGCCGGTACATTGGATTGGGAATCTAAGCCTTTTGGCTATTTGTCATTACCTGTGGTCGTAATGGCACGCGACGGGAAAATTCTCTCGGCCGTCCATTTAGTTGGAACTGGGAATTGGGACAAGAGCGTCCTGTCTTGGACGAGGGCTATGATGCGAAAACCGGCAACAGCGTCTAAGCCAGACGACTTCAGTATGTAGCGAGTAATATTGAGCAAGACTACCCGAGCTGTGTGATGTATAAGAAAATAAATAGGAAATAACTAGAAAATTTCTAGAAGTATTCTGAAACCGGGGCCCCATGTCTTAAGAGGAGAACCGAGCAAAGAGAACCCCCGCATTCTGCCTTCATTTAGGACAAGGTGCGGCATGGATCGCGATGCTTTAGACAACCGCTCTACCTCTCAGAACTTGTCCTTTGCATCGTCCATGCAATTCTTCTCGAACCTCAGGGGGTACTCCGTTGATGTCAAATCTCCTTGCTTACCCGTCGGAGTCTGGTTAGTGCTTACGCCAAACGAGGAACGATTCCAGGACTTAGGGATATCCAAGGGAGATAAGACTTATATCCGCTGGTCTATACTGAACCTCATCGTTGCACCGTTATTTACACATTGCTGTCTCCTGAGTATATAAGCACTCGGAACATGGAAGTCCACAACCGCCATCAGCATCATATAAATCAGTATGGCAGCGTCATTTATGACCTGGTTGATCACTGGCGCCTCATCGGGCTTGGGTAAATCGCTTGCACTAGCAGCCCTCAAAGCAGGCCATAAAGTTGTCGCAACTACCCGTGACGTTGGCAGAGCTGAAAAGTCCTGCCCTGATTTCTCGACACAGGGTGGCATCTGGGTTGAGCTAGACCCTGCTCAGGAAGATGCCTATTATCTATTCACCAAATTTGCGCAAGAGCATTATGTTGACGTCCTGGTCAACAACGCTGGATATGCATTTATTGGCGGTGTCGAGGATACTAGGTTAGTGCGGTTGCTCGGCGTCCATACTCCAGTCTCTCGGACGATGCTCACATGTGCGCAGTGAGACCGACGTCAGAAATCAGATGGAAGTCAACTTTTATGGCCCTCTGCGAGCTATCCGAGCCTGCCTGCCGGTTTTGCGGGCCAGAGGCTCTGGCCACGTCATCCTTGTTAGCAGTGGCGCAGGGTATGTCCATTCTTGTAGACTCTGTCTTTCCAATATTTCGACCTGTTTCTGACAAGATCGGACAAAATAGCTTCATGGCCCGCCCAGGAAGAGGGACTTACTCCGCCAGTAAATTTGCCATAGAGGCTATGCACGAATCGCTTTCCTACGAGGTCAAAGAACTTGGTATCAAAGTCCTCATAGTCGAGCCTGGAGCATTTCGTACACCCTTTGCGAGCCGAGTGCTCACTCCTACTCAGTTTGAGCATGGCTTCAGCGAGGGCTATAAGGACACTGTGCTCCAGCAGATGATGACTGCACATCGAAGTATAAAGTCAATCCCGGACCAATTCAAGGGCGACCCAGATAAAGCGGCGCGGGCAATTCTGAGCGCGATCGCCTCGGGTTACGAGTATCTTCGCTTGCCGCTGGGAACAGACTGTGTAGCTGCCTTGGAGGATAAAATTGGGCAGCTGCAGAGGGATTTGGCCGCAACTAGAGCGATCGCCACAGCTACCGACGTCGATTGACGTAGACAGGGAACTGCATTACTTGAATACTCAGAGTAGATGCCAATAAATGAGGGACTTTTCCTCGACCAGATTTTGTGTATTCAAGTTGACGTCCACCCATAATGGACTAGAGATGGCGCGCACTAGAGGGGCCCCGGCAGACTCGCAAGTACATCATCCCAAGTGCCGAATGCCGAGTGCCGACTAATGCCGTCGATGGCTTGCGAAGCGTGACCGCGAAATTGTGATTCAGGTAGAGCTCTGTTCTATGGATCATCTCTTAAGGCAATGGGAAGGCCCATGCTCACTCGTGGCGAGGGCGAGGTCCTCGGCCCACGACATTCTGAAAACGGAAATAGGAGTTGAAGCCCGTGACCTCTTTGAGGAGAAATCTGCCCGATAAGTACTTGAATTAGAAAATGAGAACCCTTAGCCAGTAGTGGACCGACGTCTTGGATTCGGATCTAAATGATCGACCGGAAGGACGGAGAACCGTACGGGCCACGGCCGACCTTGAGAGCTTCACAATCGAGGCTCAGCAACCGAAATGTTGGATGCATGGCCAGGATTTCAATCAAGGACCATAGAAACCAAGAAAGCATGATGGCATCGCTGGCAAATGCGAGGAGCTTTGATCAGCCTGGCAAGATCGCCACCGAAAAACGGGCCAGAAAAATTGCAGAAAAATTGGGCATCCTCTGTATAGGCGGACAGCGGAACTGTGATGTAAGAGCCGATGAGGACAATTCAATCCTAGTTCAGTACTAGAGTGGTAAGTGTTGAAAGTGTATCCTAGTATGCGGCGATTGGGCCGTGAAGTTTGGATTCTACCTTGAGCTTGAACTGTGCAGCGCGTGGGTATAGCCTCGGGATGAACCTACCGAACCCTTAGGAGTTAAGGTGCTGGCTGAATATTTGGACAGCCCTAAGTAGGATGATCAGAGTGGCACCGTCCACGTTTTGCAGGTGGCTAACCTGCACCCACAACCGTCGATGTCTCAAAATTAAGCGTTAGATCAAGTACTGGATCGAGTTGCCGGGGCCGATTCGGCACTGGGATTAACCTATGTTATATTCCTCGCTCTCAAAAATCCTCTCAAAAAATCCTCTCAAAAATAACTATCAAGAATAGGTTTCTTCTGATTAGATTCTAGTAGTTGATTGGCAATATCTGACAGCGCACATCCGGAGTCTTTAGCCGACAACCTGGGCTAATAAAGTCAATGCTTAGCTGCCCCTCTTCCCCATTCCCCCAGGGCTGCAAACTAAGCCTCACATGCTGTTATCTAGCGAGGCTGGCATCCTCGGTTTTATTCGGTCAACGCCAGCGCCAGTCTGCCAGCGCCAGTCTGCCAGTGCCACTCTGCCAGTGCCAGTCTGTTAGTGCCAGTCTGCTAGTCTGCCAGCCTGCGAGCGTGAACCATCTACAACTGAACTATCTACAAGGACGTCAATTAAGTCGGTATCGCGCGGGGTCTGTGGCCACTGCCTCCACCTGGCATAAAAATCGCGCTGTAAAAGGTGTGTCGCCACCATAAATCTCTGTTCGAGAGTGGTCCTCATTCCAAATCAATCGTTTCACTCAGTCGTTTCCTTCAATCGTTTCTTTCGCTTCGTGATTACCTGTCTGATTGGTTCAGTAGTCGGTTTCAGCTCCACGGTTCTGTTCCCATTTGGACGACGGCGCTCAGGTAACGAGCTTGCGACTTTGTGTGGGTATTAGGCGGCCCGCACACCCTTCTGTTCAGCGATCTCGTCGAATCAAAGCCATCAAGGCGCGTTCGCATCAAAGCGTCGCCAGACGATTTCTGGCTATTAACGAGCCCCAAGCCATACTCGATGCAACCACGGATACGAACGATAATCATTAGAGTCGATCAGACGATGTTTGGGAAATATCTCGTGGTCCCAGGGTCGAGCTCTCTCCCACGAGGAATTATCAGGTTAGCGAGGGACTCCATCGAGTCAGTGTAGAATTGGCGTCGCAAGACACGCGATTACTCGGATGCGGAAGAGCAGTGATAGCCGTCTCTGTTACCACAACCAGTAACCGCTGTGCAGTTCCTCACAGCGGGCAGACAGAGGATTCGCTTATTGGGCACTATATCGCAGAATTGCCAGATCCTCATCTGATACCACGGGCGAAACCCGCCATTGATACTGCAGCAGAACTCCGATAATAATAATACTACGGTATATAGCGCAGCCGTCCCTCGCACAGCATTCTGGTACGCATCCGTGGATCCTCGATACACTATTGATGTTCCTCCAATTATTTCAGCTATGCCTCGTTCTTTTTGAGTTTCGAAGGATCCCCACCCCATGCAGGTTCCAGGCACGCTGAGATGAGCAAATTGTATAATAATGATGGAGATTTCCGGCCTTTCAGTTCTCTTTCGTTTGTTAAAGTTGCGCCTCCCAGCATACTTTCGTCCACTCCTTTCCGATTTCTACAGAGCGATGAAATGATCAAGATATCGGCGCACCCAGTGTCTTGACACTTGACCCCAACCGTGACAACGTACGGAGCCTGGCACTCGATCGCTGTCTCTCCTGGAATCCTGGTATCTAAGAAGCGATTACCGCAGCGCGCTACTATCTCAGTCCAGTAGTCGACCAGGAAAATGAAACTCCCTCCTCCCGAAGTGCTTCTTAGCTGGCCCACGCCGAATTACATTAATCCTCCCACTCGCAGTCATGGCGTGCTCATTGCAAGCATTATCTTCTTGGCTTTATCGACTATCATAACTGCCCTTCGGTTATATACCCGGCTACGAATTACGCGCACAGCTGGTCTGGACGACATTCTAGTCGTCCTGGGGCTGGTAAGCTGATATGCCGGCGAGGGAACCAGTCTTGGCTCGCTGACTGAATCTAGGGCTTCGGAATCGGCATGGCCGTTGTCTTATGCTTAGCAACAGAAGACTGGGGCTGGGTCAGACATATATGGGACGTGCCGCTGGATTGGATACCGATGGTCTCCAAACTAAATCTCATATTCCAGATCTTCTTTTCTTTGTCTTGCTCCTTGACAAAGCTTTCACTATTATGGTTCTGCAAGCGCCTCCTCATTGTTGGCAACAAGGGCATCTATTCGACATACAACATCGCCATGATAGTAGGCATGGTGGTTGTGGCCGTTTCCAGCGCGCTTTTTGTCCTTATCAGTATCTTCCAATGCCGGTGAGTCCTTGTCAACCCATCAAGCCTGGTGAGATTCTAATTTTTCAAAGACCGATCAAGGCATACTGGGATCTAGAGCCCAAATACCCGCACACTTGTCTCAATGACGGAGCCATAGTCTTTTCCGCCAGTACCATCAACATCTTCACGGATGTCTTGACCACTATCCTGCCCATGCCGTTGATCTGGAAACTGAAGCTGCCCGCTCGGCAGCGCCTTGCTGTGATGGGTATTTTTGGTCTGGGAATTATTGTTGACGTCGCTGGCGCAATACGGACATACTACGTCTGGCAGAGTATGATTGCCTCCTACGACACCACTTGGAAAGGGTGGCCTGTCTTGCTGGCAGCAACGGTGGAAATCAACCTCGGCCTGGTATGGCAGAGAATCCCCGCTGGCTTTTCAGATAGCTAATTGACATAGATTTGCGCCTCTGCTCCAGCATTACGACCACTGGTCAACTTTTTCATCCCCCGTCTTCTTGGCACCTCATATCGCTACGGTTCGGATCGCGGATACCGCTCGAGAAATTTCGAGAACTCGCGCCAGTCGTGGAGGCTCAAGTCATTGACTGGAAACTCGTCGAAACCATCTAGGCATTCGAACTTCTACAATGTCGATGCAAAAATATCCAGTGATCACCTGAAGGTTTTCCGGACCGTCGAGATGGAGACGCATAGCGAGAGTCGCACGTCTTATGATCCAACCGGGACCGCCTGTGATATCACCAGCCGACCTCAATCTCCGATTGGGGACGTCGCGCGTCTCACCAACGACAGTGAAACTCTCAAAAACCCTACGTTGAGCGAAAGGTCAATATCGCCTCCGACTCCGTCTATACGAAGTGATGTAAGGAGTATTCCCAGCCGTCACACGAAGGAATGTGTGTAACCTCGACCTTCACTATTTCTAACATCTCTTTGATGATTCTTGTCTATCTTTAATTATCTTCTACACCATAACATATGGGATGGTTCTGGAACCTAGCACTCTACACAAATAACGAGTACATGTAAATATGTTATGAGGGCAAATAGCCTGCTCAATTGCCAATAAAAAAACGTTCGACTTCGAAGACGGTAATAATTATTGGTGATAGCTGCTCCTCCGCAGGTCAACTTCTAGAAAATATAGTTGTGAGCCGATGACGAGGACACGTTGGCTAAGATCAGTAAGTGGCCATTGCGCTCGACACCCCAATTTTATGTTATAATCCCCGCAGTGACACAACATATTATAGTCACATGTTCTCTAAGAACAGCTTGACTGGCTGATGGATACGACTTTGCATACCTCAATTATCTACTTAAACGGGTAGACAAACAATTGTCATCTGGATAGCGAGTAATGACAGTCCTCGCTCCCTTTAGGCATCTGTTTCCGATCTAGCACCAAATTTGATGATCGCGGACAATTTGCCGATAGGTACCCCGTGACTCTCGGTGGCTTCAGTTCACGCATCGGCACCGAAGGAGGAATTCCGTGATGTCTTTCGCCGGAGGTGGAACCGCCACACCATAGAGGGAAAGAAAAACGGACCGTTGTTATCAATTACTTCTGGTCTTGGAGATCTGGATGATGGTTCGGTGAAGCTGACGAATATTATTGGTCGAAATCGCCGAAGCTGCCATAGCTTCTTCTCCGCAGGGCTGCTGGGATCACAGCAGTCCATCAAAATACCAGTGGTATTTAAGACCGCAAGCCCGCATTTCGTTCGCAGAGTTGGTCTGAATTTATTTGTATCTCAACTTACTCTTACGATCTTCTCATATTATTCCTCCGGTTTCGTATACAGTCGAGTGGTCGTCTCGAAGCTGTAGTATACTTCTTATCTCCCCGCTCTTATCGGAGCTTGATCAAAGGGCTCTTTCTCCCACTTCCTTTACGTCGTCTTTCTCCTTTCAACCTGATCCTATCCGTCAAGCCACAATGGCTTCTGCCTTCCGCTCCAGCCTGAAGCTGCGGGCTTCAGCTCGTCTCCCAGCTGTTCGCACTATTACAACCACACCCCGCCTTCGAGCTGCGGAGAAGCCTTACTTCCCCAATGAGCCTACTGCTCCCAAGCTGGCTACGGCCATTCCTGGCCCAAAGAACAAGGCCGCTAGCGAACAGCTCAACGAGGTCTTCGATGTCCGCAGCTTGAACATGCTCGCCGATTACACCAAATCCGTCGGAAACTAGTACGTCAATTTGCCGTCAATCTACCCCGCGCAGTGTTTGCCAGGGCTAACACCGAACCAGCATCGCCGATCTCGATGGGAACATGCTCCTCGATGTGTACGTGGTCAATCATATTTTATCCCTACTTGTAGACGAATGGCATTTCTAACCCGACTGCAGTTATGCCCAAATCGCGTCCATTCCCGTTGGTTACAACAACCCTCACCTCCTCAAGGTGGCCGCTTCGCCCGAGATGGCTACCTCCTTGATCAACAGGCCAGCTCTTGGCAATTTCCCTTCCGCTGACTGGGCTCACATCCTGAAGACCGGCATTCTGAAGGTCGCTCCCAAGGGCTTGGACCAGGTGTTTACCGCTATGGCGGGTTCTGACGCCAACGAGACCGCTTATAAGGCCGCTTTCATGTACTACCGTCAGCAACAGCGTGGCGGTCCCGAGAAGGAATTCACCGAGGAAGAGATTCAGTCTAGTATGCTGAACCAGACCCCCGGATCTCCTCAGCTGTCTATCATGTCTTTCAAGGCTGGTTTCCACGGCCGTCTATTCGGCAGTCTTTCCACGACTCGCAGCAAGCCCATTCACAAGCTCGATATCCCCGCCTTTGACTGGCCCCAGGCTCCCTTCCCCTCCCTGAAGTATCCTCTCGAGGAGCACGCTAAGGAGAACGCTGAGGAGGAGCAGCGCTGCCTGCAGGAAGCCGAGCGCCTGATCAAGGAATGGCACAACCCCGTCGCTGCTATCATTGTCGAGCCCATTCAGTCTGAGGGTGGTGATAACCATGCCTCCCCCGCCTTCTTCCGCGGTCTCCGTGAAATCACTAAGCGCAACAACGTCCTCTTCATCGTCGACGAGGTCCAGACTGGTGTTGGTGCCACCGGTAAATTCTGGGCCCACGACCACTGGAACCTTGAGACTCCTCCCGATATGGTCACCTTCTCCAAGAAGGCTCAGACTGCCGGTTACTACTTTGGCAACCCTGCCCTGCGTCCCAACAAGCCCTACCGCCAGTTCAACACCTGGATGGGTGACCCCTCTCGCGCTCTCATCTTCCGTGGTATCATTGAGGAAATTGAGCGCTTGTTTCTGGTTGAGAACACTGCCGCGACTGGTGATTACCTCTACTCTGGCCTTGAGCGCCTCGCGAAGCAGTACCCCGAGCACCTGCAGAACCTGCGTGGTAAGGGCCAGGGTACGTTTATTGCTTGGGATACTCCCAAGCGTGACGAGTTCCTTGTCAAGGGCAAGGGCGTTGGTATCAACATCGGTGGTAGCGGACAGAACGCAGTCCGCCTGCGGCCTATGCTGATCTTCCAGAAGCACCATGGTAAGTTCCCTGTTATCGCTACTAATGTGAACATGGCTAACTTCTCACAGCTGATATCCTCCTTGAGAGCATTGAGAAGATTATCAAGCAACTGTAGGGTGGTCTGGGCTAATGATTGCTTATTGTGCGTTTATTCCACGGCGTTATAATGGTAAAGTGGGAGCAGGTTGTCTCAAATCATTGCATTTATCACAATTATATGAGTTCGAGTTCAGAAATTTGAAGATCCGATGATGGATAGTTCAAGCTATTGCAGCTGGTCACTGAATGCTACCAAAGTCTTGGCCTCCCAGAATCGCTTGTAATATATGTAAACCAGTAGATATCATAACTCCCGCGGCGAAATGAAATCGGCTTCCAGAAAGAACTACCCGTAAACTCCGATTCGTGTGCAAATATTTAGCAGAGACAGAGCAGAAAGGGTATCTCTTGCGTTCTCTGGTATCCCTGAGCAACAAAAATTTTCGGCCACAAGCCACGTATGCCTCGCTTTTACGCATAAAGTAGCAGATAGCCCAACAATTACCCCTCTTCCTCAGCCGTACTTCCATCTCTCGGTATGTACTTTATTCCAGCATCCTCTAGATGCCCAATAACTTCGGTAGGAAGCGAGCCTGTGACTTTCACCGCATATGTCCCAGGGACATAACCGTCCAGTCGTTGCCAGCGAGCTACCCAGCTTGTTGCCGGGTCATTGACAGTGACTAGGCCCTCAAATACCTGTGAGGTGCACTCTTGAATGTTGTCGTTGTTGCCGCGGAGGCCAAGGACATTGTCGCAGTTCGGACAACCTTCACGCATGAATTTCTGATTGAGAAAAACCAGTTAACTATTGATGCTGATAGATAGGGGTGCACACGATCAGGGGGCTTACGCTGTGTAGCTGGACGAGTGAGCAGACCATGCAGGCGCGGAGAGTGCGCTGCTGGCTGGGCGCGACGTAGAAGGACATGAGGCGCACGCGTTGTGGTGTGAGGGGGAAGGATTAGAGACTGCAGACTAAACTGAAACTCAAAATTTGATAATGGAAGAATATGATGGGGTAAGGGCCGTGAGGCTGAATGTTGTCAAGTCAAGCTAGGCTGTCTGTTCATCATTGTTCAACTTTCAGTCGGCCGGGGCCCGGCCGATGTTTCTCGAACCGTTGCGGCAAACGCCAAGACCGGAGCAATCGCCCTCCAAACGGGTCCGAGATTTAGACTATCGACCAAGAGGCGTTCCAAGTCGGCGGCATTGGGTTACTTCTCAGGAACTGGATATAGATTTCATTACTTTTTCACTCCCCAATCTACCTTCTTCTAGTGATCCTGCTCTTTAGCATCACATCTACTCTTCTCTACTCTTCCCCCCTTTGCCTTGCCCGCGTACTCTCTTCCGCGTGCTCTCTTACCGAAAACCCCTCCAGCGCCCCCCGCCGACAAACCGGTCGATTTCTATCTTGCGATGGCCTCCCAAGATGTTGAGGAAGCTACTGCGCTGAAGGTGCAGGGTAACAAGGCCTTTGCTCAGCATGAGTGGCCCACTGCTGTAGATTTTTACACCCAGGCGATCGAGAAATATGACAAAGAACCGTCATTCTTCAGTAACCGGGCTCAGGTACGTTGCGATATTTTCAGTCCCGCCGGAGTCTTCATGGCGCCATAATCATGGCTAATATTGTGATTACATGACTGTAGTGCCATATCAAACTCGAAGCATATGGATTCGCGGTTGCGGACGCCACGAAGGCACTGGAGCTGGATCCGAACTACATCAAGGCGTACTGGCGACGAGCCTTGGCAAACAGTGCGATTCTGAACTATCGCGATGCGATGCGAGATTTCAAAGCCGTTGTGAAGCGCGAACCGGGTAACCGCGATGCGAAGTTAAAATTGGCGGAGTGCGAGAAGCTGGTGCGCCGGTTGGAATTTGAGAAGGCTATTGAGGTTGCAGACCCGCCGTCGGCTTTTGAGAGTTTGGATATTGACGCTATTGCTGTGGATGATGGATATGACGGTGTGAGACTGGGGTCGGAGATGACGCAGGAGTTCATCGACGACATGATTGAGCGGTTCAAGAACGGGAAGAAAATTCACCGGAAGTATGCGTTCCAGATTGTCAAGGCTGTGAAAGAAATTGTCTATGCCGAGCCGACGATGGTTGAGATTGGGGTGGATGAGGGCAAGAGGTTAACTGTTTGTGGTGATACGCATGGTTGGTCTTCCTTATTTTCGTTCCCGCTGTGGAAAGAGGTGAGGTGATTTGGTTGAAACTGACAACGATCGTAGGTCAATTCTTCGATTTACTGGAAATCTTCCGGCTGAACGGATTCCCTTCCGACACTCATGCGTACTTGTTCAATGGCGACTTTGTGGATCGTGGCTCGTGGTCTACTGAGATTGCCCTCCTCTTGTACGCCTACAAGTGGCTGCGGCCAAACGGCATCTTCCTGAACCGTGGAAATCACGAAACGGACGATATGAACAAGGTATATGGTTTCGAAGGTGAATGCCGCGCCAAATACAATGAGACAATGTTCAAGGTCTTCTCCGAGTCCTTCTCAGCGCTACCTCTTGCCACCCTGATTGGCAACAAGTACCTTGTCCTCCACGGTGGTTTATTCTCCGACGACAAGACGACGCTGGACGATATCCGAAAGCTCAACCGCCACAACCAGAAGCAACCCGGTCAGCAAGGGTTGATGATGGAGATGCTATGGACGGATCCCCAGACAGAGCCTGGTCGCGGACCCAGCAAGCGAGGTGTTGGTCTCCAGTTCGGTCCAGATGTCACAAAGCGCTTCTGCGAGAACAACGGGCTGGAAGCTATCATCCGCTCGCACGAGGTGCGCATGAACGGGTACGAGGTTGAGCACGATGGACGGTGTATCACCGTTTTCTCTGCTCCGAAATACTGCGATACGACAGAGAACAAGGGTGCTTTCATCAAGATCGGACCAGAGCTCAAGCTCGAATACCAGGTTTTCGAGGCGGTGCCTCACCCAGATATCAAGCCGATGGTGAGTCCTACACGTGATCTGACACGTATTTTGCCTTCTCTTATCGTGAATGAAGCACTGATAGCATCTAGGCCTATGCGCAAAATTCGTTGATGTCTCTGATGTGAGCTGAACTCGAGTTTTCGCAGTGTTAGGCGGTTGAGGGACAGGTACCCTAGCTACCGGGTCGAAGCAGAACGACCATGGCCATGGCCTCGCCAAATGTGGCGCATTTTGCGGACTTTTTGAGACCTTGGGATGAGACTCTCATTACTGGTCCTTTTTTGGGTAGATGTCTTAGTATACGAATGTACTCGATACGGTACTCACGATTTCCAGATTTTGCATAGCGGAACAATCTACCATAGGGAGCATCTTCTTCCCATTTCATGTCATGGTGTCTATGTTAGGATAGAATTTGCAAGTCTAGGTAGCATTGGACAAAAAGGCATTTTTAAATGAGTACATTTATTGCTCGGTTCTAGCGTCGCTTGCTTAGTAGTCTGGATTTGTAAACTATTCGATTAATAAGTCGGCCACACTTCGTATAGCGTACTCCGTACTCTATCGGAGCGGTTTTACCTAGCGATCTGCAGAAGGAAACGGCCCCGCCGACCCCGCGATCGTTGTCAAATGCAGTCATCGGTCAACTCCTCCACAACTATGTTTCTTGCGTATTTTGACGACTTCTATCGTCTTTTGACTGCTTCTCGTTCTTTCCATCACCTGCTCCCATAATATCAAGTTCTTCCGTCAGAATGGAGTTCGACCCCCAGATTCGTAAGCGCAGCCATCTTTTCTGCAGGACGGAGAATAGGACTAACACCGCCTCCAGCTCCATACCTCACCTCCGACCCGAAGAGCTTTGGTTACAAGTCTGTCAACGACCGATGGCCTGTGATTGTGGTGAGCACATTTCTGGCTGAGTACACATGCAGCATCTGATATTAGAGCCGGCCTAGACTGGAGCCATTGATGACCTGCATCGGACTGTCGCCGATGTGACGGATGACGAGAAGCGCAAGGAGGGAAAGACCATCATTGAGGAGTTGGCGAAGCTTAAATATGAGATTCAGCATGATAGGCAGTTGACGTAGGTTACTTTACTCTCGTAAGGGTACTCTTACTCCGGGGTGACGGTACTGATTGTCATTGTGTGCTAGGCCTCTCGACGACGACGGCGAGCCAGGTATCCAGGAGTATAATGAGGAATTGGAAAAGCGAGGAAACCCTAAGTGGCATAATGTGTCATGGCTTTTTTCGGAGTGTTATCTTTGTGAGTTCAGGGACGTTGGGCATCGTACTTGACAATTGACGCTGACAATATGAAACAGACAGGCGCGTGAGCACGTCTAAGCTCGGTCGAAGCACTGGAAAGGCTACGATGTGTTTGCCCGCCAAAAGATGTCCACTTTCAAGTCTTCCCGACCTGCCGTGCTCGAGCTGGCCGCCAGGTACAAGGAGCTAGCGTTGGAGGCAAAGGAAGGAAAGACCACCGAAGAATCCCATCGCCTGCTCTTCTCCGAGATGTGCGAGATCTGTCTGTGGGGCAATGCCACTGACCTCTCGCTTCTGACAAATCTCACATACGAGGATATCCAGAAGCTACAGGGCTCGAAGGCACGCAAGGCAGCAGAGGAGAATATCATCGTCAATGATCTCAATGCCGCATTCGATGTCCTTCGACAAGCCAAGGAAGAAAAGAAGGGCGAGCGCCGCGTCGACATTGTTCTTGACAACGCCGGCTTCGAGCTCTTCGTCGACCTTATCCTCGCCGGATATCTCCTTTCGGCTGATATCGCCACAAGCGTAGTCCTTCGGCCCAAACTGATACCCTGGTTCGTGTCGGACGTTATTCCACGCGACTTCGCAGACCTTATTCAGGCCATCGCTGACCCCCAGAGCTTCTATACTGCCCCCGACGAGGCTGGAAATCAGCAAAGCCCGCTCTCGGACAAGGAGGTCGAGGAGGTGAAGTTCCTCTTCGACCAGTGGAGCCATTTCCATGCGGAGGGCAAGCTGATCATTCGCCCTCACCCCTTCTGGACTGCAGGCGGCTCCTACTGGCGCATGCCGCACGTCGCACCTGACCTCTTCGAAGACTTGAAAGAGGCCGAACTGGTTCTGTTCAAGGGTGACCTTAACTACCGAAAGCTTATTAACGATGTGCGTTCACAATACTATTAACTCCTACCACACCCTGAATTTTTCATATTTCTATTTCTATTCCGAGACACTAACAATCCCTCCAGGCTGCCTGGGACCCGACAACCCCGTTCGCAACCGCCATTGGCCCGCTAGGCCCGCACTCTGGCATCCGTGTCATGTCATTCCGCACCTGCAAGGCCGATTGTGTTGTCGGTCTTCCAGCCGGCAAAGACGAGGAACTGCGCAACGCTTACGAGGGCTCGAGATCCGGAGGTCGCGAGTGGGCGTGGAGTGGGAAGTGGGCCGTTATCTCTTTCTGTGATGGTAAGGCTTGAGTTTCGTCACTGAGATAATACGAAGTCGAATTGGGGTAGATTAGATGGTATGATAAGTGGTTGGAATGCGTGTAGAAAAGAGTAGTTAGTTAGATAGACAGACTGCACGTACCTAGTGCTTTTTATGCCTGTTTTATATAACGAGAATATATAGATGGAAGACTAGATGGCAAAGAAAGAGAATAATACTCATCAGACATTGATAGCATTTGTAAGGTCAAAAACTGGTATCTCAATTTGCCGGAATGAGGGTAAATCCCAGCCCGGGGCATCGTAAACCGCAGGATAAGACGCCAACCCCCGCTAACGTAAGGAATGAAGATCTCAGATGCACAGAGGCAATCTAGCACCATAATTACAATTCCCTCGCATATAAAATTAGGAAGAAACATGGTAAATAGCAAAAGAAGAAAAGGTCTTAAGCTCTCACTGTTGTCCGCATGTTCTCCTTGCCATCATCTCTAATTAGTTTGCGGGAGTCATCCCTTCGTCTGAGGCGCGCCTGGGCAGCCATCTTTCGGTCCAACGACAATGAATCTCGCTGTGAAGTAGTAGCGGCAGCAGCAACAGTTTGCCGTCTCCGTGCGCGGTCCATTTGATGTGTATCCGGTCCTGAGGACGAGTGGTCGGGAGCATATTTCGTAGCTGCGCGTCGGGACTGGAGGCGATTGGTTTGGACCTTGTGACTATCATCTGAAGATTGACGTGGTACGTAGAGTAGATGCGAGTTACGGGTTTCTGGATTACGCCGTTGGTTTGAAGCGGCCCACGTCCCAAAATCAGGCGGCGAAGACGGCGGGAGAATATCGGTGTCGTCTCGATAACGAGGAGGCTTGAATGACCTTAGAGGAGATATTCCCAGATTATTGAATTTTTCATCAATATCTTCAATGCCCATTTCCTTCATCGCCTGTCTCAGATCCGAGTCTGTCAGATCGGTCCCTAGACTCAACGGAGGGCGATCCTTGCCCCGCGGACTTGGACTGGGTGGTTGGTCAGTTTCACCGGTTTCGTCAAGGGCATCTTTTTGGGGACTGGTAGCGCCAAAGTCATAAGTATGAATCCCATCATAATCTATGCGGCTCTCTGGGCGAGCTCGCGCCCTGAGCTCTGTCGCGCTCTCGAAAGCTCGTAGTTTCGTTTTCAGCATATCAATCTGTTCCTGCATCTGGCGGCGCTCTTGGTCAAATGATAGCTTTAACTCTTCTTCCTGCTTTCGATGCTGCTGAGTTGCTGACTTTAGCCTGTCACGATACTCCTGAATCCGCGTCTCCAGCTTGGACTCCCGCGACTTCAGCCTCGCTTCCCTCTCTTTGCGTCGGCCTTCATATTTTGATGCTTCCTGCTTAAACCGCGCAAGTGTGTATTTGAGAGACGCGTTCTCCTTCGCCAAGTCAGAGGCTTTCTGTTCGGAGCTCAGAGCAAGTCCTTTGAGTTTTTCAAAGTCTGACTGCTGCCGCTTCATGTCCTCAATTTTGGCGTTCGCCTCTGCTAACGCCTGCTGGGATTTCTGTAAAGCTTCCGACGTCTCTCTGGGGGCAACGCTAGGTTCTGATGCTCCTGCAATTTCGTCGATGTCGCTGCCGACAACGCCGTGCTGTTCCAAGGTCTTACGTAACAAGCTGACCTTGTGCTTATATTGTAGCGCCAGGGCTGTCTGCTTCGTCAAATCTTGGACAAGTTGCTCTTTATCTGCCCGTGTGTTCTCCGCAACCATAGTGGAGGCAAGTTGCGTCACATGGCGTTCCATTTCCTCAACCCTGAGTTCTTCTTCTTTCAGCTTTGCAGCTAGGCGGCAGGCCTCTTCATCCTTCTTCTTCGCGTACGTTTTGGCGGCCGAGCGATACTGGATCAGCCTCCTTATCTCCAAAGCTGTTTTTGACCGGTAGCTGTCAAACTCTGCCTTCCAGTATTTGCCGGACCGAGAGCGTGGCTCGTTCATGTTGATCGTATCTTCATTGTCATTTCCTTGAGCGGGCGCTGCGTCAGGATTAGCAGTACCTTTTGAGGAGCGAGTCTCATCCGGCTTTTGAGAGGATTTCTCAGATGTTCTAGAAGGGTTTTCGCGTGAGTCCAGTAGCGCCTGGGTGAGTTTGCTTCGCTTTCCTTCCGACGAGCTCGATGCCCACTGACTGCTGATAATTCCCGTAGCGGGTATTGGGGTCTTCACCGGTTTGGTTGAGACATCATCGCGCTTGCGTTCATTGTCGATCACGCCTTCTCCAAAAGAAACTGTCTTCCGTCGATTTGACACGGTGCCGGGTGTCATGAGGATGCTTTTAGTCGGGGATGCCATCGCGTTCACAGCCAGATCGATTTCACCTGAATCGGTTTTTGAACTGTCTCCATTTCGCTCAATCAGCCTTGGCAAGGAGTTGTTCTTGTTTAACTGTTGGTTGTGGGCCTCCCCCTTGGATTTCAAGTGAACGCTGGTATTGTCTTCATCGTCGGCTTTGGGGGTTCCGAACAACGCGCTCTGAAACGCGCGAAGTGCAAAAATAGGCGCAGGAGTTTCCGGGGGCTCCATAACCTTGGAGTCGTCTGAGAAAGTGCAGCAGAAAATCAGTCAGCGCGTGACAGTGTTAGGAGAAAGCGCTGCGCTTGCCGCGTCCGCTTCCTCTGGGAGGACGATAAACTCGCACCTGTAGCGCGTTCAGTTTGACCACCCATCCATCCAAGCATCCTGATGGCACAAACTTATTCAGACAGCAAGTGATAGGGCGACATCTAGCTCGGAATGGAGCCACTTTTGACGACAAAGCGGAGACCGTGACGTGGTTGGACGTGCTTTGTTTATACTCTAAGCTGTGATCCTCTGCTGGCAGAACTGCCGGGCGGTGGCGGAATAAAGACGGGACGGGCGGGGCCGTTGGACGATTATTGGCATGACAGTTCGATCACCGCTCTTTCATCTGGACCAGGTTTCTTTCCCCTCTTCTGCTGTCAATGCCCAATTGGTGTTGAAAGTACGCTTTCTCGCCTAGTTGTCTCTTCCATCTTGTTTATCTCTTCATCCTAGACATGTCCTATTCCGAGCCATAGAGGGCTGCAGCTTCGGCTGCATCTTTGTCGCTGTTTGTCGTGACAAAGACCATCCACTCAAATCGGTGTTTATCAGTGCTTCTATGTACTTCACCGCGCCCCGCTATGCCTCACCATCACAAGAAGAAGACAAATGTCCTCAAGAACTCCTCTCCAAAGGTGGAGAAAACGCGAGTTTTCCCGGATTCAAGACCTATTGAACTGCCAGTAGTGGCTCCGACAAATTACCAAGAAATACACCAGGAGGAAGTTGAGGCTCTTCGCTCAATTTATGGCGACGACTTTGAAGATGTGCAACAACGGCGGTCTGCGTGGCATGTAAGTCTCCTTTCCCCGATCCAACCTAAATCTCTGGTGCCCTGACATGTCGAGCAGCGCTCGTCGGAAGTTTCTTTTAGACTTCATTTGCGAGCACCTTCCAATGCCGATGTTCGCTTAGACTTGCTCGTCGAGCTGCCAGCCACTTACCCCAAGACGTGCCCAAATATAACCGCAGAGAATCTGGAAGACCTCCGACAAGGCGCCCAGTCGAGAATACGCGATGTCCTACAAAATAAGCCCAGGGCCCTCCTGGGATCCGAGATGATATATGAGTTGGCGGATTCGATCCAGGAAATCCTAGAGGATGCTGCGGAAGCTCAGGCCCATGATCAGGATATTCCCAGTTTAGAGGAGGAACGGATGGTACAAGAAGCAGCCGCAATCGAACGAGCGGAGCGTGCAAAAGAAGAAGAGCTCCGAAAGCAACAAGCAGCTTCAGCAAAGGAGGAACTAGAGCTCAAGCAACTGGTACAGGATGCTATCAATAAGCGTACGAAAGCACTGTCACGCCGGAAAAGCAGATCGTCCGGGCTGGAAGCAGCTGGCGACACTGAGGGGATGGCCCGTGTACCAGGAGCAATTACCTTTGATCCGCCGTTGGTCATAACGGACGCAGACGAGGGTCCATTAGTGTTCCGAGCGGTATATGGCAAGACCTTGTTGAAACGTGTACATGGAGCGAGTACATTTATAGTGAGGCCTGTGGTTCCAGAGAGCCGACCCTGTGCCCCTCTCCTAGTCTTGAAGGAGCTGTCAATCAATGAAAAGGGAGCTGACGCCCTAGCCTTCCGTGAGCAAATGCGGCTGAGCGAGGACAAGCTTGAAAGTCTTAAGAGGCTTCGGCACCAAAATCTAGTTGACTTTTATGGCTTCAAGATCCAGACGCCCCTGTACTCCGGCCACTCGGAAGACAGTACTTGGACAGTATTCGCTTTGGTTGAGCATGCGAACAAGGGCTCGCTGTCCGAGTTTCTGGACATAGTTGGTACGGTACCGGTTGAAATGATTCGTAGCTGGACTATACAGCTTCTTGAAGCACTCGAATACTATCATCGACATGGCTTTGTCCACGGAAACATCCATTGTGGGCGTGTTCTGCTGTTCAGGAATACCACGGGTGGTACAATTGTGAAGCTGCTCTCGAGTATTGAAGAAGCTCTACCAGACGCAGCTGGAAACAAACGGCTTCTCATGGCATCCAAATCTCCCTTTTGGTTTCCACCGGAGCTAACTCAAGGGAACTCTTCTCCAACGATGAAGACTGATGTTTGGGACCTCGGAATAGTATTCCTCCAAATGGCCTTCGGAAAAGACGTGCTTCAACGATATACTTCGGCCAATGCACTCGCGGACAACCTTGAGTTGTCGCCCCCGCTGCATGATTTGCTACAGGAGTTCTTTAGGCCAAGCCCAAAAAAGAGACCCACAGCATTTCAGTTGCAGCCCTCGGAGTTCTTTCGTGTCGACAGTCCTTTGATCATGCGGACGAGCGCCTCGAGTTCCATGTCATTATCGCGGCGTCCGCGCTTTGAATCCTTTAGCGGCGGCCTCCCTTCATTTTCACGCTATCACCAGGATTTCGACGAAGCTGGACGCTTAGGTAAAGGTGGCTTTGGTGAGGTTGTCAAAGCACGCAACAAGCTCGACGGTCGTTTTTATGCTGTCAAGAAAATCTCACATAAATCCGCCGCTGCATTGAAAGATACTTTATCAGAAATCATGCTGTTGTCGCGCCTGAATCACCCATATGTGGTACGCTACTTCACCGCTTGGCTTGAGGAGGATTGTGATCAGAGTGACGAGGAAGCAATCTCATTCACAGACGGGTATTCCGTTGGTAGCAGACGTTCGGAGGAATTCGAGTACAGTACTACAGGCGGTCTTGATTTCATTAGTTCGAGCGGCTACCCAAACATAGAGTTTGTGCCGGACAGTGATGAAGAGGACGCCGGAACGATATCTACTAGAGAAAAGGGCTCATCGCCTGAAACCTTTGGCACCGAGAGTGGCACGGGCAAAGAACTTAGCCGCGTCAGGTCGGGCTCGCATGGCCGGCCAATGCTCACTGCGCTATACATTCAGATGGAGTACTGCGAGAAACACGTAAGTAATTCATCATGCGCGTCTTTTTTCACTTTTGTAATCAGAGGCTGATACTGATTCTGCAAGACGCTTCGAGATCTTATAAAAAATGGCCTCTATGACGATGTCGACAGATCCTGGCGTTTGTTCCGCCAGATCCTCGATGGATTGACTCATATTCACAGTAATGGCATTATCCACCGCGACCTCAAGCCCGACAATATATTCATAGATGCAGCTAGCAATCCGCGTATTGGAGATTTTGGTCTAGCCACGAGCGGCCAGTTCACAACCGCTGTACGCTCCTCCGCAGCGGCAGATTTCGGAGGCAACCTCACTCGAAGCCTGGGTACAACTTATTACGTGGCACCAGAAATGAAATCCGGTTTCGCGGGACACTACAATGAGAAGGTCGATGTAAGTTTATCTTGTCACTTTGTGTGGTCGGTTGTCAGTTCTCGATTCCTAATTGAGCCAGATGTATTCATTGGGAGTCATTTTTTTCGAGATGTGCCATCCATTGCCAACGCTTATGGAACGCGATCAAACATTACGAGCTATCAGGGAAAGACATCATGTGCTGCCCAGCACCTTCCAGGATTCCGAGAAAGTAGTTCAGGGGGAGATCATCAAGTCGCTTCTAAGTCATGATCCAGCCGAACGACCATCTGCGTCAGAATTGCTCCATAGCGGTCAGATTCCACTTCAGGTCGAGGAGGAGACTTTCAGACGCGCAATCATGCATCTGCTCTCTGATCCTAGCTCTCCCGACTACAAGAAGATCCTCTCCGCTATATTTTCTCAATCTCCAAAAAAGGTCGAGGATATTGCCTGGGACATGCATTCACGTGCCCCACCGGCAGCGAACGAGCTTCTCATGCACGGTCTTGTCAAAGAAAGGCTTACATCGATCTTCCGCAAGCACGGTGCCGTGGAGACTACAAGACAGATGCTGTTTCCGAAATCCCAACATTACAACAGCGGCGACGTAAGGCTTCTGGACGCATCTGGTAATATGCTTCAATTACCCTTCGATCTAACGCTCCCGAACGCACGTGCAATTCCCCGGCAAGACCCTTCACTCGAAAAGACCTTTGCTTTTGGTACTGTCTACAGGGATACACCTCACGGTGGTGAACCAAGAACTCATAAAGAAGTGGATTTCGACATTGTGTCTCGCAATACCTTAGACCTGGCCTTAAAGGAAGCAGAGGTGATTAAAGTTCTTGACGAGATCATTGAAGAATTTCCACCATTGAAGGCCAGCGCTATGTGTTTCCTGATAAACCATTCGGACTTGCTTCAGCTAGTTATGGAGTTTTGCCGCATCAAACCTTCCCAGATTCCCTTGGTTAAGGAGGTTATCAGTAGGCTGAATGTCGGCAAATATTCCATGCAAAAGATTCGAAGTGAACTTCGCTCACCCACAATTGGGGTTGCTTCCACCTCGCTAGACGAACTTGCCAGGTTTGATTTTAGAGGTAAGATCAATTACCCTGTTTGAAACCATGTTGCTGATTTGGGTAGACTCGCCCAAGCAAACGCAAAAGCGCTTACGGGCAATAATGGAAGGCACTGAGTTCGCCGAGCGATTAACGCCAATATTTGCAAGAATCAATTCCCTAGTTACTTTCTTGCAGGGCTTTAAGATCAAGCGGAAATTCTTTATCTGTCCTCTAAGTAGTTTGAACGAAAAGTTCTTTCGAGGGAGCATACTCTTCCAATGCATATTTGACGGCAAACGACGCGATGTCTTTGCAGCCGGTGGTCGTTATGACTCCTTGGTGCAGGATTTCCGCTCAGGCGTCACGACAAACCGTGTTCAGCCTCATGCAGTAGGCTTTAATCTAAGTTGGGACAGGCTCAGTTCTGCGATGATCGACTACGTCAAAGCTCCGACTAAGGCATCCCTTAAGCATCCGGAAACCGACGTTGGGGCGTTCTGGAAGACGAGAAGGGTGAGTGGGTACCGACGAACATCCTACTGTACCGTGTTTAACGATATTTCTAGTGTGATGTACTTGTGGCTAGCTTTGACCCAACAATCCTACGCGAGATGGGTGTGCAGTTGACTCAAGATCTCTGGTCCAACAGTATTAGTGCCGAATTGGCAGTGGATGCATCCTCTTTAGAAGAGCTTCTTACGAAGTACAAAGAACACAATCATAGCTGGATTGTCATTGCAAAGCAGGACAGCAAAGAGCGAGGTTTCAAAGTCAGGTGTCTTGTGCCGAAGGAAGAATTAGATATACGCGGCTCTGAGCTTATACCTTGGCTTCGAAGCGAGATACGTGCGCGGAACCAACGGGAGGGAGCTCCAGAGAATCCGCGGTTTGCTCGGCTCCCAAGTCAGTCTGAAGTGAACACGCCTGCAAACGATCGATCCAATGATGTGCGCATTCTCGTATCACAACATAGAAGCAAAAAGACAAACCGGAGGAATATTGTCGAGCAAGGTAAGCGTTACCTCAGCGTACCCCAAATACTGGGCTAACCAGACTCCAGCTCTTACCCGCGCGCGAGAGGTTGTCGAAAATGCTTTGAACGGTCCAATTGCAGCCATCGATACTCGAGACGATTTGCTTGAAGCCATAAGGGATACCCGCCTGTCTGACCCGGACAGCTGGCGCGCGGTCATACAAAACGCGCCTCTCACCGAGCGCAAGTACCTGCAACAAGTCTACGATCTGCTTGCTGAATTTGCGAGTGAAAGCCATGGGGATAGCGCCGATTATCCCGGGAATGCTTTCATCTACAACTTCAGAACGGGTTCGTGTTTGTATTACGATCTAGGGAGTGCCAACGAACGATGAGGAGTACATAAGAGGGTTTATGTATTTATATATGTATGTGGTATGTGTGACGCATGTGATGATTACTTCGGGTGATGTGGAATTTCAGCATCTCCGCTCAGCGACTTTTATGACCAATTATACCCCGACTCTTCGACTCGATTACACAGAGAAAATGCCGAATTCAAGGTAGCATTGATTATACATATAAATAAGAATTAATGCAAGATAATAGATATTAATCACTCTCATCATCGCTTCCATAAGCTACCAACGGGCCCGAAGCCTGCGGCGCTGGTTTTGTCGTTACATTGCCACCATTCAGTCCTCTTAACGCAGCAACGGCCGAGCTGGAAAAGATACCGCCACTTGATTCAACTTGGTTCTGAGGCGCTGAAGCACTTCCACTCTCAATCATGAGCGGCTGCTCAGGGGCCTCGAGTTTCGCATGTTCATTTCCCGTACCCTCAAGTTCCTTCGCCCTCGCAAACCACACCTCATCTGGAGGTTCATACCCCTGCAGTCCATAACTCCCCTCAATCCTCTTTCTCTTCTTCGCCTCGGGATCCCTCCCCTCCAACTCCGCCACAAACTCCGCTGGCAGCGCCCTCCTCACAGCCTCAGCAGCCTGCTCCTCTAACCTCCTTGCCTCCCTCTTCTGCGCCAAGGGATTTGGATCAACGGTCGCCCACCGCACATTTAAGATTTCGTTATGATCCAAGCTCTGGTGCGCCATGGCTTCCTTGGCGAACTGTGCATTCGCTTCGTTGGTGTACGTAACGAAAGCGACGCCGCGCGATGTAAGCACTCTCGTCCGGTCAATTTGGCCCCATTCTGCGAAATGTCGGGCGACAACTTCCTCAATATCGTCGGTTACGTGGATGCGGCCGACGTACAGGGTGCGGTTCTGGCGCATGAAGGAGCCGACACCGCCCATATCGTCGCGGTAGTCGCTGTGTTTGTCGCGGCCAAAGCAGTCGACGTTTGGGTTGAATAGGTCGTGCAGGGTAGGGAGGCGGTGGAGATATTCGCATTCATGGCCTTTGGGGCATATCTGCCGGTAACCTGTTAGCAAGCTTTATCTTACGCGTAGACAAGTTTTTTTTTGGTTGAGAAGACATACCCCCCGAGCAAAAAACAAACAGAAATAAGAGCCCCGCACTTTATCTGCGCGCGTATATCCACTATCTCTTGCGATGTTGCATCGTGACGGGGCCGCAGTTTTCGAAAGATACTTGTCCTCGCGATCGCCGCCAGACCACTTATTGTACCAGATGTTGAACACCGTTCCTGTTTGTGGGGGAGGCTCGGACTTTAACGTCGCAGGGTCAACCTGTGGCCGTGCAGGTCGTCGTTTCCGCCGAATGATCTTCTTCGTTTTCTTCTGTGTGCTGTTCGCGTCTGTGATACCTGTTTCGGCGGTTTCTGATTGTTGCTGGACAAGAGCGTTCTCTCCATTTGGTGTTATTTCTTCTCTTTCGCCATCTTGCGGCGTTGTATCGACTGACGGCTCTGCTGTGGCCGCTGCAGGTGATGTATCGATCACTGCTGTGTCTGCCATCGCTAAATGTTTGAGTTGATTGAATGAGGTTGTTTGACGTTATTGATAAAGGCGGGAATTTCAGAGAACTAGGCCGATGATTACTTAAGCCAGATTAGGCCTTGGCATCACAACGAATTTGAAGCTGCGGAGATTCCGCGACAAGTTTGGAGAGTACTGAATCCGGGGAACCGATTAACTTGTGTAGTCTGTTGCTGCTTGTTTCAAATAGTGCGCCTCAGGCCTTTGGACTACTCAAACCCTGGCATCTGGTGTATACGGCTATTCAAATCCGATATCTGAGTCCGCGGGGCTCTTCAACCAGCGAGATGGTGAACATCACAGAGAAGATCAAGGAGTATGTGGGTAAGATGATGAGTTGATGGGATGTGGTACTCATTTTTGCTATCTGACAGGATCGAGGATGAGATGCGAAGGACGCAGAGTAAGTTCAATAATCTACTCTATCAGAAAGCAAACCCGCAACTAACTCGAGTATAGAGAACAAGGCCACGGGTACGTACATATCATGGCAAATCTTAAGTATAAGTCGACTAACTAGTTATTATCAGAATACCACCTAGGTCTTCTCAAGGGGTAAGTTCTCGATTCCTTCCTACTAATCCTTGGAACTTAGCTTACCCGTCTCAGGAAACTGGCCCGCTTAAGAGCACAACTGCTCGAGCCCACAGGCGGCTCTGGAGGCGGCGGCGCAGGCTTCGATGTCAGCAAGAGCGGTGATGCGCGTGTTGCACTGGTCGGTTTTCCGTCCGTTGGTAAATCGACCTTCCTCAGCAAGATCACCAAGACAAAGAGTGAGGCTGCCGCTTACTCCTTCACGACCCTTACTGCTATCCCCGGTGTGCTGGAGTACGGGGGTGCGGAGATTCAGATTCTTGATCTTCCGGGTATTATCGAGGGAGCTTCTGAAGGGAAGGGAAGGGGGAGACAGGTTATTTCCGCTGCTAAGGTGTGTTTGCGTTGCAAGGCAGGGTGTGGTATCCAGATACTAACTAGTGCGCTGGTAGACAAGTGATCTGATATTGATGGTTCTCGACGCCACCAAAAAGGCTGAACAGCGCGCCCTCCTCGAGGCTGAATTGGATGCTGTTGGCATCCGGCTTAACAAGGAACCACCGTGAGAATACCAAACAGTAGCCCTTCGCAATCTGGCATAGCTTTTCACTAACGTCAGCCCAGGAACATCTACCTGAAAGCAAAGAAAGCAGGTGGCATGAAAATCACCTTCCAGACACCACCCAAATACCTCGACGAAAAGATGATCTACAACGTCCTCCGAGACTATAAAATGCTTAACTGCGAGGTCCTTGTCCGTGACGAAAATGGTGCGCCTACTTCTCCCGTTTCTAGTTTTCCGTCTTGATCATCATCATATTTTAACATCTATACCAGCTACAATCGACGATTTCATCGACGTGATCATGAAGGACCACAGGAAATACATCCCTTGGTAATTCCACAATCCCGAGCTTGTTAATTCTGGCAGAAGAAAGCTGATTAGCCCAGTCTCTACGTCTACAACAAAATAGACAGCGTCAGCATCGAATTTCTCGACCAACTTGCTCGCGAGCCACACACAGCGGTCATGAGCTGCGAGCTCGATCTCGCTGTACAAGACGTCGTAGAGCGCATCTGGAAGGAACTCCGCCTGATGCGGATATACACTAAACGGTACGTCAACTATAACTGCGTTTTCAGAAACCGAAACCTAATATCACCACAGAAAAGGTGTCGAGCCTGACTTCAGCGAGGCGCTGATTGTTCGGAATAATTCTACAATCGAGGATGTCTGCGATCAGATTCATCGGACGCTGAAGGAGACGTTCAAATATGCATTGGTTTGGGGTGCTAGCGCAAGGCATATTCCGCAGCGGGTTGGGTTGAGTCATGTTGTCGCTGATGAGGATGTGGTTTCGATTGTTGCTAAGTAGATGAATGATAAAGGACACGAGATAAAATATATACCATACTGCATTGGTAAAAGAGATCACGGCCGACTGATAAAAATTGGTAAACCTACGTTTGTTTAGAAGCAATGTCAAAATATATTCAATTTGAAAGAGGATATTTGAACTAGAACAATATGACCCAGACATAAACAATTAGACCCAGCCGTAACCAAGACTCCATAAAATATATTTCCCAGATTCACCTAAGCGGTAGCAGCAGCCGCAGCGGCCGCCGCAGCAGCAACGTTCTGCATACCGATAGTAGGGGCAACATCGACACGCTCCTTCGGCAGGAGATCAACCAAGAGAGGACTGGGAATAGTCTCCCGGCTGGGGTGGAAGGCAAGTTGACTGTTCTTGTACTTCTTGACACTGTCGATGTAGATGTCGAAGAGGTACGAGGAGTCAAGAGGGCCGCCCTTGGCCTCGGGGTGGAATTGGGTGCTGAAGATGGGACGAGACTTGTGGATCATACCCTCATTGCTCGAGTCGTTCAAGTTCACAAAGTAGGGCTTCCAGTCAGAAGGCAGGGTAGAGGCATCTACAGCGTAACCGTGGTTCTGGCTGGTAATGTGGCAGCGACCAGTGGTCAAGTCGAGAGCAGGAATGTTGTGTGCACGGTTGCCGTACTTCAGCTTAACAGTACGAGCACCAGCAGCAAGGGCCAAGAGCTGGTGACCCAAGCAGATGCCAAAGATGGGAACCTGCGAAGTCTCCATCAGGCGGCGAAGGTGGTAGGTGGTGTCCTGGCAGTGGGTGGGGTCACCGGGGCCGTTGGAAATGAAGACGCCATCGAAGTGGTGAGCGACCTTGTGGATGGGATAATCGAAGGGGAACACCGTAATGCTAGCACCGCGGCTAACCAGGCTACGCAGGATGTTCTCCTTGACACCGCAGTCAAGGACGGCAACATGACACTGAGGATCGGCTGCGCTCACGTGGAAGGGAGCCTTGGTGCTGACCTGACGGACAAGGTGGATCTGTTCAGGATCGGTGAAAGCCTCATCCTGATCAGCATCATACTCCTCACCCACTGTGATACGAGCAAGGGAGGAACCCTGCTCGCGGAGGTAAGTGACAATGGCACGAGTGTCGACGCCAGAGATAGCAGGAACACCCTCGCGGGCGCACCATTCACCAAGACTCTGTACAGCGGTCCAGTGAGAGTACTGCTCCGCAACGTCGGCAACGACGACACCAGCGGCCTGGAGATTGGGCGACTCAAAGTACTTGAGAAGACCATGGCGGTCCCTCTCGGTGGACGGAACACCGTAGTTTCCAATCAAAGGCTGGGTGAAAACCAGAATCTGGCCCCGGTAGGAGGGGTCGGTCAAAGATTCGGGATATCCGACCAAAGACGTGGTGAAGACCGCCTCACCGGAAATGGTGGTACGGGCACCGAAAGATTTTCCGTGGAAGATAGGACCATCTCGGATCGTGAAGGTTGCCCTTTCAACGGGCCTCTGGTTCCGGACAGTAGCCATAGTGCGAGCCTGGTAGACAGGCAAAGGGGATGAAAAGGCCGGAGCCCTGGCGGGGACCGCCTTGAAAAATCGGCTGAACATCATTTTTAAGTATATTGGTTTTGTAGAGACGTGGATCGAAATTTATTCGAGGGACGCTTCAATAGTTTCCGGAAGCTTTCCAGAGGTGGTCCGAGATGTAATCCTGGTAACCGTTAGCACAGTGGACTTCCCGTACAATTTGTGGACGATGGAAGAGTCATCATAGGAAAGAGAAGAGAGCGAGCATACCTGAGAAGTGAAGGTGGAAGGTGCCGCTGGCATGAACGCGATTTTTTTCTACCAGTTATTTAAACTGATATAGGAATGAATTTGGTAGGGATGTTGTTTTAGAAGGACATGGGCTTTCGTAGTGGTGCTCTCGAGGCTTGGAAGGAAGTGAGTCAAGATCTCGAGGGAGAATCCGATTTTAAGGGTGCGAATTTTCCTGTGGAGTAAAGGTGGCCCGAGAGTCGGGCCGGTTGCGCCTTCCTTAGGTCCTTCCCTCACCGACTTCTACGTCTGCCCTGTAATAATAGCCTATTTATTTGTTATGTGCTAATAAAAGTACTAATCGAACAACTAAGCCCCTGCTGCACGCTAGCCATAGGGTAGTGTCCCGCCAATCACAGCCCCCGTATTATTGCTGCGTTATCGGAGCCCGTAATCTGGAAGATAGTGTCATCGCGATCTTTCTGTCGCAAGGAGTCTTTGAGATAAGAATAAAAAAAAAATAAAATCACTGATAAACTAATCTGATTCTTGAGACTGAAGTTTTCTTTCTCATCATGAAATTCTCAAGACATCACTGTTGGCTGTCAGAATCGGTTCAGTGAAGAAAGATATTAGTTAGCTGTGACATCACAGGAACGACTTACTCGGAGTACTTTCGGTTCATGCTATCCTCCTCAACGATTGTTGAATGGTGAGATGACATACTAGCGGACGAGTCTCGCTCACCTCTCGGTTCTTTTCTGCAGCCTCGGTGTGTTTTCGTTGGTCAAACTCAGATTTCAGTAGTACAATGCTCTCGGGATATTCCTTGAAGAGCAAATTGGGGTGATCAATGGCCATATATATTAAACCAAGTTGCTAGAACCAAGCGGCTATTGATCACAGAGACCGACAATAACGAAATTGGTCTAGGTTGACCCAATGATTTGGAAGCATCTATTGCAGGCGGCGGTGGTCTGCATTGTATTTATCAGCGCCCCCGGCTACGCCGTTCTACCTCTATGGACCAGTTACCTACTCTCCAAGCAATCCCAGGAACCGCTCGAGGGCCCTGGCTGCGATGGGTCGGGAGTAGTCGACCCGGACGGTCGATGCAACGGCGATGGAGTTGTCGATAGCCCTCCAGATCCCAGAAGGGAAGGATTTCGATTCGAGAATCCCTCTACTGACTGCAAATTCGTGAGCCAGATGTACATTTACGACGTGTTCAAGGTGCTTGAGAAGGACATGGGCAAGCTCTTCACGTACGTTCACAAGGACGTCGACTTCCACGTTATGGGCCACCATCCGGTTGCGGGTCATTACCACGATCTGCTCCATTTCTACGTTAATGCGCTTCGGAGAGTCTCGGTTTGTTTTTCGGAGCATGCAGAAAAGTTCGAGGTTCACCCACAGGCGATTCATGGCGGGTGTAATAGCCGGTGGTCTGTCCAAGAGATTCAGTTCAAAGGGCTGCTCAATACAGGTACCAAGCGCCTCTTGGCTGCTCATATATCTTTCGCTAATCCAGGCAGGGGATACCTTCGACGTGGTCAATGTTTGGGTGACGCGATGGCATGAGGGACAGATAGTGGAGGCTAGAACATATATTGATCAAGGATCGGTCACCGATGCTCTACGCAGGAATGAGCTATGGACGAATGGAACTTCGTATCGAGACAATCTGCATTATATGCCTGGACCTGCGGGAATGCCAGACTTGGACGAGTTGAAGAAGCTCATGCACTACCCCGACGGACGGAAGTACGATGACTTCTGAGCCACAGCTTAGCATAGTAAATATGGTGTAAGACTAGTCAGAACATTGTGAAAGATGATCTTTAAGACAGCTTTAGTGCTAAAGAATTGAGAAGTCAAGAAACCTCGGTTGATAGTGGAAAACCTTAAATGATTGGAGGTACCTGACACGTGACGCCTTAGCTAGGAAGGAAGCGTTTTGGAGGCTGAAAAGCCATAATCCTGTATATTTCTCTATTCTGTCCTCCTGTGAATAAAAGGAACCGGCTACCGACCATGGCCGACCAGGGCAGAAAGAGATCCAGGGTAGCCTGCAAAAATTGCCAAACCAGGAAGCGAAAGTGCTCTGGAGATAGTCCATGCAGTACCTGTATACAGGTAGGCACTGAGTGCCACTACGACCTGCTTTCTCGCAAGAAGAAAGATATCCGACATTTCCAGTCACAGCCAGCGGCAAGCTCACTGCTGAGTCCAGCAACGGTACAGAATGATATCGCCGCGAAACGGCAGCAGCAAGGTCAACAATCAAACCCAGCGGTTTTGGCGGGACTCCTACTGAAAGCCCTGGAGGCGAATTCGGGCGCGGCATTTGCGCGGCGCCTCAATCCAAAGAACGATGTGGCGGGAGCTCCAAAATTGCACCTTTTTGGCTGGAATGTTGGAGCCCGTTTTCCTACTCCAGAATGGGCGGCAGCCCTGGCATCTGTTCAGCCACGGGCAGTGGTCGAGATCATCTCCCAGGATGAGATGCGATCTTTGGCTGGCATCTTCTTTGAGAGGGTGGATCCCTGCTACCCTTTTATCGATCAGGATACTCTACTGCGCCAAATAAGTAGGCGATGGCTGCCGGCCACGTCCGAGCCTCCGGGCTTTGATCCTTACGACGCCGTACTCTGCGGCGTTGCTGCCTTTGGCTATCTTTTTTCCCGCCGACGAGCTACAACGACGGAACTGCAACTTGTCGAGTCTGCTCGGTCAATCCTTGAGCAGAGTCTGCAGTCCGAACCGGTTTCTCCCCTTGAAACGGTGACGGGTTGGGTGTTGAGGGTCGCGTACCTTAGGATGACGGCCACCGCGCACGCAGCCTGGATGGCCAGCTGCTCTCTGATGCACCTCATTGAAGCGACAGGCATGCACATTGAGCCGTCATCAAATACAGCACTGGATCTGGCGTCAACAAGCGAATCCTGCGACCCTGAAACCCGACGGCGCCTTTTCGCCATGGCCCGCCATCTGAATGTCTGGATATCCTTCGAACTCGGACGCTCCCGCGTCGTCCTTCAAGGCGCAACCTCTCTCCCCCCAAGCCCACGACCAACAAACCCAAATCCAAGATCCACAGCAAGCTTCTCAGCAGGAGTAGAAACAGCAACAGACATCTTCAACCTCCTCCCCATTTCCGAAAGCCTAGATCCAAACGAAGCACAGGACATCTCAAACCTCGAAATTGCCCTGACGGACGTTTGCAACATAGTCTACAGCCAACCCCATCTTATCCTCGTCCAATGTAACCTAATGCTCTGCATCTACCGCCGGCTACGTGCCCTCAACTCCATCATCTCAGGAGACCTCCTCGACCGCGTCCTAGCGCTCTCGGGGAAAGGTCTTAAAGCCGTCTCCGAACTCGTCGCAGTCAATTCCCCGTGGCACCAAATCGCGAATGTCCCCTTCCAGGTTGTATGCACTCTGCTGGCTATCGATAACCGTGCGTCACTAGCGATGCTGCGTGATTCGATGCATACGCTGCACGAGGTTGCCTCGGCGTATGATACAGAGGTTATGCGCGAGGCCTATACGACAGCCTATCTGATGATTGTGATGCATCAGCGGCGGAAGGAGGAAGATATCCGGACGCTTAGGGAGGTGCTGCAATTTAACCCGTCCATGTCTGCTCCCGCCGAGACTCAGATTCGGGAGTCTGCTGTGCAATCGGATCACACTCTTATGGATTACCCCGGGTTCTCCTGGCTGAGTGATATTCTTGTTGATATACCCAGTCTCCGGGATTTCGATATGGAACCGACATGATACCACATGATTGGCGGCTTTAGCTCTGCTATTCAGGGTTCCGATTTACTGTTTAAGCCCATTGGCCTCTGGAATACGTGACATATGCTATCCTGTCTATCTTAGGATGCTACGCCGAGGAGCAATCACTAGATTCGCAGCGTACCAAGCTAGAGACCGCCTATTCAGCTTTATCCCTCTTTCCGGGGTTGCGTTGATGCTGCGGCCGGATTCCCGATGAGCGTGCCACTAAGCCCAACTTCCACAGCACCCACAAGAAGCCAATGGAGATAACTGCGAATGTGCCCAGCTCAATGACCTGACTATTGAAGATACCACTGTTTTCCTTCAGTGTAAGAACTGGTACCTCCAATTCCTCTACCAGGTTGCCACCTTCAGGACTCGGCGAAGGGTGTAGCTGGTAGAACATTGTTCGAGGGCCAAATAGTCCCTCCCATCCCAAGTTTATACGATCAAATGGATTCACTCCCATTTTTGTGCCATCTTCCGCGCTACACGCCCAGAAAACCACGGGCCAGGGTACTGATGCGGGTTGGTACCCTGATTCTGACGGGGGCAGATATCGCAGGTGTAGAGGGATTGTGATGTTCCACTCTTCCGCGACCTCGTCCGACTCAGACGGGCTAGCTAGTTCAAGCAGCCAGTTCGACCCCCAGCGAGATATGGACCAGTCCGGAGCTTCGAGGTCCGTCTCCCCTGCCACTGCCCGGAGAGAGGCCAGATTATGGGACTTGAGGAACAACGGGTCTGTGGTCGAAAGCTGGTACTTATCGCCGAATAGTTTAGAAGGCAAGGTGAGGTAGGCATGCAGCGCACAGGTTGCGTCAGGACGCCGCGGGGGCTCCTTGAGCGCTTCCGGTGCTATCGAGATGGTCATCGTAGGATGCAAACCAGTTGGAGGCGGAAACGTGACCGAGTACGTTGCATCTTCATGGAGCGGATGATGTCGTGAGGGGAACGAGAACAGTGTAGGTTCTTGAACCACAGATTAGTCGCTGCCAGTTGGACGAAAATCTCAGGACATACTCAGCTCCTCATCCTGCCCAACAACAGCCAACAATCCACCGACTTTTATCTCCTCCGGCTCACTCGCGGGCTCTGCTCCCAAAAGACCAATCTCCACTTTATCTGTCCCACCTTCATGCTTTCCGATTGTCTCTGTCCACCCCTGCTCCCCTGGAGCCTGGGACCAGAACCCACTCATTGTCAGTGCATGCGATATACTATCATAGTTAATATCTACCGAATCGGCAGATAGGATCGACGCCGCCCGTTGGTGGCATTTATCATCTGTCCCACAAAACTTCTGCTGAATGTATGTCACAAGGTTCCCGAGAGATGGTAGTAATTCGTAAAACTGGTAGGCAGTCGTCGAAGCGAAGCGTTTAGAGAGAATGGGAGGTGTTATGAAGGATTTCTGGACAATAAGACGTCAACCTCGGTCACTGAAGCAGGGTACGGGAGAACTAGGTTTATACCTCAGGACTCTCACATCGCAACTCGTCATCAAACACCTTCTTCAGTAATGTGCACAGCGGCTCCCTTCCAGGACTGCGTCAGTACTCTGTATTCCCGCGCCAGCTTTGCAACCCACCCAGAGCCCTAGGTCAGTTACGATAGGCTCGCTTACCTCCCCTCACTATCCCGCTTCGCCCTTCCGGCCTCGACCGGCGAGTAAAACACATGCAAGCCAGGACTTATCCGACTCGACAACGGCGAAACAGCCTCAAATGCCCTCTCACTAGCCCACCGAATATGAAGCTGGTGGCATTGTCGCAGGACCTGCCAGAGCTGAATACGGTTTGCAAATTAGCCGCCAATCATCGCAGTTTATTGCCAATTCCAAAATGAGCGTTGCGATGAAGCAGTAGGTATAGTGCACACCTCACTAGGTAATTCGTCGAAGCTAAAAGTCACGCGTTCTTCGCGGGCAGCGTCGAGGGATTCGACGTATAGGGAGTCGCGGGTGAGCGTTGTTTGAGAGGGGTGGAAAGGTAAAGAGGGTTTTTGGATGTATGTTATTCGTTGGCGCATTGTTGTACTTGCCAATTGTCAAGTCTGGAATCAAAGCAAGAGTATGGGAGACTTGTACGGAGTGATACTCTAGACTACCGGAGACCACAACCTCGACAGGACAGCTCCGCTCGACGGGCCAGGCTTGAAGCTCCTTTCCGCATTTGGCACCGGCTTATCGCCGCTTTTAATTAGCCGTCGCTCAGTGGAATACTTCGATGGCTGGCTGACGGATGAGAAGAGGTGGGTGACTTTTCCTCTACGCCAGATACTTTGATGCGTTTTGATTTTGTATTCTAAAAAGTATGTGTTCGTATCAGGCTCACTCTGTAGAACCCATGCTGTAAAGATAATCCCAATACCACTCACATGGGTCGAAGTTTAATAATTCAAGAACATTTTGTAATACCTTCACTTGATGCCTAGTTCTAAATCGTCTTGCCCTGTGTCTTTCAGTTATGCTAACTAAGAATCCTTATCTAACTGCACCTTTGCTCTACAGATTGCACAGTAAACATGGATGACATCAGCGGAACCCCGCAGTGCCCAAAGTGCCCGCACAAACTCTATCGTTCGATCATGAGCCGCATCAACGCTATTCGCTCCTTGATTCTAGTTCTTTGCAATCGGAACGCAAATCAGCATGAGCGGGAGCCAGAGCTCAGGCTCACCAGGCTCACCAGGACCGCCAGGACCGCCAGGACGCTCTGCCCTCGTCGTCTATGGCTCCGAAACCGGCAATGCACAGGATGTCGCCGAAGAGGTGGGCGCTCTGGCAGAGCGCCTCCATTTCACAACTCAAATATCCGAGTTGAATCATGTTAAACCGGTTTGTTCTCTGTCTTTAATGGCACTCTGATATGGACACCACTAACTAGGCTGGCCATCGCTAGGAGTCGTTAAGGTCGTATACCATTGTCGTCTTTGCCGTTTCGACAACCGGTCAAGGAGATCTGCCGGCCAATGCTCGGACGTTTTGGAGATCGCTGCTTTTGAAGAAGCTGCCGCCGACTTTTCTGAGTGGAGTGAGATTCACGTGGTTTGGGCTGGGGGATAGCTCGTACCCCAAGTTCAACTGGGCTGCGCGCAAACTGTATAAAAGGTTGTTACAGCTGGGCGCGGATGAGATATACCCTGGTGGAGAAGCAGACCACCAACATTCTTCGGGGTATGTCCCGATCCCAGCTATCAAATACTGTATGCTGATATGGTCGCAGCTTAGAGGGTACGTTTATTCCTTGGTTGGCAGGGTTTCGGAAGCACTTGCTGGACAAGTATCCTCTTCCCCCGGGGCAGGATCCGATACCAGACGATGTCCAGCTACCGCCAAAATGGGTTCTACGACTTCGAGACCAGGAAGCCGCTTCGGAGGATGTCAGTCCCCCTGATGCAATGGGCGCGGCAGTAACAGGGGATTTTCCTGACTCGTACCGTCTCGACAATGACCATCGGCCACTACACGATAGCTTGACGGCAACTCTCGTCCAGAACAAACGTGTGACCCCGCAGACGCACTGGCAAGACGTGCGTCATCTGATTTTGACTGTCTCCGATCCCATTTCATATGCTCCAGGGGACGTATTAACGATAACCCCGAAGAACACTGCTGAGGATGTCCAAAGTCTCATTGAGATGATGGGCTGGCAGGAGCAAGCGGACCAGCTCGTCTCTTTAGTCCCTCGCGATAGCACTCGTTCGACGAATGAACTGCCTAGTCCGCCCATCCACAGCCTGGATTCCTACCCGCGACTGACCCTGCGCGAACTACTTATCAACTACTTAGATATTAGAGCAATCCCCCGCCGGTCATTCTTCGCAGCAATCGCACACTACACCACATATGAGATGCACAAGGAGCGATTGCTCGAATTTACCAATCCGGAGTATCTTGACGAGTTCTGGGACTACACAACGCGCCCAAGACGTAGTATCCTTGAGATCCTGCACGAGTTCGACACCGTCAAGATCCCGTGGCAGCATGCAACGTCCACGTTTCCAATCATCCGAGCGAGGCAATTCAGCATCGCCAGTGGCGGAGAACTGAAGCGAACTTCAGTAGGCGGGGCAAGATTCGAACTTTTAATCGCCATCGTCAAGTACCGAACCGTGATCAAGAAGATACGAGAAGGAGTCTGCACCAAATATATTTCCAATCTCCGACCAGGAAGCACACTCAAGATCCAGCTGCAACGAGGCGGCCTCAACTCGTCCGTCGGCCAACTAGTCGGCCCTACGATGTTGATAGGACCGGGCACAGGTGTTGCGCCTTTACGATCCATGCTATGGGAAAAAGCCGCGATCGTCAAGTCCTATCAAGAGAAAAACCCCGGCGTAGATCCGCCAATCGAGCCCACGATTCTCGTGTACGGCGGTCGGAATCGAGCCGCGGACTTCTTCTTCGAAGACGAATGGCAGCAACTGAGCGACTTAATCAAACTCAAAGTCCTGACGGCGTTTTCGCGAGACCAGAAGCAAAAGGTCTATGTCCAGGATGTTATTCGGGAGAACTCAAGCCTGGTCTTTAATCTCCTGCATGACAAGGGAGGTGCTGTGTTCGTTTGCGGCTCCTCTGGACGGATGCCCCAGGCTGTCCGGGAGACCTTGACAGAGGCGTTCCAGTACGGAAACGATGCCGGGACACAGCCGTTCAGTCGACGAGAAGCTGAAGATTACCTAGTTGGGATGGAAAAGACGGGGCGGTATAAACAAGAGACATGGTAGATACAAGGCTCCTTTGGACGTAGTTAGGCTGGCACCTCTATATACCCGAAAAGCTGGCTGTACAAAGATCCCGAATAGAATTATAGAGCAATATTATCTCATTCAATGAATATCATCCATGTAGCAATGATGATCGACACGCAGTATGCACCTCAATACCGAGCGACGGCTACTTGCGCGGACATAGCAGGTAAGTGAGCTGAAGGCTAACCTCGGCTGCGGTTGGAAGCGGGACAATTGAATAGTCTGCCGTACATCATAGGTGGTCGGCGTCGGCAGGTCGCAGGGCGGAGAGCGCTGACTGTTTTCTGCCCCGGTCACCGTCCGATCGACTGTCCTCCTCCCTCAAGACCTTCAGTCCCCGCAGTCTTGAAGTCGATTGTCCTTTCCCCCCGTGCGAAACACGTCTTAACTCACATAATCATCATGGCCAGTGGACTACGGATCCTCGTCCCCGTCAAGAGGGTGATTGACTACGCGGTGAGTTTTGCTCTACATGATTTGGATTGGATTATGAGCTCCGTTCTCGGCTCGGCGCAAGTTCAGCACATGTCTTTCCAAACAGTCGTTTGATTGCTGAAACTCGGCTATCTTCATTCTACCACCCATTTTCCTAGTATAATGTGCTGACTTGTAACTTAAGATAAAACCCCGCATCAACAAAACACGCACGGGCGTCGAAACAGCCGGCGTCAAGCATTCGCTCAACCCCTTCGACGAGCTTTCCATTGAAGAAGCCATCCGCCTGCGCGAGCGCAAAGGCCCTCTGAAAGTTGACAACATCCTTGCCCTCTCCGCTGGTGGCCCCAAATGCGTTGATACTCTGCGCACCGCCATGGCTATGGGCGCCGACCGCGCATTCCACATTGACGTCCCTGACAGCAATGACGGCGGGCTGGAGCCTCTCACCGTCGCAAAGACACTCAAGGCTGTTGTGGAGAAGGAGAATATTAACCTTGTCATCCTGGGAAAGCAGGCGATCGACGGAGATCAGGGACAGACGGGGCAGATGCTTGCTGGATTGTTGGGGTGGCCGCAGGCGACGCAGGCGAGTCGAGTTGAGGTAAAGGATGAGCAGGGGACCGTTGAGGTGGAACATGAAGTCGACGGTGGTGTTGAGATCCTGAAGGCAAAGTTGCCTATGGTTATCACAACGGATCTGAGACTGAATGAGCCGAGATACGCGAGCTTGCCCAACATTATGAAGGCGAAGAAGAAGCCGCTTGAGAAGTTGACGTTAAAGGATCTCGGGGTCGAGGATAAGAGGAGACTGAAGACTCTAAAGGTTACAGGTAAGTTATTTCTTTTTCCAATTATGGTCTCAACGCTGACCTGTAATAGAACCCCCTGCCCGACAGGGCGGTGGCAAGGTCGAGGATGTCGATGGCTTGATTTCGAAGCTCAAGGAGCTTGGTGCTCTGTGATTCACGTAAATTATAGTATGTTGCTCTTAAGCTAGACGGTATTTGATTTTCTTTTGAAGTACTCTACGGGTTTCATGGCCTCCGGTACGACCAGGTGCATATTGCATTTACAAGGGCTTACGTAGATGAAACGAGGCGTCATTGAGACAAAACAGACATGTGAATATGCTTTTATAGAAATGTTAGGCAGATCTGCTGCAGGGGATAGCATCATAATCATTCATTCATTGAGTAAAGAAATCCTGCAGCCCATCATTATCATGAAAATTCGCCACACACCCAAACGCCAACAATGCTGAAAATAAAAACTAGGTATATGTACCGGACCAAACAGAAAGCGAAGGAGATCATGACGAAAATCTATCCAATAGGCAATTAAGGAAGAATATCCCTTAGCACCTCCTTCGCACTCGAACTCAACGTCTTTGGGAATTCAACGTTAACCCGCACAATGAGATCGCCTCGTTCGCTGGGCTTCTTTGAGATTGTCATGCCCAGACCAGGGAACTTTTCTTCGTACCCAGGCGGCGTGGGACCGGGCTTTGAGACTCTGAGCGACTTGCCGTCAATGGTACGCACGATGCGAGTCCAACCTGTAAGGGCTTCTTTGAGGGATAGGTCGACGGTTGTGATGAGGTTGTCGCCGTGGCGTTTGAAGTTGGGGTGTTCTTTCTATGGTGGAGTTAGTGCCTAGTTCTATAACAAGGGAGTTATTGGGCTTGCTTCATGTAGCCGTGAACTTACCTCTGTCACAATGAGATGCACATCCTGGCGGCCACCTTCTTCCTGGTCGCCGACACCCCGATACTTGATCTTCGATCCGGTCCGCAACCCAGGCTTGATAGTCGCTTCCAGCGTAACATCCTGCACAGTCCGTTTCCCACTCGCGTCGAACGTCTTGCTCTTCACAGTAACCGTCTTCTTACAACCGCTCATAATCTCCTCCAGTGTCAGCGGCAACTGCTTCTCCACGACCGTCGGTTCAGGAGTTGGCGCCCGCTGCGACTGTCGCTGGAACCCAGCGCCGGCTCCATTACCACTGGCGCTCGCTCCGCGACTGCTTCGGAACCGCGGACCGCCGCTGCGAGCTCCGCCACCAAGGCCACCGCCTAGCATGGAGAAGATGTCATCGTCGTCAAAACCGCCCATTCCGCCGCTGGCCTTGGTGAAGTTCCGGAAAATATCGTCCGCGGAGCTGAATTGGAACCCGCCGCTGCCGCCCGGTCCCGTTGAGAAGTGGAATGTGCGCGTACCGCCGCCGGGCATGCCACCAAAGGAGAACCCACCGGGCATGCCGCCTCCCTCGAAGGGGTTGGGACCGCCGCCGCCGGGTGTTGGTGCAGGACCACCACGTAGAAGGTATTCTAAGCCGAATTGATCATAGACTTTGCGTTTCTCAGGATCTGAGAGGACTTCGTAGGCTTGGGAGACCTCTATACGGTATTAGCCGGGGTTCAAATGAAATGAACAAGAAGGGAAGATCATAACATACCTTTGAATTTCTCAGCAGCTTTAGCATCATCTTTATTCTTGTCTGGATGGTACTTCAACGCAGCCTTCCGGTAGGCTTTCTTGATATCTTCCTGCGAAGCGTCCGGCTTGATGCCAAGCGCATCGTATAACTTTGTTTCTGCGACCATAATGTGTATGTGATCTCGAATTGAGCTTCAGTTATTGATTAATAAGTGGAGAACCCAATCAATCTATGGGTTGGATGCAGTACGCCCAAAGGTGTGTTGTCAAAAGGGTCGGTAGGTAATAAAGGCTGTTGGAGGGGAACTCGAATGACGTAGAAGGTTCGGCAAGGTATAGTGCGGGGAGCTGTTGGTAGTATATCAGGCAGGTAAAGGCACAGAACAGCAGTAAGCTGTTTAGTTTAGGGCACGTTTCGAAGGGATACCAGCAGGATGAAGATGCCGATATATACGGAGGATGGGAGTGTCAGACGGTGCCTTGAGTGATGGCAGTGCGATCTTGCAAGAGCCCCAGGGAGTGACGTGTGACGTTGACGGCAGCACCAGCCATCGAAAGTTCTAGAAGCTTCCACCAACTTGCCGTTGTGGTAAGACACAGTCGTCTTGAGACTGATTCAACTAGAATAACAGAGGCGAAGTGCTCAACGAACTCAGCACAATGGCAATCATATTATAGGGCCAGATTGGGAGACGACACTGGCCGGTGGTGCCTGAAAGTGGCCCGCTACAACTTCAAGTTACCTCTTACGGATAAGGTTGGCGTTATCGGTGTCCAGCCAAGCTCCACTGCTCATTTATCTTTTTAGTTGGCATCTTTTTATTTACCGACATTTACTTTACATGCATTTTGCACGTGAAACAAGTTATATACATGTATATATGTATATATAGCAATATATATCTAAATACGCTCGCAGTGGGGTCCCGGTTTAGAGACTTTCCTCCACCACTATGTAATCTTTGATCAATGCAGTCCCGTTCGCCACGCTTTGAGTCTGTTCCTCAGTGCAGTAGGATGACAGTGAGAGGATATAGCAAGTCGGCTCCGGGCTGTCAGGCACGGTGTTTGTGACATTCCATGTCGAGGAAGGCCCCTTGGTGGAATAAGTGCTGTTCTTAGCCGTGGAGATCTTTCCTGTTGCGATGTCCCGATTGAACATTGCACGGTGGAAGATCTCATACGCCGTCTCCGGCTGATATGCCGGCACTTCATGTCCGGCTTGGTATACCCGCGTGAAGGAGAAGTTCCCATACTGGCGTACAGAGCCGCCGACATATGAGGAGTTGGTATGCAGCGGTGCGTATCCGGCAGCGCGGAACTTGTCGGCATGGCTGTAGTCAACCTGCAGACTTACTTGCTCACCGCCGTTCCACGGGCAGGCATAGTCGCGGTCGCCGTAAACGAGGGCGACCTTAATACCCGAGTCGAGCACGTAAGCTAGATCCTCCAAGTAGCCGCGAACATCAGATCGAGCATAATCACCAACAGTTCCAAATGCGTTGTAGACGCTGTCAATAGACTCGGTAAAGTTGATATGAACCCCAAGGGCATCCTGAACCCAGTGCTGGCTCAGATAACCCAGGTAGTATGGTGGAGGAAAAGGGTCCGGGTCGAAGTGCGCGATGTCATAATAGCCTCGTCCAGAGAACAGTGGGTAAGGGCCTTCCACGTTGTTGCTGCAGTACCTGTCCGCTGCCTGGCAGGCTGCATTCACGGTCTTGTTGTTGCCATACATGCGAGGGTCCCCTTCGGCCGCAAGCTGGCGGCATCGGACTATTTGGTCCTTGCAGCCACCGGGTTTGCTCCATGCATTCATCGCAAACTCATAGATGGTTTCGTTAATTGCCTCGATTCCGTAGGTGTTGTTGTACGCAATCTCAGGGTACGACGGAGCCTGCACAAGCAGGTCGATACAGCCGTTTATGATCCCGAGAGTGTCCAGATGAATGTAGTGTGATTCACCAGGCGTGGTAAGCGAGCCATTGGCGATCTTCTCGTTTTGCTCTTGGAAGAACGCAGAGAAAGACGGACCATAGCGGCCTCCATAGGACTCGGTCCAAATACTGACCCGGTCATCACGGGGCTTGTAGGCGGGGAACTCCGTGAACCAGGTTTGCGCAAACGACCAGAGCGCGCGGGCTGCGTTCTCAGTGGTATTTGCAGTAGCAGAGGCGTTGAGACTGGGGAACGTGCCCACGTAGAACGTATTGTTCTGCTCCGGGACCGTCGACCATCCAGAAACGTCACGCACACCTGTCAATTGATTGTACGTTCCATTAGTAGGAACATCATAACTGAACCCGACCTGGTTCGGTTGGTCGATGTAGAGCATGTTGACGTAATTGTTCCATGACCACGGGTTCAGCTCGGTGGAATTCGAGTCGATATTCACCCGGCATGGCCCGTTCTCCTGCATGAGCCCGATCATAGAGGAGCTTCCCGGGCCGCCATTCATCCAGATCGAGAGCGGCGCATTGACGGGATCATTTCGGGACTCGAAGAACCAGAAGAAAGTGTTGATAGGATACTGCTGATCCAAACCAAGATCGTTGAGAGTGCCAGGGGGCAGATGGACATAACCCGAGTAAGATTTTACGCCTGGGGTTGTCTCGCAAATTTCAGGCTAAGACGGTTAGACATCCTACCCATCACATAATGGGTAGAGAAACACACTTCTTTGTAGGATATCGTGACGCCCTTCTGGTGCTTGGAATGAATGACCTTGACGCCCTCGGGAGTAGGGGGAAAGTACTGGCCGGCGACGAGGCCGACCAGACTGGCCGAGAGGCCAACGACCGATGTTAGCGAGGGCATGGAGAGACTCGGCAGCACTCTTGTAACCCAGCTTGCTAGCAGAGATGAAAGAACGGACTCATCGCTGGGGCTTACCATGCTTCTTATCCAGCTCTTTCCTAGCTAAAGTGGATAACTCGCTAATCTGTGTAATAGGGGTCAATAAGCAACGGGTAGCGGGGGAGGTGCCGATCAATGTAACAATAACTGGGGCAAAGAGCAGCGACTGGCTAAGCTCGCTCTAGAGAACGCTTAGTGCTCGATTGGCCCCACTGCAGTGTAACTCGATGACCTGATATTTGATAAGAGATTGTTGGAATTTTGTCAATTCTTGTTTCTCACTCGTTCTCAACCTTGAAAGCCGCGAATCTACCGTGGTTGGGAGTTGCGGCTTACCGTACGGGTAGCCGGCCGGCCAGCGGAACAGTACCTGTCATCGCCACTGAATGAAAGCTAAGGTGTATTGGTAGACTTGGTAGAACTAATAGCTCATGCAGAGCCTAGGGGATATATAACTGAAACATGAAGGGTGCTATCATACAATCTAGCCATTTCAAACAGAATCACCGACCAGGTAGTGTACCCATGTTGTCCCCAGTATCCGCCAACGCCCAGTACGCTTTGAACATGCAGAAATGCTGACAGGAAAAAAAAGAAAAAAAAAGAAAAGAAAAGAGAAGAGAAGAGGAAGAGAAAGAGAAATAAAAGATGTCGCTGAAGCCAGGCTCAATGCCCTCAGTTGGCGCCACTGCCGGAGGGCAAGTGGACCTTAACACAAAGCTATTCACAGAAGGGTCAAAGCCGGAGCCTATATATACAGGAAGCCAGAATATAAAAGGTGAGCGAATAGAGGGTATCAGTGAATGTTGAAAGCGGGATTAGGGCTAACAGTAGGTTTGTGGTTTGTTCAGGAGTGCGTTGCTGCTGGAGTAACCTCATCTTGCGGGGGTTTCTTGTTCTCGATCTCGGTAGTGGTTTCGCCAACGGAAGAAAGGTCGGTAGCGACATTTCGGATGTTCGGGCTGGAAGCCTCATGCTGCACATTAAGGCCGTTTTCCGGCACCGGGATCTGTTGACTTGACACTGGATACAGAGTGGAAATCGTCGTCTCTGAGCGACGATGCTTTGTTTGACTCCGAGGTCGCGTCGATAGGCGACGCGTCCGCACTCGAGCCTTTCTTCGTGTTGTCAGTGGAAGTGGCGGGTCCGCTCGTAGAGGCATGGGTAGAAACAGAGGTCACGGAACGGTTGTCGTCGGATGATGCATATGGGTTGGGAGAAACCGGGGTAGCTGTCGACGCAGTCGACGCTCGTTGAGGGTTCCGTGGTGGAAGAGACGGAGGCTGTCTTTTAGGAATAGTTACGAGGCGAGCACGGGTGAAAGTTGGCGACTGGCGTTTAACCTCCACAGGCGCTGTCGGAACCTCCACAGATAGGGGCACATTGGAGCTGGTAGAACTATCGCGCTTCGAGATCCTGGCACTACTAACCTCGTGTACCTCGAGGTCCTCATCGTTGATGAACTTGTCCAGCATACCTTCGGCCTGCCCGGGGGGACTGGTTTCATGATGCTCAGGGATCACCGTATCCCAGCGAGCCTCCTCATTATCAGTCAGAGACGTCTTGGGTTCAGAAAAGTCACGGTTACTCCGTGACGACGCACGGCTGATGGACGTCGGGGCAGTCAAGGGTTCGTCCAACGTCTGTGTGCCCTTATCAGCACTTGCATAACTTTGAACACTGGTTCGCCAGCTGTTACGCCGCGAACTCTCCATACTTCGCCGGAAGGATGCGTAGACGGGGCTTCCTGGGTTCGGCCTGAATTCAAAGGCGTCATGACTTGGCCGGGCTTTCGAGCCGGCTTCGCGAATGAACAGACCTTCTGCCTCCAAAGCCTTGACCCCGAATGGATCGGGGTCCTCAGGATCTGGGACACCAAACGGCACAGAGTGATCGAGATCGACATCACCTGGCGTCTCGCCTGGAGGTGGGATTAGCTCCTCCTTCACGTCCCGGTCGCCTTGCGCTGACTTTATTGTCTGAAGGAGAGGTTCGATCGACGCAGGTGGGTGTCTGGCTTTACCGGCCAGGATATCAGTCACGGAAATGCGTTCCCCATAGAATCGCTCGTTCTCATCTGTACGCTCAATGATTATTGTGCCGTCCACCTGAACACCAGCATACAGCCCTCGACTCTTCATGTAGGTCCAAATGGGAGCCTGTCTCTTGTGGACTTCCGACTCGAGCACGCCTCCCATTCCAACTGGGCCCGCTGAAGCACTGACTTCTCCGCCCAACGTACAACGAACTTTTTTAAAAGCCTCTAGAGCTTCGTACGTGTTTATCACGACCACACAGTCGTAAATATCGATACCAGCGAGAAACCCTATACCCGCAGTGTGCAGCATAATACCGGATGGGGGACTCCATTCGCCTGTTTCCGGGATCCGGGCTAAGAGAACACCGCTGCCACCAGAGCCACTCAGCCAGAGACCGGTGCGCATTGTTGTGAAGATTGCTAGGCCCTTGGCCTGCTGGATGACCTTCGTAGGGATTTTCTTCAGCACCCGTTGCTTGCCTTTAGGTTTATCAATCTTGCCCGTTTCCTTGTTGATACTGTTCTCAGAACTCTGTCGATCAGACTCTGCCTCGGCATAGAAACCATCTTTGCAGAAGCTGCGCAGGATTCGCGCGGCCTTGTCGCTTTCTCTGTCAATAGTCATGGGCCAGAAAGCTTCGGCACCGACACGGTTCGACAACCGGTTAACGGGATCTCCCAGCTTGTCCAACGCGTGCCATGCTTTATCAAAGCCCTTTTTTGATGTCCCTTTTGTTCTCTCCCAGAACGAGGGAGCCATTGTGGGGGTCGGTGCGGCTCCCGCTGCGAGGACGATGGGTAGGCGAATACCGACGGTTCGGACGGATCAATGACGGCGGAGGCAGCTGAGCGTTCCAGCTATATAAGCACAATGCTGGGCCTGGAAGAAATCGGAAATGCCGGAAACGGCAAGCCTTCCAACAGTGGTGGAAATGCGCCAGAAGAATGTAAGACGGCGAGCCCGCGCAAATATTTGCTGCCGCAGCCAAAGAATGCGCACCTGGCGTTGGAATGTACCGCGAGCAAGCAATCCGCAATCACCAAGTCGGCCGGCCGTGAGTGGGAGATTCTTTCTCTGTTCGGGCTGTTCTGGATCGCTGGAGCCTATTTACCGAGACAGACCCTGGACTGCGGAAAGATCAGACGAGTGGCAACAGAAGAGGAGGGAACCGCGGACAGCACGCAAGCTAGCAAGGCTGGGATTTGGGAAAGAACAACCAGGGAAGATCAACCAAGGAACAGGCTCGCGGCTTACCACTCTTAGCACCGGCGCCCGGAACTCGCGGTAGCAGGGTTTCCAGGGTGAGTCAAGGTGAACCAGGGTATAAAGTAGCGTATAAGTAGTGTATAAGCAGGGTATAGCATAAGCAGGATAGATTCAAAGGGATGTTCCCAATGAGGTGTTGAGGCGGCCAGTACTATACACTGCAGATAGACGATGATGGATGATGCGTCGCCAGGGTCTATCGCAGAAAACAGTCCGTAGGATAGGAAATATCCAGAACATAAAGGAAAGAGGAAGAAGAAAAGAAGAAACAAACGACGTGGGATACGTAGGCTGCATAAGCCCAATAAGTACTGTGACTGACTGGACGGTTAATGCTCTGGTAAGCAGCAGGCATCGGCCCAGTCAGGCCTTTTTCCTCATCAACCATCAATCCAACGGCTGGGTCGGGAAGGCATGGTTGGAACAGCAACTAAAGGCTGGACCGGCAGCCAATGGAACGAGGAGGTTTCAAGGCACAAACTACTGAAGGCTGCAGAAGCAGGAGGAGGGGAAAAAGAAACGAGGCTAGAGTGAGGAGTATGACGGAGACGATGGGTCATGGCATCATAGCGCAGCCCCAGTCTTGATCTCTTGATCGATAAGCGGCTCCGTTAGACTATTTCTATTGAAGTACTCCTCACACTCCTCAAAGAATAACAGAGAATACTGCTAATGGAGTACAAACTAAAGACCTATTATTTACCTATCTATTTAACCATATCCTTGTTGACTTCTGTAACAGATCCTACTTTCTTTTTTGTTTTAATTAAATGTAAAGTCCATCTAACACCCGACGCTTTACCGTCCCCGACGGATCCGACGAGCCAGACCCAGCCCATCCATTCCTCCACCAAGAAAATATTGTTAGTAGATGCACAGATTTTTACCGCACAGACGAGTCGGGAACCAAAGACCAAAGGGCTGAATCATAATATTATTGATGAACAAGGCGTCTTTCCCAGTCCGATTTCCTGCCCGCCCAGGCAACCCTACAAGGGGCATCCATCCATCCAGCCTCTCATTATCGAATGTATCAAGTCGCGAAATGTGATACCTCAGTCAGTCGCCTCAGCCCAGCCTCTTGCACCCGCAAATCAGCTAGCCTCTGGCTTGTCTCTTCTAGCTTTGTCCCAAGAAAAAGGAAAAAACGAGAAGAAGATGATGAAGAAATAGAGGGAATCAAAATAACAATCAACAATGATTCTTCGTTCTTTCCTTTCTCGTATGCAAGTAATTGATTCTCTAGATTCGCTTCCCACAGTGATCTTGATCGTCGCCTAATATCCCTTCAGGCCGAAAGGCAATCTGGACTCCTACTCGAACCGGCAAGATTGGCAGCGGGACGACCGGGCAATAATAACTTTTAGTCTACCCTGGAGTACAGTGATCTGGCTTTGGTCCTGACCCTGCAGACTTTTATCGGAAATGAAAGACCCCTGCTGTGCCTCGCCGTAGGCTGGAGACGGTGGACCAGTGTGCCTGAAGGGTGCTAGTGTCCCCACCATATCAGTACATATACTTGCATCGAGGATCTGTTAATTATCTGCATGTCGATTTGTTGTTGAGACCTCTTCACCTATTTTTTTATTTTTTATTTATTTTTTTTCTTTCACTCTTTTTAGGAAGTAGTTCACTTCCTTGGCCGTTTGTTCTCGCAATATATTCCCGATCCTTGGACCCTTCATATGGTAGATCAGTACTCCGTACTGTCCAGTAGTCACTTCGATCTGGATTGCTCAAATCTGCTAGCCTGCGCATCACCCGTCTCAGGCATCATTTAATGAATTGGGAGGTGTGATCTATCTAATTCAGCTGCCGGGTGATTCGACCATGTGTTGTGCGCTACGAGCCCGCTACGAGCCCCGTCCATACTATATGCAAAGGCTCGGCCTGCTTAGGGGGTCCGGCGGCGAGATCGTGAGGTTGAAGCGTTCCTCTCTATTGACACGAGGCAATATACGGAAAGTTGATCCGGTAACTGTGAATGGAGGTCGGATATCATCTTGGGAATTCTACATATATTGTAATTCTATGAGGTAGAAGTGAGGCAGTTGGACAATTGATTGTGAGATCAACCATATAGTATAAAACTATGATATGATACTCTACTAGGTCGGCCTTTAGGCAACTTCCTCGCTGAGAGGTCACTAGGTTGCCACTAGAGTGTGCCTCGAGTGTGCCTCTAGAGTCTACACTAAGGATAGTCGTTCAGAGTTCGAAGTGATAGGATTGGTGTCCTGCTAGCGGTAAAACTGTAGATCAATCCTGTAAACTGCCTTGGAGTCAGGAAGCAGCGGTCCCTCAATATGACTCAACGAGAGGAAAGGACACTAATTCGCCATTTCGCCTCATCTACTACCGGCCTCCATTTACAGAATCCAGTAGGCTGCGGATTTGAGGCCGTTATCGCCGAACCGCGCGGTCATCTCTGAGCGTTCCCCGCAGACACCTCAGATGCACTACTCTGCCGTGCGACTACACGAGACACTGCAGGGGAACTAAGTAGAGCCGGCATCCTGGTCATGACGGGGTGGGGCAGCTTAGAGAAATGTTTCGGACGAACTACAGTTCATCTGTGGATACTGGAGTGTATCTTGCATCTGCAGGTGGCCATGCGCATATGAACGTATTTACACAGCCAGGACTAGTGCAATATCACGGAAGTGCTAGCAGCGCCACGATGTCTCAGTCATATTCAGTATATGAATTTTTCAGTAACTCAGGGTTCAATTGGAGGATCATAATGGCCCTGGCCTGATGACACGTCATGTCGCTGTGTCGTTTAGTTGTGGCTTATAGGACCGGTAGCGGAGGTCTATGAGGATATCAGAATCGATTAGGGGTATTCTTGAGATGTTTTGAGAGCTGATACCACAAAAGCAGAGAAATAATGATAAAGAAATGCTCATAAGCTGGTGATCGGAATCATGTCAACGAAACAACTCAACCAACTCCAGTAGTATGCTATGTAACCGCTTCGATGGAAAGAAAGCCAAACTCCAAGAATCTCAGCAAGGGTATCCATCCGTTTATACACCGCGTGGTTAATAGGTGTCCTCGTCGCCACCGCCCCCTCCATCGCCAAACCCATCATCTCCATATTCGTCGTCACCGCCGTCAAAGTATTGCTCTGCGTTGTAGTCGCCTCCCATCTCATCATCGTCATCCTCAAAGTCATCGTCCTCAATCTCCTCCTCGCCCTCCTGATCTTCCTCGTCTTCCAGGAGACCGTTGTTCTCCAAATCCTCGCCCTCCTCACCGTCTTCTCGTCGGCGCTTTGCAGAGTCCTCATCTTCATCGTCTTCTTCGAACCCACGTTTTGTTCCAGTCTGTAGTGTCTGCGGGACGTAGCCGTCTAAGATGCCGTCGGGCTTGTAGTTCGGTTGGATGGTCGTCCAGAGTTCGCGAGGGAAGAATTTCATGACTGCGCGACGCTCAAATATCAGCATCCTTACACACCAAACGTAATGAACGACTATGAGTTAGGGTGGCTTACCATATGGCCTCCCCTGTATCTTCGGCACAAGTCTTTTCTTCTTTTGGTACTTCCCGGAATAACTTTGCATGCCATTGAACGGGTCGAAATTAGCCTTGGAGCTACCCGTGTACCCTGCCGCCCCTGCAGAGACACCGAGAATCGAATAGTAGGGCCCGTCATGGAAGCGTTCGCGGAGGGTGCGGTAGAGGTCGACTTGAGTTTTTTCGCGGGCGCTTAGGGGCCGTGGCTGTGGGATGTTGTATTTCTATATAGACGGGTCAGACCATAACCGAATGGAATGCGATGAGGCACGTATGCATATGCACACAAAGGGCAGAAGATCGCGCATGAAAGTTTGATTTTGTCATAGCCCAGAAGGTGGGAGGTGCTTAACGTACAGGAAATAAGGGCGTAGGTGCTGTGTCTGCCTCTCCGTTCGCATCTGTGCCATCCCATGTAAATTCTGAGCCGGGCAGCTTTCTGCCCTTCTTTGCGCCAAATCGCGACATGGTCTTTGTAAGATATGATTAAAAGGAAAAGAAAGCTGTCTGGAGATGACCGCGGCTGCGAGAAAAGTTCCGGCGGAGCTTGACTCACCGCCTTGGCGGGGCCAAAACGCATCGAAATTAGGGCTCGGAGCACCATTCCAGGCCGCTTGCTTTAGATATCTCGTATACATAGAAGGGAAATACGAGGATATAACTGTGACAGAGATTTTTATTCCCTTGCGATTTCTATAGGCCTACCGTCTCCACCTGGGCAATTGTCTGAGTTCCAGGACCAAGAGGTCCGTCGTCTACCCTCTTCTTCAAAGTGCGTACAATATCCTCAAGGTCCGACGCTCTGTCCTCTATGCTTTGAATAGACCTATACAAGGCGACTAGAACCTCGTACCTCGCTGTCGCAACCTTCCAGACAGCATTCTGTGGGTCAGCCGCTCCACCGGCCACAAACTCGGAGTACGAACGAGGTGGTTTGAATAGAAAAGGTAACAGGGTGGTTAGAGCTGGGGGAGAGATGGCAACCCAGGCACCTGACGGAGGAAGGACGCCTTGCGTTGCCGGAGACAAACGACCGAGATCTTCCTCTGACGGAAGCTGGTACCGAGATGTCCCATGAACGGATGAGGTGAAGTCGAATGATAATGTCTGCCAATTAGCGGTGACTATAGCGAGCATGAATGATATGGCCGCGAGAGAGATGTCCTTCATCGCCAAAATATCAGCTGCTGCGACGACATCCTCCCATAACGACGGACGATGATTTTGATAGAGAAAGTACAGAACGCGGGCGGCTGCCGCTTCTTTATTCCAGTCGGTTGCTGTTTGTCCGGAGATATTGAGGTCCAATGAGTCAGATATGGTATGCTTCGGAGGCCCATGGAAAATCTTTCCCAGCGCGTTGAACACCTCCTGATTCGGAGGGTTTGTTGGTAAGGAAAAGATGGGGTTTACGCCCTTTCTGCTGGCCTCCAACAGTAGCACCCTTGGGAGAGATGAGAGGACGTTGAGTTGACCGCTTGGTACAGGTCCATGTGCCCACTGTGAGGATGAAATTAAGAGAGAAGCATCAATCCGAGAGAGAATGCGATCTAATAATGCCTGGGGGTTCTGCAAAAGGTGGTTAGGGTAGAGCTCAGCATATTGAGCGACGTAAGCCATGACTGGACCACAAAGGAAACTTAAATCCACGGGGTCCAATTTCGATTCATCCACATAATACTCCAGCAGAGTGTCGTGGATCTTGTGCGAAATGAGAAAGTCGAGAGCCGGGGAGGAGAATGTAGATGCTGACTGTACGACGGTTCTAGACGTCAGGTTGGGAGCTTCGAGTTCTAGTAGGTCGCGGAAAAAGTTCAGCTGTGTCATGTGCATCAAAACATCACCCTGATCAACCATTTCGCAAGCAGCGAAGTGCAACAGGCTCTTGCTTTTATATTTGGCCTCAACATCCGGTACGTGCGAGCTTGAGACATAGTCCCAGCGTAGACCCCCTGCTTTCACCAAGAAGCTCATTAGTCTGCCCTGGGCCACAGTCTTTTCGCGGTTTGACAGGCCGCTGGACGTAGTATCGGCGAGACTGCAAAAGGAGTACAGACGCCCGTAAACATCTCTGTCGTTGAAAACCCTTCTCCACATGAGGCCTTGGCCGCCAAATCCATTTTCCGCTCCATTCTCCAGTGTGCTCGTCTGGTCGACTTCTAGGAGCGCCCAGAGAGCATCGAATGCCGCCTGAGCGACAGCAGTTGAGGATGTAGAAAGCCAAAGTTCCACAAGAGATGTGACCAGTTCCGGATCGCCAGCAACTATCGCAGCATCGCTTGGGTGATCTCCCGCTTTGCGCAACAACGTCAATGCTAGCTCGTTTATAGGTGGTGACGGGGCTCGAAAGCCGGCAATGAAATTGATAGGAGGGTCGATGGCGCAAAGGTCAGCAAAGCTGAAATAGACAGCGGACTTGATACCAAGGGTGGTGACAGGCGTAGGGTCTTCTTGGAGGACAGGTAGGAGCTGCGATATCTGTGTCAACAGTGCTGCGGGGACTTTACGGTCCGTACTCTCTGTAAGCTCCAGCTTTAGCTTATCGAGGATTGTCTGATCAAGCCTGGTAGAAGGGTCGCTTTGGACCTGTCGTAAATGAGTTGCCACTTCATCATACGTAGATGGAACTGCCATTTTTGCGGAAGATGACTTTTGAATGCTGAGAGCTGGAAGTGAGATGTGAGAATCGGCAATGTTGGCGGGGAAGCTTCTCATGCAAACAAAGCAAACTCGGCCGACCTGGGCCCCCTCTTGAGCCGGGGAGAGAGCTTATCAACCATGACCACCAAACTATCTGATAACAATTAGCTGGCCAACTACGGCCTTAATCGCACCTTTAAACAACACGCATACACACACGCAAGATGCCAGACGAAGCCATATCCATTCTGTCCCAAAAGTCATCAGACTCCGGTCTCCACATCCAGCTACATCCGCTCGCGCTTCTCACAATTTCCGACCATATTACCCGGCATGCTGCACGGTCACAGCAAGGACCCATTGTTGGGGGCCTGCTAGGCCAACATAATGGGCGTGAGATAACAGTCGAACATGGCTTTGAGTGTGTGGTGGAAATAGGTCCAAACGGCGAAGCTCAGCTGCCCAATGAGTGGTTCGTTGACCGAGTGAAACAATGTACGAAAACGTACGCCGACAACTACAAACGCAGTCGCTGACCAAACGCAGTCAAGGATGTACACAAGGTACCAGCTCTAGACCTTATCGGATGGTGGTCGACAGCTCCTCCCTCCGGGCCGACAACAGCACATCTGCCGATTCATCGCCAGATTCTCCAAAATCACAACGAGTCCGCAGTATTTCTCACGTTCCATCCATCCCAAGTCCAGGGAGCGTCACAATCTCAAGGGAAGCTGCCGCTGACCATCTACGAGAGCGTCTACGAGGGAGAGAGTGTCACGGAGAATGGGAAAGCCATGCAGGTGGACGGCGAGGAACAGCTGTTGAATATCCGGTTCAGGGAACTACCATACACTATTGAGACTGGAGAGGCGGAGATGATTGGAATCGATACAGTGGCTCGTACGGCAAGAAATGCAGCTGCTACTGAAACCTCAACTGTAGCTGCACCTTCTTCTCAAATAGACTCTGATAAGCAGGAGCAGCAGCCAGCAAACACCGACCTTCTCTCACCAGAAGAAGAAGAACGTAAGTGCAATCCGCAATTGGCACACGACACGGGCTAACAATCACCACTAGTGATCGCCTCTCTCAACACACGCCTGAACGCCATCCGGACCCTGGAGTCCCGAATATCCCTCATCAAGTCCTATTTGTCAAGCATATCTCCGTCCTCGGAAGAAGGTCAGAAAGATTCCGCAACAAAACCGGACCACACCATCCTCAGAGATATTAACTCTCTTTTGTCAAATCTCTCTCTCCTCACTCCACATGAACAAAGCGCTTTCTCAGCGGAGACTCTTGCACAAAACAACGATGTTAGCCTTGTAGCCTTGCTCGGCCAACTCAGCCAAAGTGTCAATGGGATGAGGGAGGTTGGCAAGCGCACGGCGATTGTGAATAGTGTAAGGCGGAACCGAAAGCAATTGGGGGCCCAGAGCCGATACGAGGATGATATTCTGGGCCGGGATGGCGTGGCACTCGGATAATGACTTAGCTTATTAAGACCAACCACAAGAATATATGGTGATTTCGAGGGTAATTCTATGCGATGCTTGTCCGAATAGTGCTCGTTCTCGTCATCTAGTAGGCTAGGGAGGAGTAAAAAGATGCTTGGTTTTTTGTGAAGGTGTAAATCAAACAAAAGAATAAAAAGACTGTATCAAACCAATGATTATCTATGGATTTGTCTTGCATAGCTAGCTACGTTTACACTCGACAGTCGCCTATGCTGATTTCCTACGCAGAAGTTAAGCCCCTAGGTCTTGCCGGGCATATCCGATGCAAAGTTAGGGCTTTTTGTCAGATACCCTATCTACGCCAGATGCTATATTCAGCTACCATATTCACACGGAGTGCGTTACTCATTCCTCGGTAAGATGAAAGGGGCCCTCAGAGCAGTCGTCGTGCTTCATACAGTTTCAACAAGGGTAGGGGGAAATAGCCGTTACGTCAGCGTCTGTGCGATAATCCAAGACCTGCAGCCACAAATTGACGAAACGAACGAATTGCAATTCATCGGGCCCAAGGTTGGCATTGTACTCGACTATCATAAGAGGTGTTTCTAATTGTGGCTTTGGAGTAATAAGAGCTGTCATGCTACCATCCTTGTGATTACAGCTAGATATACAAGTCTATATCGTTCCAGTTCATGACATAAAAGAGGACGCCTAAACCATATCATACATGCAGGGTATTGTTCTAGTAACATCAACATTGAAACAGAGCTTTAGAGAAATGGCACGTAAACAAAGAAATGCAATAATAAGACAAGCACGCCAGCGACTTTAAGTATTGCTTAACGACGTCCATGAGGGTCGTATCTTGTATGTGGGGGTTGATAAGATTCCGGTAGCGGGATTGGAGGTTGCTCTTGAAGTTCAGTGGATGAGGGGAAGCGGGCGTGATCATTTTGACGGCCAGATTGAGGAGGATAATAGCTGCCGTCTGAATCCGAGGGAGACCTAGATGGGATGTAATGTACCTCTTCGAATGGGGATATCGGGCGAGAAGAGTGCGAGTGTAGGTCTGATTCTACCAGGTAATCGTGATCTGATCTGGTGTTGGCATGATAGTGCTGATTACGGTCGTCCTGATAGTAATGTGGAGGTGCCGATCCTACGTCTCCTAGGTCGCTAGTGGATGGGTTTTGCTGGGCGTGGGACAGGAGCACCTCTCCTTCTTCATCTGCTTGATGTCCGTAGCGGTTTGAAGCAGCGTCGGCCTTTAAAGCACCAGAGCCCCCGTAGCTGGTATCAGCTAGACGTTGTGTGCTTCCCGCTTGGTCGAGGCCGGCAGGCTCGGTTGAAAGCTGGTAGCTGGGATCCAACATTCTCTTCTTTCGACCAACGAACAACCAGCGCATACTGCGACCCACAGCTTTGAGGAGGTCAAGAGGATTGAGAGCGTCTAGAAGAGCGCCCATTCCCCAGCGTCCGCCTTGATAGGTGCGCTTCCCATTGCCGTACATGTCGGTGACCTCATCTCTTTGGAATCCGATTGCGTACGGTTTCCACGGAAATGACCAAAGATGCAGTACGGCGAAGAGGGCCATTTCAACGCTGATGATTAGTTCGGCAAGCACGACCTTGAGATCAGGGGCTGCGATTTTTTTCGACGATTTGATAACGCCAGCGGAGTATAAGAACGATATCAAACTCTAAAAACTGAATCAACAATGGTAGTTCGGGAACATACAGATTTGACACTTACCGATTGCCAAAATGACAGGAAGATGACGAGTTTGATCGACGCAACCTTCAAGAAAGGCTTGTGCTCGCTGATTTCGTCCTTGATCTGTATGTAAAATTGGATGAGACAGTACATTGCAATAGTAACGGCAACACACTCAATGGCCAGCACCTTGATAATGTCAGCACCCATTCACGAAGCTTCCGCGCGGCACCTACCCAGATATGAGAGAAAGCCGGATTGAGGGACGACTCGCAATATAAATCAAACTTTTGCGTGATGACTGCCACAATGGTCATCAGTACGCGAAGAAAACAGTACTGAAAGACGCCAACCCAAATGACCTAACAAACCATGTCAGCACCTCCAATCGCGCGCGCACAATGTCTCCTGGCGTCCCTACATTAAACCACGTCAAACCACTCCGCGGAACCCTCCATATCCCGTTCTTCCCACCCGAGCATTTCTGAAGCCAAGTTAGAGGCCAAACCCAGTTTTTCGGTTGTATCCCGCGGAAGTAATCTTTCTGGCTGTGCAGATCGGGCGCGATATAATGGCAGAGCAGCGCAAAGAAAGCCGAGATTGTGAACGCTTCGTAGCAGTCGCCCAGTACACTGTAGTAGACGGCATGTTTGTAGTAGTAGGTGCTGAGCCAGGAGACGAGGGCATAGATTGGTATCATGAGCAGGATCCGGATGATACTAAAACAAGGCAAGGACATGGTTAGCATCGGAAAATAAACGAGGCGGACGAAAAACGGTCGGTGCACGTACTGCCGTTGTTCGACGGGTTTGCTGTAATGGGTGGCATGTCGCATAATAAGGTAGAAAGATATAAGGCCGGCGATGATGGCGAAGACGCCAACCACAATAACACAGAGTTCGTGAAAAGTAAGTCCATTATCCCATAAGTCAATCTCATGGACTATGATCGACACGTATATCAGTTAGCGATCACATCGAGTCGATCATACAACAAAACACAACAATGCAAGCATACTGGTCTCATCCTCCTCCGTGGTATTGCAGACCGGCCAACCCATTTTCGCTGTATTTGAAACCCCTCAAAAATGAGGTGCGAGAAAAAGTGCACGGAGGAAGGCTGAAGCGTTCAAGCGCAACTATTTTGGGCCGCCCGTGGAGTCAGCGGAGTCGCGGTAGATCAACCCCTGGAACCACGCGACGGCTCTGGATTTGCAGTGTTTGCTTGTCGAGGGCTTGTCCTCGGTTCTTGAGCACTGGATTCGGCGAGTTCAAAAGTCTGAGAAAATGTAAATGAGAAGAGATGGTGCCCAGTTCGCGCGGGATGGAGCCTGAGAGAGGCTCACGTTCCCCAACCCGTCACAAACTACTCAGAGGCCCCTCAGAAGCCCAAAAGGGGAAGTTGATTATAATGACCTGGAGGTGGCTGAAGAACCCTTGAGTTAGTGAAACACCGAATCTATATTTAGAATGTCTGAAGACTGAAGGACTCAATTTCAACTGTTTATATAGCGTCGGAATAAATAAATTGTGAATATAAAAGGCTGTTAGTCGTCAATCTCATCGTCATACCCTCATAAGGCAGCAGCAAAAAAACAAGATCGCTAAGCTTTGGACAAGCTGGCTGACACCCACTCTAACCACGCACGCGTTCACCTGCCAAGCCATGCATCCTGGTCGCCTGCACAGCCATGCAACGTTGGTAGTTCTAGCCATATAGTTGCAGTAAAAGGTACACACTGGTTCTCCTTCAGCCCCCGAATTTCTCTTATTATAGTACAGTAAAGCAGAGCAAAAAAAACCCCCCGCAGTAACATGCAATGTGGCCTACTAATAACAATGTTAAAGCACCGAATAGGGAGACCTGCCATAGATTTTTAATCCCAGTCCCTTCTATCTCTTCGCGAGTCAACAAATGCTCCACCGCGGCCTCGTCCTCGAGCTGCGCCTCTTCCACGGCCGGCAAACTCGGGCCCTAGATCAACAAACGAGTCGTCATCCACGAACGAATACTTGCGAGTTTCATCTCCGCCGCGTCGTGGAAACGAGCCTTTCCGCAGTAAGTCATCGAATCTGTCTAGGCGCCGATCCGCAACGGCTCGCGGGACCGGAAGGTAGAAGAGTTTAGGTTTCGTAGTAGTCGACTCGAAGAGTTGGTCCAGTGACTCGAATCCTTGCGCAGGAAGAGAGCCAGTGCCCGTTTCGGACGGCCCGTTCGGGCGCCGGTCCGTGGGCTGTGAAAGCTCGATTGGTGCTGAGCCACGGGAGGTATGAGTGCCAGCGTTTTCAGGGTCAATCTGCTCGAGGATCGCTTCAACCTCGTCACCTCTCTTGTATTTAACTTCCCAACGGGGAGGGCGACCACGCTGACCGCGGGCATCCTCTTCCATCCGAATCCAGTCCTGGACTTTGTGCTCGGGAATAAAATCGACAAAAAGGCTCTTTCGGTTCTTTTCATCCGGCCATACTGTACCGTGAAGAGAGCTACGTGCGCGAGATGCTGTCGAAACATCGACGAACGTGACAAAACAATGAGTCTTAATGGGATCCAGGTAGAAATCGACGATCAGATCGGGGTTTGGTGACTCCCCTGGGGGAGATGCAACCGAGAGCAGGTGGTTCTTGAGGGCAGCAGGTTGGAGTGGTCGCATAAGGCCGTCTATATACAATGCAGCGGTGGCAGCATGTAGAGCGGGTTCAACTGTGACGTCCTCCATCTCTGTATCAACCGGTGGCTGTGGCGGTCGGGTCCTTTCTGGTCCAATAGAATTAAATAAGCCTTTGAAGCGCACATCCTGTTTTTGTGGTGTATTCTTTTTGGCTGGCGTCTCGGGGCTTTTCCCCTCCGGAGTTGGACTCTGGACGGGCGGCTGCTGCATATCATCGTGCGAGGCGGATATGGATTCATCGGGGGTCGGCAATGCGGATTTCTCCGCGGATTTAGCTTTCTTTCTTGCAACCTCTTCCAGATGAGGAGCAGGACTTTGACTGCGACGCTTCCTCTTTCGGACGTCGTCAATAAGCTCCTCCGCGGGGAGGGGGGTCGATAATCCCGTGTTGACCCCAGGCGTTTGGGCTCCAAGAGCAGCGACTTGCGTATCGGTAGGCTCTGTTTTTTTCCCGCCATCTTGTACGATTTTGGGCTCTGCCTCATCAGTAGTGCCAGGAGCCTGCTCAACTGGCTTGCTAAGGGCTTCGGTTTGGGATTCGTCCTCGACATTGGTTCTCGTTTCCTTCTCCTCCGCCTTCTCCTCCGCCGGCTGGGTGGCAATCTCTGCTTCTGGTTCCTTGGCAGAAGCGTCACTTTCTTTATTGCTCTGCTGAGATTCATCCGCTTCTGCTTGCGGCTCTTGCGCCTGCGAATGTTGTGAGGGTTGGCCGGTTGAACCGTCAGGCTTCGGTGGAGACGTTTGGGTTATGAGTCCGTTTAGCTTCTCTTCAGCCACCGTCGGCTCGGACTGGGCAGCTGGAGCAGCTGCGGTGTCTTGCGTCTGCGCGCCATCATCGTCCGCTTTCTCGGTTGCGATTGGGGTTTCTGGTTCGCCGGGTTCGCCGGGTTGCGACGTTTCCTGCCCGTCTCGCTCTGGCTCAGCAGTAGTGGCCTCTTGTACGCCTCCTGCTGAACCCTTAGTATCCTCTGCCTCTAATTTTTCGATTATTTCCTTTTTCAAGCGCAACCCGGTCTGGGGGATACCACGTCGCTTCAGCTCCGCCTTCAGGTCGGTGACCTTCCATGTCGAATAATCGGTCATGGCGGCGATAATGTCGGTAAGAGATATGATCAAGTAAAATCTGTCTGGCTATAATGGTGGCATTAGCCGGGATCAATCATGACTCTGAGTGGCTAAAGTGGACGACGCTGTGGGAGAATAAGGTAGTGTACGTATGCGACGCGACAGCCTGGGGAGGAGACCCGGCTTCAAGTGCCAGGAGAGCTAATCCGAATCCGGAAGGAGTGGGGCTGCGCGGGAGCTTCCCCATCCGTGGAATTAGTTCATTCATTTCTGAACCACACTCCAAAGGATATATAAAAGCATGGCCATCACCCTGGGATCTGGCTATCTCTCATCGTAAGCAAGGACCCTTCTCGTATATAAGGTGGCGCAGTCTCTAACAATGAGAATATGCGGACTCGGGATACTATACTTGGAGAAATAAAGTCTGAAATAGACTTCACCTTTCGGTGGAAGGGGGATAAATCACTACCTGTGTTCTATTCTCGCATGCACGTCATTATGCGAGACAGAATTGCATTTCGGAAATTATCACTGGCTCTCATGTCAGTGGGTGTCCTCAGCTCTGATTAGTTTCCTTATGCAGAGACTGACTAGAGGCTGCTTCTTTGCACAATCGTTCGGTTGCCACTACTATCGCAACCGGTACCTGCCTCACTTGGCAGTTCACAGATAAGAAACACTTCTCACTAGAGATCTCTTCATGCAATCATAGTCTTGAAGGACGTCAGCAAGATATGTGAATACTTTGTCAGGATATCAACTACCGCTGCCCTTGAGCGTACAGATTCCAAAAGGTGGAATCCTCAAAGTCATCACACTTGATTCAGATATAACCAGATTTGATGGCCTTCGAGCGCAGGCCCAGATGAAACGGGCTTTGTCCAGGCGATAGTCAATGCATAGATTATATACGACAGGAATTATGACCTGGCGGGGTTCAGGCTGCAGTAGGTACTGCAGAATGGCTGGTATGTAATATCCACAGTTGCCCGGTTTTCATCTGGATAATATATAAATCAACATGAATATTGAGCTGCAGCTGTTTGAACAGGGCGTAAATAAAGGTGGCTCACATTAGGCGCTAATGATAGCGAGCTCCGTCTGATTACTCCATGTTCCCCGCACAGCTGACAATCATCTTTCCAATAGTTATACAGCGCCCATTATTAAATGCACATATAGAGTAGACCAGGCAGCGTCAGAAGAGCTAGAAGACCAGGGACTTCTCAATTATGGAGAGTGAAACCGCATTACCGCCCACGTTACCAGTCGCAAATCCCACAGCACCTTTCTGGCGCACTGAGCTCCATCAGCTTGATGACCTGCGAACTACGCCAGAGCTGCCTCAGCGGAGCGATATCGTAATCATTGGCGCAGGATACTCTGGAATAAGCCTCGCGTACCACCTCTATAAACAGCTTTCTCACGCCGACCAATCTCGCCCCGCAATTACCATCTTGGAAGCAAGGCAGATATGCTCAGGAGCTACCGGCCGTAACGGTCAGTTGAAGTGTTCCTAGTTACTTGACTGTTACAAGACTGATATGAGGTACAGGCGGCCACTTGCGTCCTGACCTGTACGGAAATATCCCCAAGCATATCGAAAGACACGGCCTTGATGCCGGTGCTGAGGTCGCAAATTTCGAGATCGCGCACATAAAAGCTCTCAAGACCCTGATAGCCGAGGAAGATATTGATTGTGACCTGAACTTGACGAGATGTATGAACGTTTACCTGAATGAAGCCGACGGTGAAAAAGCAAGGAAGACATATGAAGCGCTCGTTGCTCACGGTCTTGAGTACACCTCTGACATCCATTATACCTCCAAGAAATACGCGGAGAAGGTAAGTCTATGTGTTGCAGGCCGCAGGCTCGGTTGGTGAAGCTGCTGAAACCACCAGATCTCCGGAGTCAAAGGCGCGAAAGCGTGTATTTCCTACACGGCAGGTACTCTATGGCCTTATAAGCTGGTCTTAGGGCTGCTCTCAAAAATCACAAGCTCGCCCATGATCAACGTGCAAACATTCACTCCTGTCACGTCAGTGACCAGCAAGGATGGCCTCCATTCCGTCCACACGCCGCGAGGGTCCATTACCGCGTCAAAGGTGGTATACGCAACTAATGCATACACTTCCGGACTACTTCCCCAGTATTCTGCGAATATCGTCCCTTGCCGAGGGATCTGCTGTCACATTACAGTTCCGGATGGCAAGGATGCCCCATTTCTACCATATTCGTATCTTATTAGGTCTGCCGAGGGCAATGGGCAAAGCTACCTAATCACCCGCCCAGATGGAAGTATCATTGTTGGTGGCGCTCAGTACACATTTGAAGAAGACAGGAAACAGTGGTATAAGGTAATTGATGATAGCACGCTTATCGAACCAGCAAAGAACTACTATGACGATTTCATGCAACGCACTTTCAGGGGCTGGGAAGAAAGCGGCGCGTACGTCAAAGAGATCTGGACTGGCAGTGAGTATCCCACGTTGCTATATCAGGCATCTCGGAAGGGAATAAATATGCTGATGGTACGATTGTGGCAGTTATGGGATACGCCTATGACTCATCCCCTCACGTTGGCGAAGTTCCTGACCAGCCTGGTCGATATATATGCGCGGGGTACGATGGGCATGGTATGCCGGTTATTTTCCTTGCCACCAAAGGGCTTGCAGACATGATTTTGAAGGGACGCACTTATGAGGATACCGGCCTCCCTCGGGTCTTCAAGTCAACGGCCCAGAGACTCCAAAGAGCAGCCGGTGGTCGTGAAGGTGGGGATATATTCGCATAACTAGTCGACATGTTTCTTCAGCAGTTACAAAGGTGCGGGATTTATGCCTGAGGCACAAGAAACAGCACGGAGAATGTGTTGTACCGAAAGAAGTTCATGGGTGCTGACTGGTCCCCAACGAACATTGACTCATTGGCTAAGCTTGGGGTACAAAAATTCCTGCATAAAAAGCGACCCCTCGCAATCCGAAATATCTAGATTATTGAACTCATCGCCACCCATTTCATTTCATTTCCGTCTTTTCTTGTCTGTCCTTTGGTCGTATCGTATTAATTCAATCTTTCCACACTGCTTGTCTCTCCAACCTGTGGTGCACAATGACCACAGAACAGCCTACCGCCCGTCTCCGTCAGTACCCCCCGCACTGATTACTTTCTCCCCCCTCTTGAGCTGAACAGCTACTAAATCCCGTAGAGAGAGTCGATTCCCAACCTGAAAACCCATTCTCAGCCCTGATCGAGGACCAGTCTATCGTTATCATCCCAACATTCACCTTGGAATCCGGCGTTACCCTCTATAACGTTCCGGTAGCCTATACAACCCGCGGAACACTCTCACCGAGTGGTGACAATGCTCTTGTCATCTGCCATGCTTTGAGTGGTAGCGCTGATGTGGCTGACTGGTGGGGACCCCTACTTGGCGGCCCCGGACAAGCCTTCGATATCTCGCGGTTCTTTGTTGTCTGTCTCAATAGCCTCGGTAGTCCGTACGGAAGCGCAAGTGCGGTGACCTACAAGGATGGAAACCCGGAAAAAGGCCTGTACGGGCCCGAGTTCCCTCTTACCACTGTCCGTGACGATGTGAGGTGAGTGCCAAAATTCATTCATAATACAAAATGGTGCTAACGAGTTGAAGAATTCACAAGATGGTGCTGGACGATCTTGGTATTAAACAAATCGCGGCTGTAGTTGGCGGCTCAATGGGCGGCATGCTCACTCTTGAATATGCATACTTTGGGAAGGACTACGTTCGAGCCATCGTTCCCATCGCGACATCGGCACGACACTCTGCCTGGTGCATCAGCTGGGGGGAGGCGCAGCGCCAGAGCATCTACAGCGACCCCAAGTACGAAAATGGGTACTATTCATTCGACGAACCTCCTGCCGCTGGGCTTGGTGCTGCCCGGATGTCGGCCCTTCTGACCTACCGAAGCCGTAATTCGTTCGAGTCTCGGTTCGGTCGAAACGTACCAGACCCGTCGAAGCGGCAGAACATCAATGGTACAGAAAGACTACCTACTCCTCCGAACGAGCATTGGGCGATCCACAATGATGGCCACAAGGGCAATTGGAGCGGCCGTAACTCTCCCGCGCCAGAGAAACCTGCGGAGAAGACCGAGGTGCAGTATATGGACCCACAGTTCTCTGGGACCAAGACTTTCAGCAAAAGTGTCAGCACTACCGATGGAAATGCTCAGAAACGACCTGCGACCTATTTTTCTGCCCAGTCATACCTTCGCTACCAGGGAGACAAGTTTGTGAAACGGTTCGACGCCAACTGTTACATCGCCATCACTCGCAAGCTGGATACACATGACGTCTCTCGCCACCGAGCCCGTCCGGACTCCGAAAATCCCGTTCGTGAGGCGCTTTCGCAGATCCAGCAACCCGCCCTGGTTCTGGGAATCGAGAGCGATGGGCTCTTCACCTTCGAGGAACAGAAAGAAATCGCCGAGGGCATCCCAGACTCGAGACTCAAACGCATTGACAGCCCCGAAGGCCACGATGCCTTCCTACTTCAATTCGAGCAGGTCAATCAGTACATCCTGGAGTTCTTCCGGGAGGTTCTTCCCGACATAATGTCCAAGACGCCCACGGATGGTGCCGCCATCGACGGTGTTGGCAAGCTAACCAAGAGCAGCACTTTTGGAGAAGCGGAGGTGGAAGATATTACCGCCTGGTAATAAACCACACATAGCATCACTCGTTGGCGCAGAGATTGCAGCCTTGACACATCAATGCTCTACGAATGAGCGGTTCCCACGCCTCCTCTCGGTCAAGAGAGTACACGTCGGCGATCCCAGCCATTTTCAGAGTTTTGTGGGAGTAGCGGTGCAGCCTTGTTATTTTCATTCTTAACCAGTCAGAGAGATGAGCATCCAACTGCCTCTCTCGCAACCACCATCACAGGTCAGACTGTAAAGAAGCATCCAACTGCTCCCCATCACACAAACCCTCGACCATGTCGGTCTCATGCGATGCATTTCGCGAGGGTGATGGGCCGTATTCCGAAAACCGGACATTATTCTATATTACAGCATAGTTTGCATAGGAACGCAGTGTGTTCAACGTTTCTTTTTATTTATTTGGTTTTTCTTTTATCTTCTTTCTTTCCGCTCTTCCACTGAAGTCGGCGCAGGCTATTGCAGCAACAGTAGATGATCCCAGCCAAGTCGATCAACACCGGCTGGCGAAACCAGCCCATTATGACTTGTCAGGTTGGACATTGCCCCTTGAGTCATCCCTTTCAAACCCAGCTGCCCCTTGCAGGAACTCCTACAGATCAAATAAAACTTGCCTCACTAGTAATCAAACAGCGTACTGGCCATATTGCGGGTATGGGTCGCAACGCTCACGCCTAAGAACGTTCTCCTGCTCGTTGCGAGCGTACGATGACAGTTGGCCTCTGTGGGACTCCATATGGCACGAGTCGTTTGCGAAGTCCTTGTGCGGCAATCCCCGTTTGCTTTCCGGGATCATCGCCTTATCCTGCGGCTTCCCACCATCGAGATGACGACGGCGATCCGGCTGCGGCCAATAGGTCGAGTCTCAGAGAGTGTATGTCTGTTTCCCACACCTGGCAAATGACAGCCATTGCTTTTGCTGCAAGATTCGCCCTCTGGAGGCTTGTTCAAGGATACTGCCGGCTTTGTTTCACGGGCCTCGTGATGCCGTGCGACCTTGGGCTGCTGTTTTCTGCTTTCTTTCTTCTTCATCTTTTTCTTCCTCTCTCATCCATCACCGTCATTCCTTCTGTATTTTCTGGGAGTATTCTCTCTTTCCCTGTTCGGCTAACCAGCCCTTACGCTCTTTATTCGGCTTCTCTTAACGCAACGCTTGCATTGCTCGAGCAGCTCTTCGCCCAAAGATCAGCGGTTTAGGTGCCCGTTCACGTTTAGATCTCGAATTTCCTGTTTCTGCATCGTCTGCTCGTGGAATTAGCCCTGGAGGCTTTCAGACCCCGCTCGGCATTCGGTCGAGGCTCGACTCGAAGCATTGTTGATATCCCCGCATTCCAGTCCATTGCGCTGGGTCCTCTCTCGTTTCGCCTGATCTTGATTTATTGACATTCTTTTTCCTTTGTACGCTTACTGCTCAGGACCGGTTGCCTGGAGCCTTATTGTTTTTGCTCTGTGCGTTGTAGTTGTGTGGTCCAACTACATATACTTTGGCGGTATACGCCAAACTACATGGTTCCATCCACACTATGGATGTCCTTCTATCTAGAACCGCTCCAAAGAGGCGCGCCTCTTTGTCTCTTATATTCGGCTCGCAGGTAAGTTTCAGATATAACTGCTTTCGAACCCACTCTTACAGATCTAGAAACCAACGTTCGCAGCAGCCCTAGACGAAAAGCCCACCCGGTACTATGATTTTGTCGACACGCCTTCCCCCCCTAAACGTCCGTCGCCATTTATTAGTCGACAAGAGATATCTCCAGAGCTAGAGTCGAAAATCAGATTTTCCTGTTCCTTACTTGCGTACCAAATCGAACAAGGAATCCCCTCTCTCGCTAACAACCAGGGGGACCGCGACGCGGCACAAGATGAACAGGGGGAAAGCATTACAACAGAAGCCCAGCTTGCCTTGAAGGCTCCAATTTCAAATCCCAGACCAAAGACGGCTTCGGCAACAGGGTACGACTCTGGTGTGGGTCTCACACAACAGCCGAGTATACAAACTATGAGAGTGCAACACTCCCAGTCTGGTGATGCGTCAGACACCGGAGACACAAGGGATATCTCGATATTCAGCAACCCTAGAACAAGCACATCATGCTCCAATACCAGCACCGAGCCCTCATATCCCCAATCCTCAACTCAGAGTCCTAGGACAAACGAACCCAAGTCTACAACAGGCGCCATGATAACAGGATACAGACAACCAAAATGGACACGAACCACAAAGGCCTTCCTTTCTGAATCCCCGAGCTCACCCATCCCGTCAGGATCAGCACCCGGAAAGGAGGATATCGAAGACACTAAACTTTTCCTCAACCCAACCAGCACCATCACAAATCTATCTTCTGAAACTTTAACCCTATCGAGTCACCCTTCCCCAAGCTTAGGGCTAACTAGAGTTTCCGCGGCAACTCAACACCAGAAACCCACCTTCACATCTTATGCTCACGCAAACTCCAACTTAAGAAAGTCCCGCAGCATTATAATTGATACCGCCGGGATCGCCCACCTCCTAACGCCCGACGAGGAAGCCCAGCGCAATAAAGCGCTCCAACACGCCGTTCTCTCGAAGATGACGCCAGGGATTATGAGATACAACCCTACTCAGGAACCTTCCCGGCAACAGAACAAGCAGCGGAGTACATCTGACGGTTACATCTGCAAGACACATCATGGAAATGAAGGAAATTCTCCTTCTCAGAAGTCAAGAAGCGGGTCTAGGGTAGGTGTATCTTGGACGGGTATCAAGGCGGCATTGCATCCATCCAGATGGAAGGGCACAGATACGGGCTCGCGCAGATTGAAGAATCAGGTGCCGCTGGTCAAAAACCTCAGTAGGCTCTTCGGAAAAGGGAGTGAGTAGGTTCTGTTAGCGAGTGGCTGGGTGCAGGTGTTGGGTGTTTTCCACTGTTTGGGCATTTGGGCGGCTTATTTCTTTTTATCTTTGTTTTATTTATTTCTATAAATTGTCGTGGGTTTCGGATCAAGAAACCTACGGAGTCCCTGCAAGATGCTGAGCTATCAGTTGAGGTTTGATCTACAGAGAATCACATCGGATTCTGTTAGTACGTACGTATTCACGGGAGGAACATATCTATAAAGCGAAAAACTAAGAAATAAACCTCGGCTCAGGGTTAGAGACCAACAATACTCAACCATAGCTAGTATATCATATGACATGGAGAATTTTTAGTAAGTGTCATGATAGTGGAGCGTACCGCAGGGGGATGGTGCAGGGTACACAACTCTCTAAAGATAAGGAATCACAATCCGGTCCAGAACCTCGTCTTCTTAACCTCAAACTCTGCAGTGAGAACCCCCTCTCCCGTCCCCGTAACTTGCACCCAATAAACTCCTTTCTCTGATGCCCAGGCTTCCCGTTTCTCATCCCACCAGCTCGTCGCCAGCTTCTTTTCAACCACAATCTCGACATCTTTTGACTCTCCAGGTTCCAGGTGCACCTTCGCAAAACCCTTTAGTTCGCGGACAGGTCTGTTCACCTCTGTCGGGGGCGGCACAACCCACAGCTGCACTGTTTCGGCGCCGGCGACTTTGCCCGTGTTTGTGACGGTCACCCTGGCGGTTATGGGTTCTCCGTCTTGCAGTTTGTCTTTTTCAGGAGAAGTGTTCAACTCCAGTTTCTCGCGTGTGAAAGTCGTGTAGGACAGGCCATGGCCGAAGGGGAATAACGGCGGGAGTTGGGCTTTCTCGTAGTACCGGTACCCAACATAGATGTCTTCGCCGTAGAGGACGCGGCCTCGCTCTGAGCGGAAGTTCAGGTAACTAGGGTTGTCTTGCAAACGGACGGGGAAGGTCAAAGGCAGCTTTCCAGAGGGGTTGACGTTTCCATAAAGCACATCTGCGATGCCGTTACCACACTCATTGCCCCCGAACCAAGCCTGCAGAAGAGCCTTGGCTTTGGGCGCCCAGGGCATTGTCACGGGCGTACCGCTCTGGATGACGATGGCGGCGTTGGGTTTCACCTCCAGGATTTTGGAAATCAGTTCGTCTGAACCCGGGGGAAGATCCATGTCCGGACGATCGTACCCTTCTGTTTCCCATTCGCTTGTTAGACCAGCGAAGACGACAACCTGGTCTGCTTTTGAGGCGACTTCGACAGCTTTGGAAATGAGCTCTTCCTGCGTCTGGCGCCGGGCAGCGCCGAAGCGGAAGCCTCCAGGCCCGAAGATGACCACCCCGCGGGTGTCGATGTCCGAGGTGGGTGCTGTCCCGAACTGGAAGGTAATTTTGTATTTCTGGCCAGCCATGAGTTCCTTGGAGCCCTTTTCTTCAACGGTGCCGTTTCCAAAGAAGGCAGAGCCGAGACGCTGGTTCTTGGTGTTATCAACGACGACTTCATCATCCACGAGGAGTTTCCCCGTTCCGACGACAACAACGCCGAAGTCGTAGACACCGGACTCTTCGGGAGTGAAATAGCCCTCCATGTCGACGTAGTAAAGGTAAGACTTGATCTTAGGGTGGCGATAGTCCATGAGGAAGCCCTGGGATGAGACAAGGTGTAGCTCGTGGAGGAGTTCGCGGTTGCTACTGGATGCGGGCTCGTCGTAAACGCGGAACTTGAAGCCCGTTTTGCCGTCGTCGGTCTTCAGGAGGTGGCCGATCAACGGAAGGTCCTTGTATGAGTATGAACCTTGGGCGAAGTGAACCTCACCCTTGCTCTGTGCTGATACGCCTTCGAAGGGTGTGATTGTGTAGTACGCATCCAAGGATGCAGAGCCACCTCCACAGTAAGCGGCGATCTTGGCGTTTGGTCCGATCACGGCGATGGACTTCTCCTTGTTGAAAGGTAGGATGTTATCCTCGTTCTTCAAGAGCACGATAGACTCGGCCGCAGCCCGTCGGAGTAGGGCTTGGTCTTCGGGGCGGTTAAGAACCTTTTCCTCTGCGTTTTCGGGGATACCCAGTGGCTCAACGTAATTTACAAGGTTCAGAACGTTGCGTACACGTTCATCCAGGACAAACTCGTGGACTTTGTTGGATGATACGGCGTGTGCCAGGGCGTCTCCCCGCCAGCGTGTCTTACCTGGCATCTCTATGTCGAGACCGGCAATTATTGATTCTGACGTACTGTATGTCCCAAACCTGCAACAGCTTAGACATGATTCCGGTAGGACTGATTCAAGAACCTACCAGTCACTCATAACTAGTCCGTCCCATCCCCACTCCTTGCGCAAAATGTCTGTGATGTACTTCTTATTCTCACTCACATGGGTACCGTTAATCTTGTTATAAGCCGTCATAACTGTGGCCGTTTTGCAAATCCTCATCGCAATCTGGAACGGCAAGAGGTATATCTCGCGTGTAGCCCGGTCGGTAACAATCGAATCGACCGCCAAACGCTCATGCTCCTGGTCATTGCACACAAAGTGCTTCAGGCACGCGGCAACGCCCTTTTCCTGGATTCCCTTGGAACAGTAGCCAGCCAAGTGGCCGGCAAGAACACCATCTTCGGCGAAAGACTCGAACCCTCGGCCGCCCAGCGGCGATCGTTGCGTATTGATTGTGGGACCCAATATGACGTGCGCGCCCTTGGCAATGGCCTCTTCCCCCATCAAATGCCCTACCTTGTGCAGTAATTCAGTGTCCCAGGTTGCTCCCAGGGCAGTAGCGCAGGGGAAACATGCTGCTGGCACACCGTTAAAAAACCGCGTTCCGCGGACTCCATTGGGGCCATCGGACATGCGCAGGCTGGGAATGTTAAGCCTGGGGACAGATGCAGTATGCCAGAAGTCGATCCCTATAGAAGCTGTGAGCCCTTATTTGCAACACCCAGCCTAGGCTTGTCGAAAGATTACCTGACACAAGATCGATCTTCTCTCCGAGACGAAGTTCTTCAATCGTCTTGTCCACATCCAATTGAGGCATTGTGAGAGATGTATATGAGCCGAGATAAATTCTTCCGTTTTACAGGAGGGCGAAAGGAAACTATCTGCGCTGGTAATCACAGCACTAGCAAACCAGGTCAGAAATTGACAAGCATAAAATGACAAGAAAAGAGCAAGGAATGCCAGGAAGCCACGGGGAGAAAGACTAGAGATATACGTACTAATCCCAACCCCAGTTCTCCATTGCACCGTCTTTCCGGACTAACGCATCGATAGCTGATCAGTTTCGCATAAGTTGATGCTCCACACAAGAATAGCGATCAGTGACCACTGAGGACGTCCCATGATCAGTGCTGGCTGAATTGCCTGAATGAGAGTAGATGCAATTGGCGGAGCTGGAACACAATTGGCATCAAACCGGTGGGGAGGAGAGCAAGCATTGACAAGAAAGGTGCTGAAAAGAGAACGGGACTTCTGCCGAAGATTGACCGGTTGCTTGGCCACAGCCTAGGTAATCGGCGACTCGGCCCGACCTCCGTGATTCTTATGATGTTGATTGTACAAAGATGGGAAAGACAGGCCGTCAGCCAGTCAGCCTTACTAGGTGGACTAAGTGGGTCACAATCCAAGGGCAATGGCGGTGGAGCATCGAACAATGACTCGTGTTCAATGCATCAAGCAGATCAAGCAGTTCTAGTAGTACTACCTGGACCAACGTCTAATATCACACGCGCTGACCACAGGCATAGAAAAAGTGCTCAAGAGAGGGATGGGTTTCAAAGACAAGAGAATACATGTTGCTTGGCCATTGCAATGAGAAAGACAAAACAGCAATAGAGCGGAATGCTTAACACCGTCAGAAATGCTCATATGATATCATATCACCAAGTGAACCAGACATAAGAAAATCAAGTAGGAAAGTACAAGAGAAAGTGTATCTCTGAAGACAGCAATCAAGCCCCTCGTCGAGCACGCTTGTTCTCGCTGCCAGCGCCCCGTCCACCTCGGCTGCTTCCATCACTGTGTCCGCCTTCATCCCCCGGCCGTCCGCGCTTGCGGTGAGGTCCGCTCCCACTGCCGCTCTCGCGCGTATAGTTGCGCTCGCGGTTCCGGTCGCGGTTCCGGTCGCGATCGCGGTCTCGAGGCTCCCGTCCGCTGCTGCTCCAACGTCGTTCTTCATCCGGCCCACCGGGAGGAGGGGGTGGTGGAGGAGGGGGAGGGGGTTGTCCGCCGTGGGACGAGGGAGGCCGGAGACGTCCTTCATGCTCTTGTGAGGATTCTGGACCGGCGTCGCGATCGCGGCGCCTTCGATTGTCTTCACGCGGTCCAACACCCCGACGGGACGCTTCACGAGGTTCGTAACGTTCGTCTCGAGGTGCTCCTGAAGGCACATCACTCCTGCGGCTCCGCTCTCGGTTGCGATCTCGTCCATCCTCCCGCCGGCTGCTACTCCGTGATCCGTCTTCATCACCAGCACGACGATCCCGTTCCCGCTCAGCTTCTCGGTCTCGGTCGTGAGAAAAGCTGCCGCCAGTCAAATAGCGCTGTGATCGGCGGCCATCGGAGTTGGTGTCATCAGTGGGTTCGTGACGGCCGCTGCCACCCGGCCGACTTCTGGAGTGTGCATCTCCCTCAGGATACCCGGACGGCCTCCCAGCAAATAGATCGGTTTTGCTCTCTGTTGAAACCCCGGGGCGGGGTCCTTCTTCTGGGCCCGAGTGCTGCGGTCTAGTTGCTTGCGGTGATTGCACTCGAGGGGTGGCTGGCTGTCGATTAGTACCGCGACCCCGACTGGTTGGACCGGGACCGCGGTCTGAAGGCGACCCAGACTGCTGAAGCATGTTGTTGAGATTGGCAAACCGTTTGTCGCCGCGTCCGCGTTCACCACCGAAACCTGGCCCACCTGGAGGTCCACGAGTCACAGGCGAAGATCCTGAGCCTGCACCAAGTCCACCACGAGGCCCTGAAGGAGGAATTATGGGAGGAGGCCCCGAAAGGCCGGAGCGGGGGCTAGACCCGTGCGCGTTGTCCGAAGTTTGTCCTTGTAGGGCCTTGAGCCGATCAGGGTGGATTCCACTTGCCTCTAGCCTCTCCGCCGTAGGGGATAAAGTGTCTGCAGGAGGATCATCATTCCGCATTCCCTGGCGTCCAGGGCCTGTGGGCGGAGGACGGTCATTTACCGCCGGTCCACTACCAGGAGGCCCTGCCGAAGGATGTGGCGCGGGAGGGTTTCGCCCACCTCGGCCAGGCGCAGTCCTGCTTCTTGGTCCAGAGGGTATATCAGACATTAGATCAGCCTGTCGAGATCGTCCGACAGGAAGATCAGATCCAGGAACTGAATCCCGGGGGTCAGGACCTTCCATAGGGGTTCGTGGTGGCCGGTCGCTGCGAGGTCCTCGTGGCATTTCTTCACCGCGGGGAGGCGGCTGCGTATTACTTGCGGGTTTGCGAATATCAGATGGAAAGCGTTCGGGGCGATTCGGGAGGTCCAATTTTGGAGGGGTCAGAGGTCGGGTCGGCAGAGACCTCCGATCTTCTCTTTCCTGGCGTAATGGTTCGCCACGACGATAGCCATCGCCTGGTCTATCTGAAACATCGTGTATGAGGTCTGCACGGTCGGGGTGTGTTTGCGGACCAGATCGTTGGCCAGAGAGGTTCTCACGAGAATCTGCAGGACGGGGGCGGCCAGGCCGGTCACGGTATTGTGTCCCACGGAATGGCTCCTCTACAGGCGGTCTGAAAGAGAGATCCCTATCTAGACGCCCAAAACCCCTGCTGTCACTAATTGGCGGGTCAAATGAGCGACTGAAATCGCGATCGCCGGGTAATCGTCCGCCCCGGCCATAGTCCGACAGACGGTCCCGTCGGTCATCCAGAATATCCGGCCGCGGCGGCAGGCCCCTCTCGTCCCGATAAGGATGAGACGGTGTATGTGGCTGAGAACGCGTTGTTTGGCTTCCACCAGGTGTTCGATCAGGCTCAGGAGGCCTTGGAATATTTGCTGGTCTCCGAGATTCAGGGCCTCTGGGAGCCTGATTCGCAGAAGGTGGAGGAGAGAGTCGTGATTGAACAGTAGCTCCTCCAGTCTGACGACTTCGAGTGGGATTGCTGGGCGGGTCCCTTGGTGCTGTATCAGGTCCACTGGCCGGACGGTTCTCATTAGCAGATACTTGGCCAGCTGCCTTGTCTGTTTGCCGTAACTCAGTTTCAGCTAGTTTTTGCGCCGGTTGTTGGGCATTTGAGCTATCTTTTGGCACATCTGCTGTCCTGGCGTCTTCAATCTCTCCATCCTCAACTTCCTGCCTCGTGGTTCCCTCAGTCTTTCCGGGCCCTTTTAATCTGATGCAAGATTAGCGCTTGATGCATGTAAAGGAACCACTGTCAACTTACTCTGTCGCACTGGAGGGCTTGAATTCAGGAGCAGCCGCATTGAAAGGAGTCGGGGTAGTCGAGTTGGGGCGAGAAGGCGTTGCTCTCCCAGTAGCTTGGCTGCCTTTGCTAGGAACTGGCTGGTTGGTAATCATAAAAGCCTGAGGAAGCATCCACTTCTTCTCACGACGGTTAAGATCGCCAATTAAGGAGGCTGCAGGAATTTTCACATCGTCTCGTTCATCGTTCTGACTGAGGTTGTTCACGCTTGTATGCATGTCTCGACCGATCCAGTTAACAGCTGGGAAGTTTTGGACAATGGCCTTCAGGACACTGATGGCATTTCGAATGTGCATGTACTCGCCCCCATTGAGGCAGATTTTCAATGCTGAGGATAGAAGCCGGTGCCACTTGTAGAGAAGGCGACGGAAGTCTTCATAATCAAGGAAGGTAGTGGGCTTGCCTTCGGGATCAACATTCATAGCGAAACCAGGGAGGTCCCTCTTAGTTCCAAACGCTTCCTTCTCATAGACAGTCTTGTCGGCATGCCAACGGCCAAGATCACGAAGAACCTCGTTCAAGAAGCGACCAAGATTATCAGCTTCCCTTGAGGTGGACTGGAAAATCAAGGCAGTCAGCCTCTGTTCCCGGAACAGCTGGTCCAGCAGACCAACAGTCCGGAAATTAGGTGCACCAGCAGCGTGCAGAAACTTTAACATCTTGAAACAGTAGAAAGCATCAATTGGGGATAACAGGAGACGCGGTAAAAAGCACTGTTCCAATAAAGCGATATGTAGCTGGTCGGCTTTTCCTCGCATACCAACGAACCATCCTTCCTTCTCCTTTTGCAGCCTTGATCTTGTTTGGCCATAAGCCACAAGGTGCGCTTTATTCTCCTCCAGAATCCGGTCCTGGAGTTGCGTGATCTGCTTCTTCTCCCTCTCTTTTCTTTGTGTCCCTGCAAGACTAATATCTGATCGGTCGTTACCAATCGAGATCACCTTCTTTTTCAATCGCTCGATTTCCTCTTCATATGATTTTTGAGGGATGTGCACGTCGTAAATCGAGAGTTGCCAGAATGTGACATAGAAAGGCAATCCGACTATGCTCCAAGTCTCTGGAGGCAATACAGACTTGACTTGGTCTTGTAGGTCTTGCATAACAGGATTAGAAGCCGCGTACTCTGGAGCACCAAAGCCAGTTGCAGATTTTCTGCTAGGAATAGACTCGGTATCCGGTGCAGTTTGTTCTTGATCGACATCCATTTTGTCGTCTCCCGAGGGAGCGTCCGTGACTTCAGTGTCACCACTTCCCTCAAGTTTCTCGACTTCTGCCTTCAGAGCGGGAACATCCTGACTTTCCTTCTTAGCGGCGTTGGCTGTATCCTGAGAAGTTTTTTCCCAGTCGATAAGCTTCCGTGCAACACTTGGACGTCGAATCCAAAAGGCAACTTCAGGCTGGATGCCGAAATCTTTGATAAGGGACGCAATGTCAGGGACAAACGAGTCGAATTCGTCCACTGATAAATTGCTGCGAAGTAGGTCCAGATACTGAGCGAGAATTCGGTGGATTTCATCGAATATGTTACCCAGCAACTTGAGCTCAGAGGAGTTCTCTGATTCTTTGAAAATGCACGTAAGACGTTCCTGAGCAATCGCAATGAGCAACTGGCCAGCAAGGTTTGAGGAGGTAAGTGATTTCAAAAGCCGCTTTGAAGTGGTTTTGGACTCATGTCGTTTATCCAATAATTGGAGGATGGTTTGCGACTGCAGGATCTCGCCGCCCGCCATGGCCTGTATCTGAGAGTCATTGAAATTGGTATCGGTGATGATTCCAGCCATCGAACTAATTATCTGTTCCAGAATAATAAGATCCGTGGAATTATTTTGGCGTAGTTGCTCAACAACGTATTGCAGCACGGGGGTTGGATCCATTACTGAATACCGTTTGAAGGTTCTGCCAGCAAAGGTGGCCAAGGCATTAAGCCATCGGCTTGTGAGCAGGCCACCGTCCTGTACCCGGCTTCGACCTTTTTGACCAAGCGAACTGATCAATGCCCATGTGAGGATATCGTAACCGAGGTAGGTGAAGTAACGAGCACACTCCACAACGACTTCGATTAGATTCTCGTAGGATTCAATTTGACTTATAGCAACGTTGATGACTATTCCTGGATTTGCGTACGCAATCTTGGCCAAAGCACGAGCCATTGGCCGTATGTTTGTTTTGCTTAGTCTTTTGAGTACATCCTTTGTTTCCGCTCGTGCTTGGTCGAAAGCAGATTGTATATCGGGGAGTCGAGAGGTCTGGCCAAAGTACCACTCAGCATACATATTGTACCGAGTGTCCCTAGGGAAAAAGCTGATGAGGTCGAAAACTTCATTCACAACGCCGGGGTTGGCCTTAGTGAGACTTATAGCTGGGACCAGTAGTCTCTTGCAAAGATCTTGCCAACGTGCTCTATTTTCCGTGGAATCATCCTTGTTGAGACTGTGCCTGCCAATTCTGGCCAGTTTTGTCAACAGGCTGGAGTCTTGTCCGATCTTATGTCCAGAGATGTTTAGGAAAGACTCGCAAAGTGCGAAAACATCGTCAACAGATTGACAGATGGGAATGTTGTCGGACCAGTCGTCCCAGTAGAACCTATAATCAGTTCCATCATTCGTGTCTTCCTTATCGAGCTGAGCCCATCTCAACGTCCGACGTTGGGGTGCCTCTGTTAGTTTGATGTGGCCCTTTGGCACACCAGTCTGATCATGACTGGGTATTTGTTTCTGTTCTCGAAGCTCACTGATCGGCGGTAGAGGGCGCACAGAGGCGTAGACCTTGCTCAGGCAGTGATGAAGGATGCGATGTATGAATTCAGGAAGTTCGGGATAGGCATCCATGAGCCAGGGAAACTTGCTCAGGATGAATAGTGACTCAGGAATTGCGCCGATTGCTAGCAGGCTCTTCAAAAGCAATACCTTTTGATCTGATGGCTCCGGAAGCTCGTTCTCCTCCGATTTAGCTGCAGCTGTTCTTTCCGCTTCTTGATCTTTCCCGGGAGTCGCTGAACGAGCCTCGGAGTCTCTAATACGGGGAATAGGTAGCGTGTCGTCTGAAAGAGCACCAGCAGTCATAAGAGCATTTACCCCACCGCCAGGTCGGGCTGCCCTCTCTCTTTCTGCCTTTTCTTTCATCTTTTCCTCCTTCAATACATCCATAGAATTGTCAGGCCGCCAGAGATGAGGGTAAAGATCGCGAAGCGAGATAAAGCCGACCTTGATCAACAATGCGGCAAGATATATTAGGTTGTCGGGAAGAACATCTGACTTGTCACGCGCTGGCGAAGAATAGAAACGAAGTTTAAACCCGAGAAGTTGCGCTGCTACCCTGCTCCCCTTGGGCGGCAGTGTGCCAGTTTGTTCGATCCATTTGCGGGTATCAGCCTCCTCTGGAGTCAAATTATTGGACTCAGGGAGCAATTGCTTGAGCTCCTCTTCGGAAACTGGTTTGCGTCCTATCTCAAAGAAAGCTCGAATCTTGACTTCCCGAACCCGGTCCCAGAATTCTCGATCTCGTTGGGAGTTTGCTTCCGCAGCTGCAGCTCGTTCCTCGTCAGTTGTTGACCATACAGGCGACCCTGGTAAAGCCCAATTGGGAAGCCCGGAGTCGCACGACCTCCCACCATTGCTAGTGGATGCGTCCTCTTTGGGCCACCAGGAGCTCGCTCGCAACAGCTTCACGAAAAACCGATATTGCTTAACCAACACAGCTGCGAAAACATCCAAAGTGACGTCGAGGACACGGCCAACATCCATGTCGAAGGCACCTATCATTGCTTTCACCCTCTCAAACGTATCCTCAACGACCTCGGCGGTTGGAGGTTCATTATTGCTAGTGGTGAAAAGTTCCGTCACTAACTTAGAGTAACCTTCAGATTCCTCGCGAAGTAGATTATAATTTGATTGCCGGTATAGGAGATTTGTCTGCTTCCTGATGCCCATCCGTGCGAAGGTGTCACGGACAAGGCCAAGCGACTGAAGTAGAGGTGTTTCGAGTTGGAGGCGCATGAGGGCCGGATTAATTCCAGTGGAAAAAACTAACGGTTTGAGGGCGTCATTCGTAGTGTCAGAATCTGTCACAATGGACAGGGTGTCGAGGAAGAGAGTGCAAGGATCCAAGCACGGTGATGCCTGCTCTTGGCCATCTATTCCGATATTACCAGCGGCAACCTCTTCTCCGATAATATCTCTGAGCGTTAAACCAGCTTCTTCGGCAGGCAATCGCTCGTCAAGAGCACAACGAATGAGCTCCTGGTAGATAGAGGTCAGCATCACAATGTCCTTGCCATTCTTTGCTTGTATTCCGCGATCAACAATCATCTGCCTCCCACTGGCCGCCCAACTATCCCTGACATCATCCGAAATATATTCATATTGGTAAGGCGGCAATGGTTTCCTGGAGGGTTGCGCGGGGACAGCGGGCGACATATGTGATAGCGGTGTTGGAGCTGGTTGAGGCTGTGTTTGTGGTTGCGACGACTGCTGTGAGTGTGGTCTCGATTGCATTGAACTCGCAAGTGGCAACGGAGACTGAGGTGGTTGTGATTGGGACGACGAAGGTGTTGTTCCATTTTGTTTGCCTTGCTCCGATGCTTCTCTCCCAGCGGAATCTGCGTCCTTCCGACCAGCTGTAAAATTCTGACCGTCATTACTTGGTGCTCGTCCTGCATTGTGTCTACCACCACGACTTGGCTGCCTTCGCAGCCTCCCACGCCCGTCAGAAAATTCCCGAGACTGAGGAGACTGCGAGCTGTGCATCTGTTGCGCCATGTTGAGATTCCCGGGGCGATGGGGTGAAGGCCGCTGACCGTCGTTGGTAGAGTCAGTGGACCATGACCTGTCGACTTTCTTCCTCTTGCCTCCGGTACCTGGAGCCATGGCAGCTTCTTACAAAGCCAATGCTCAGGTACAGAACCGGTGTGCTCCCGACAGGTTGCGAGTCATTGGGCGAACCTAGACGTGAGGAAGGTTAGCTCTCTTGAGCAGCAGCCGAGAGGTCAAACGCTCGAGTCCGGTTTGAGATTGCGACTGCGGAAGGGAGACAACCTGCAGTAGTATAACTACCTTGGTAGGTATAATGCGGGATGAAAAAGCGCGACGTCTGGGTGTCGGGAATTGGCTGGCCGGGGCTCTTCCGACGTAATAAAACAGACAACATGAAGGACGCGCTAACAAGGAATCTAGCGCTTGGCGCGATTATCTCGCTAAGCGCGTTTGTTAGTGACCTAGTAGGAACTCCATTCCCCTGCATTTATCTATGGTGGTCGCATCATCATAATTCATTCACTATGCTTCTTATATCGATTTAGTACAAAAAGAAGCTAGCTACCTGTGTGCAAAAAGCTTCAGGCCAACCCCTGCGCTTTGGCTTCAATATCAACAATGGATGGAATAAGCTCCAGCAAGCTAGGTTTGTTCGGTGACCAACCCAAGAGCTTTTTCCCGCGGTAAGACCAGCCCCTTGAACTGCTACCCCAGGCATAGAGCCCAAATTCATTAAGCTTCTTTACCTCATCATCACTTATGGGTTCGACGTCTGGCGAAGGGATAAGTTTTTTCTCATAGGCAGCCTTCGCAATCGCTCTTTGGACATCTCCCCAGACGAAGGGGCCGTTTTCCGCAAGATAGTACCCCTTGTCATTCCAAGTAGCCTTACCACCCCCGGCTGCTGCCGCGTCTCCCAAGCGGCGGTAGAGGTCGCTCAAATCCTGCACATGAATCTGGTGCCAGACATTCTTGCCTTCTCCAACTAGGAATCCCTTCTTTCTCTTAAGGACGGCGGCGGCAAACCAGTACGCTTGGACGCTCTTCTGGTTTCCGGGACCCCGGCCAGGACCGTAGATCGTAGGAGGGCAGACAATGGCCACTTTGACAGCGTCCGGGGCGCGTCGTCCCGCTTCAATAATGATCTTATCGACATTTCGGTGCAGCGAGTCGTCGGGAAGGTTCAATAGTTCGTCAACACCATCCCAATCATCATGCTGCTTGGCTCTCTCAAGACCCCATGTGTTCGTGCGAAAGTCCTCAACTGTAAGGATACCAGTGCCCGACGTATGAATCAACCACAATGGCTTCTCAGGCGTGTGGTGACTGGCACCTTTGGCAATAGCAGTAGCAGATGCAACGTGGTCGCAATCAGCGCAATCTAAGCCTATTAGTAACTCATGATCTTATTGAGTAGTATAGGAATGTGTATATACTTACGGAACACAATATTTGCGTTCTTGGTCTCCTCCTCTATTATGGCAGCTGAGTCTAGGTCACCCTGGACGACTCTGACGTTTGGATACTCGCTGGCAAGCTTCTCTCCCTTCTCCTTGTTGCGAACCAGGACAGAGATCTCCCAGTCAGGATGGGCCTGGGTTACAGCATAGAAAACATCCCCGCCAATATATCCAGTCGCACCAGTGCTGTTGATGTAGTCAGTATAACGACGGCTTGATTACAAAGGAGCTCACCTACAGAAAGACCTTTACGGGTGCCATTGTTATAGATCCAACGTCGCAAAACTGGGATGAGTTAAGAGCTGGAAGATGTATGCGTGTAGCAGGAGGAAAAGTGGGCGTGGGACGATGAGGTTTTATAAGAAGCTTTGCTTCGTTTAACTTATTGCATCATTGGGATTGGATGCTTTGAAATCAAAGAGTGGGAGTATTGAAGAGTGGGGTGTGGGGTTAAGTTGGATGAAACTGGACGAAGCTGCTGGAATCAAGGGGCGCTGTTGGAAATACAAAAACAATCCACACACATGGGAGGAGCTTTGCACAAAAGCTCAAGCCAGCCTGTAACTTTACAATAACCCACTACGACCGAGATAGCAGATATGGGGTGTTCTAGGACTAGTCAGATATCTAATTGGGGATCAAGTTGACTTGGCACTCCGCCAGCTCCCGCCTTCCGCACGGCAGTTGCTGGGTAGACTTCTACACATATTTAGGTATCAGATGGTTCAAATGCATACGCTAACGTAATATTAGCTGATGACAAAAGCCGTAGTTCCCACTCTGAAAGAAAGCAATGGGTCAATCTAGAGTTTGCGAAGGTAACAGCTTGGATTTAACCCTTTTGTTATAGACCGTCCGATGTGTGGAGTAGCAAAGCCATTAGGCCATTTAATACATGCGTAGTTCTGCATCCACGCGCTTTTGCAGAAAATCAGGTGTTCAGTTCTATGATATAACGCTTCATAGTTCATAGGCGAAAGTTGGCATATAATCAACAATACTCAGCGTACGTTCAATCGCGAAATCAGAGGAACAGAATCGCGAATTGGCTGCGAGGGGAATCTCTAAGAGAAAGCACACTCCTAATTTACAACGACAGACAAATAATGATCACTGGAACGCTCAGAAAGTACTTCCAGCTAATCTGCTGGCGGCGTTTCGCGCGTCGAGTCGATCATCATCATCTTCAACAATCGAGCTGACGCCGCTGGGTGAGCGAAGACGGCCGTTTGTCTCTTCATCCTCTTCCGGAGCAGGGGCGGCGAAGCTGCCGCTTAGGCTACGTCCAAGACTGTCGCTCCGACGTGGAATACCGCTCCAAGCATCGCCCTTGGGGCCTTGGCTTGAAGCCAAATTTGGACGCCGCCCAGTTGGGTGGCTTTCACGACCGAGACGGCTGAGGCCCCCGGAGGCGTCAATTGAACGGATATCCGGCCTTACGCTCTCCAGGGTTGCGAGAGTCCTCCGTTCAGCCTCAATCTGGCGCAGCGTATATTCACGCAGGGCCAGCCACACATCGTTGGAGGTTCGTTCAAACCAGCGGCGCTTTTCATTCAGAAGGTTTGATGTTACTCGTTGCGTCTTTTTGGTCAAATAGTCCTCTTGACTCTGTGCTTCATCAAGTGCACTGATGGCCTCGTCTACCTTTTCGGGGCGAACAGATGAACTGACTTTCAGCCGGTCCGCCGCAGCGCGTTTGCTGCGAGTAGCTTGCTGAGCTTGTAGCAGTTCCCGAAGCAGAATATGACGGTTGGTAAGTGTTTCCTTGACAATGAAGGCGTCCGATGAGTGGTAACTAAGGGGATCCCCAAGAGTAGTTGCCTCTGCAGTTGCCTGAACCGCATGATAGTCTCCCACGGCTTGAATTACCTTCCCCAGCTTGCGGTAGGCATTTGAAAGACCAGGGTGCGTCTCCTGGACATGCATCTGTCCAACCTTAACGCCAAAATCTGACTCCGCGAGACCCAGGCCTAAATAGCAGTGAGAACCTCATGGCTAATGTGAAAGGAAGAGTTACAACATACCTCGTCGAGCCTTGACTACACGATCAACTTTATGGCTCGCATCCATAGTACCCAGATAAAACATCTTGACGACAGGGCGCGCATTTTGCAGCTCCGGCGTGTCGTCAGGAGGAGGTGCAAATTGCTTCAAAACTTTCCTCCGAACACCTGTCGCGGGTTGCTTCATGCGAACAACGGGACTATATCCGAAGTCGCTTTCAACAAACAATACAATCTCGTCATCCTGAATTAGGACTTCATTATTCAGTACAGTGTTCAGCCATCGCTGCATTGAAGCCTTTACTCGAAATTCGTCCTCGTCTGTCCCGGCTCCAGCAGGGGTCAAAGGCGCAGGTACAGCCGGAACAAGTGCCTCGGGATTGGCTGACATAAGATGGTCCGCAAGCTTGCCGAACTCAGAATGGGTCCGCCTGACATCGCGGTATTGAGTAGTTCTAAACTTTGGGATATTGGTCTGATATTGTGGTCAGTAGTGCATAAGTGATTTCGCTGCGCTGCAGGCAATTCCCACTTACATGCACATCGAATCGAAGGATGGGATCTTTTTTGCCTGTTCTTTCCAGTCCCGTTATCTTGGCCTGAATCTTGTACACTGGGGCCGGTTGCCTCGCATTCTGTCGAGCGCCTGTTTGGTACCGCGCGGGAACCTGCGATCGGGGTTGTTGTTCTGCCGCGTAGCCAGCTTCGTTCAGGTGCGTATTTTGTACTCGCTCTGATAAACTCGGTGAGCCGACGTCTCCTTCTCCTGGTGTCTTATGTTCGGCAGCTTCGGCAGGCTGCGAATCCCCAGCTGCCTCGTACGGAGACTCATGATGCGGGGGTAACGGCGAGGGAGGAATATCGCTGGTGCTCGAGGGGGGATACGTGGCTTCTGTAGCTCGAGGAGAGGCCCATGGTGAGGCACCCGCAGGGTCTTGCTGAATGCTGGAGTAGTCCATCTCTTATCCTGTTTGCGTGTGGTGCACCGGGTAAGAGGTATGCCACCGATAGGGCCACGTCTGCACCCACAGCGAGAAGCGCTTGTCAGCAAGGAAACCTTGAATTGCGTACATAGCGCACAAGTCAGTTCCACGTACATTCAGCTCCTGGAATTCAGGTTAGAGCACGAAATTGGGGTGGAGGGATGCGGTGGTAAGATGCACAAGAGGAGAACCTGGAGAGCGACCGGGTAGGTTACGTCGTTGCTGTCTTCAGGGCCTGATTGGTCAGGCATTACAGAGCCTCCGCGTCCGATTACAGGACCTCGACATTCTCTCTTCTCTCCTCATGCCAGCTTGAGTTCTCGAGCTCGGATCGACTTTTTCGAGTGTACGACAAAAATGCGCCGATAAATCGTTACGTCCAGTAATCTGGTTTACACAATTGCTGCTGCCATGGTCTCAGCTCTGCTTTTGCGCGCCCGCCAGAACGGCCGAGCTGCTCGATGCCTCGACTACCCCAAGGTCAAGTGCTGGGCACTTGCGTCTTTACCTAAATCGTCCCTCGAGAAGCCAGGATTTTCTCAAGTACGGAGGTTCTCAGTTTTCCATCCGCAATCACAAGTGAACCTTGACCTGACTCGGAATATCGGTATAATAGCACACATCGATGCGGGCAAGACGACCACTACAGAGCGGATGCTCTATTATAGTGGGCTCACAAGACGGATAGGAGACGTGGATGAAGGTTCCACAGTTACGGACTTCCTCCCTGCAGAACGCGCCCGGGGTATCACTATTCAATCCGCTGCGATCACCTTCCACTGGCCGCCTGCGGAGTGCGGCAATGCTACTCGGCAAGACCCTCGATCTCCAAGATCTGCGTCATCTCACATGGTAAACCTGATAGATACGCCCGGTCACGCAGACTTCACATTCGAGGTTCTGCGGTCATTGCGCATTCTCGATGGCGCAGTGTGCATCCTAGATGGTGTGGCTGGTGTGGAGGCACAGACAGAGCAGGTTTGGCACCAAGCGAGTACATACAACATCCCTCGGATTGTCTACGTCAACAAGATGGATAGAGATGGTGCGGCCTTTGGGCGAACAGTACGGGAAGTTGCTTCCCGGCTCGGAGGATGGCCCGCTGTTTGCCAGATCCCGTGGTTTGAGGGAGGGGACGGAAGGTTCGTTGGTGTTGCCGACGCAATCAATCTACAAGGACTCCTATGGAGTGGAGGAGACGGCAAATCAGTTAAAAGGTTCAGTCTTTCCGAATTGGATGAGGCAGAGAGTCAGCTAGCGCAAGAACTCCGCCGCGCGCGGGTAGCCCTAGTCGAGTTGCTGAGTGAGCACGACGAGATAATTGTGGAAAAGTTCTTCGAGAACGAAGAGGATCACCTATCGGTTTCACCGGCAGATATTTTGGATAGCCTACGCCGTTGCCTCTTAGAAGGAAACGGGAGGAAAATCATCCCCATATTTGCTGGTGCTAGTTTCCGCAACATCGGCGTCCAACCGCTGCTTGACAGTGTCGTCGATCTCCTCCCTAGTCCCCAGGAAACGCCAGACCCGGAAGTTGCTATTGGGGGAGTCAAAGGAAGTCTGAGACGCTTGCTCTCTGGGGATCTACTCGTGGAGCAAAAGGAGAAAGCGGCGCCCAAGGGCAAACAGAAAAAAAAGGCCGCTGTAGTAGCTGACAGTCGCAACGCTATCAAGCAGTTGCACGGTTGCGGGCTGGCGTTCAAAGTGGTCAATGACGCGAAACGTGGAGTCCTCGTATATGTTCGTGTCTACTCCGGGTCCTTGGACCGCGGTAGTCTATTATATAATACCAACTTGAATGTTTCGGAGCGCGCACCTCGCCTCCTCAAAATGTACGCCAACGATGCGGTTGAAGTTGATTCGATCAGTGAAGGACAAATTGGGGTTGTGGTCGGCCTCAAGCACGCCCGTACTGGCGATACACTTGTTGCTTGCACTACCAACAAGGCGACTCCACCTGAACCTCTGGATACCCTCCAACTACGCCCAATTGACGTACCGCCACCAGTGTTCTTCGCAAGCGTCGAACCTCACAGCCTAGCTGAGGAGAAACGGATGCACGAGTCGTTAGCTTTGCTTTTACGTGAAGACCCTAGCCTTCATGTAAGCATTGACGAGGACTCCGGACAAACGCTATTAAGCGGAATGGGAGAGCTTCACCTAGAGATTGCCCGTGATAGACTCATCAACGACCTCAAAGCCAAGGCAACCATGGGTCCTATTGAAATTGGATACCGCGAATGCCCACTCGGAGCATCGGGCCCTGTCACCAAGATCTTCGACAGAGAGATTGCAGGCCGCAAGGGCAAAGCCGGCTGCACTGCAGAGATAGAGCCCTTCGACCCAGAAACATCTCCTGCCCCAGACCCAGCAGCCCTCTCGGTCGAAATTGCAAACGGGAACCAAATCGTCATCCTTGCCCCAGAACTACAGATCGAAACCAACAAAAAGGGTCTCGAAGAAAGCCCCATTCTCCCGCCTGGTCTAGATGTCGATGCTGTCCGCTCAGCCCTCTCAAATGGTTGTCTCGCAGCCCTCGCCCGCGGTCCTCAATTCACCTTTCCCATGCACAGCACTCGCGTGACCCTCACCCTAAGTCCAACAGCCCATATATTCGGGAACGAGACTACATCTGCATCTCTCTCCGCCGCCACTCGCCTTGCAACCTCTACAGCGCTCTCTAACCTCATCTCAAACCCCGCCTCGGCATCTGCTACACCTGGAACATGCCTCATGGAACCCCTCATGAACGTGATCATCAGCGTTGATGAAGCCAGCCTCGGCGCCGTCGTTCACGACATCTCCTCCTCCCGGGGCGGGCACATCGTCTCCCTAGACGAAGACGTCCCCATTGCATCAACTGACCTCTCTATACCCAATACCGAAACCCCTGATCCCGAGCTCGACCTCCCTCCTATCGACCCTGCCAAGGTATATGCGCCCCCTGACCCCTTTCAATCTTCCACCGTTGTTGGTGGGTCGATGGCCTCCGACGCTAGGAATCGACCGCGCACAATCACAGCTAAAGTCCCGCTGAAGGAGATGGTGGGTTACCTTAAGCACCTGAGGAGCTTGAGTGCAGGACGGGGTACTTTTGTTATGAGCGTCGATCGGTTCGAAAAAATGAGTCCGCCTAGGCAGAAAGCTGTGCTGACGGAGTTGAGGGGTGTTTACTAGAGTAGATTTGTATAATTGTGTAGTATAAATTTTATGTTCTTGGTAGGATGTGTTTAATTAGATGCCACGGATTACTGACTCTTTATGGATCCTTATTCAGCCAGCTTTAGATGTGTTACGTCTTGTTCGGGCTCCTGTGATTTTCGGTGCGGATCATCGTTTTTATACAATGGACACTCTACAGGGGGTGGAAGATATAACTGTCCCGTATGGTAGATGGAAAATAGATTAAAACAAACCAACAATGTCAGAACTATCTTTTTATTTATTTATTCCGTATCACGCTATTAGAGATGAATGAGCAAATCGCAGAAGGAACCACAGACCCAGCGAAGGTTATGAAAAGGAGAAAGCATCAATGTACCATGCCCCCAAAACAATGAACGCTACTACAAACATATATACATATGAAACACGAAAAGTACTCTGTCTAGCCTTACCATATCTATGTCAAATCACCAATTATCATCCCATGCCCCCTCATCCTGACTCTTTCTTGAAGCTGGAGTGGGCGATGACCCTCTCCCGGTACCTGTACCCGAACCGACGGGGGCTGATCCCGAACCCGAGCTAACAGATGTAGATGCTGTGGCCGACGAAGAAGCCCCTGGGCCTGGTTTCATTGCCGTCGTCCCCAGGGCACCGGACCTTGATGTATTCCTGCGGTGGTTATCTTGCGCACCTAAGGACGCAAAGTCGTCCCAGAAGTCCTTGCGCTCGGGCTCGGCGCGTGCACGTCTGGTGGAGGGGACGTCTGAACCCTCGACGAAGCGGTTGAATGAGTCGGCGGCGCCGCGGGCACCTACTTGAATATTCTGCCCGAGTTGGGCAGCGTGTTGGCGCGCCTGAGCGGCGAAGTCGGATTCAGCGAGCTGTTGCTTCATCAGTATTATTTGTAAGTCGACTATGTGACCGGCAGGGTGTACGTACCGTTTTCGCAGTAGGCTGGATAAACGAATCATTGACTGTTTTCGCGCTCTTACCCACAGTCGTCGTGAACCAGCCGAAGCCCTTCGTCAACGCGGCTACAGGATCCTTCTGAAAATCGTCAAGTGCCGGAATCCCGGCCCCAGCCCGTGGCTTTGGCGACTCCTCCACGGGCAATCCTCCACCAAACCCAGTGAACTTGCCGCCCTCAGAAGGGCGAAGAGATTCCGATCGCATCGCATTCTCGGACCCCATTTTGGCAAAATATGCCTCGTTGCGCGCTTTACGACTCACGCCGGCATTTTCAAGCCCACCAGGACCCTCTTGTAGAGCCGGAGAAGCGGAAGAACCCCTCGTCAGCCCTGCGTTGGAGAGAGGAGTACTTGATCTCGATTCTCCAATGTCAACTGCGCTTTTTTTGGTCTGTTGCGCAGGCCGTTGGCCAGGTACGAACTCTCGCCCCTCGACTTTAGCGCTGAGTCTCTCCTTCCACTCCTCGCCAACTTCGCCCTCGTACCTCTCTTTGATTGTTGAATCTTCGAACGTGCGACCCTCGGATTGTGTGATTGGGTGCGAGTCAAAGAATTTCTTCCAAGGGTCGTTGCCCCCTAATTCCATGCGCTGTGTTTCGGAGTTTTTGAAAGCGTCCATGGTAATAGATCGGACGAAGGAAATATGCACCCCCAGCCCGCGGTGGGTGCCGGCACAGTTAAGACAGATGAAGGTCCCGAATTTGGGTGAAGCCTAATCCAATGGACGCGGTTTGTTAGATAACACAGGACATACGGAAGAGAAACAACAGGTCATACCCATTGAGGAGAAGGGGCACCACAGTCGCAACATCGGTCGTTTCCATTGACTTTCGAGTACTGAAGGAGCTATGAACGAGAGATTAGAAGCAATTTCAGCTAGAGGGGCTCGAGCTCCGCAGAGAGCTGAAAAGAAGTGAAACTTCACTAATTGAGTATGGCAAGAGGCATACCTTGGCCTTAGTCTCCGGATCGACCTCCCACATACGTGACATGGCGTATAAAAGCTGCAAGACGGCACCTAGGATATGTAGTGAAAGTAGACAGTCAATCGAGCGTCGATGGCTCCTTGATCCTCAGGTCAAATCGGCTGCTGAGCTATGTGCGCAGCTTGCAAAATGCTTTCGTTTCGTGTAATTTGGTGATTTCTAAATGGTGTATCAAAAATTATATGCAAGCGAATCACCATATAGCCAAACGAGCGTAAAAAGTAGGCTGAACGACGGGTTGGGCAAGAAAGACGGGGGTTTAGACGGAGAGGATCAATAGTGCCAAGAGCTGTGGAGTGGCCTCTCGTCATAACCGTCAACCAAAGACTGTCTCCATAGCGATCTACAACGGCTAGGCACTGGGAGATCCTTCAGAACAAGACTAGAACAAGGCCAGCCTTGCGTTTCTCATAAACTAAATGGTGCTAAGATACAATATAACAGAAGAGCAAGATTCGTCATCAGTTCACATCTCCATCAACCACACATTACGGCATTTTCAGTCCTCGCAATACGAAGCCTGGCGGCAATTCGTATAGAACCTGCATAAAAGAGTGCATCCTTGCGTTACTTTTATTCCCTAGGACCGCGCCGGACAGGAATAAGATTCATGAATAATTTTTTTTTTTCGTTGTTTTTTTTTGAAGTTTCTTGGCTCTTTGTTGCATAGTAGCGCGTCCTGACAACGCTTACTAGAGAGATATCCCATACGTAAAACGGCCTCCGAGTTTCGATATTTAAAGTGATCTTCGAATACCTATCATCGGATAGAAACCGCGTTCGTTCGGGACAGAAACGACCTTGTCAATTAGGCAGCGGTAGGAGCAGTGTTCTCCTGAGCCGGAGCCTCGGTAGTTTCCTGAGTGGGTTCACCGGGAACATCATCCTCCTTGCCGGGGCTGTCAATGGCGACCTTGACAGCAATCTCACGGCCCTCAATCTCTTTTCCGTTCATCTCCTGCACAGCCTTCTCCTGCTGCTCCTCGGAACCAAGCGTGACGAAACCGAAGCCACGACCCTTGCGAGGCTCATTGCGGGCCTGGAGCTTCTTGATCATAAAGCGGGGGATGGGGCGGAGAGCGATTTTGGCGGAAACTGGCTGGTAGGCGGCAAAGATCTCCTTAAGCTAGAGGTGGTTTAGCAATCACAGAATATGTGAGTGGGACGAGTTAGGAGCATACCTTCTCCTCGCTCAGATCATATGGCAGGTTGGCCACCATAACCTTGGTCTTGGAAGGAATGCCATCCTCAGGGGGACCACGCTGCTTCTGAGGACGGGCACGAGGCTTCCCGGCGGGCTTGCCAGACTCGGTGGCGGGAGCAGCATCGTTCTGGTTAGTGACCTCAGCAAGAGGAGCGGTCTCGCCAGAGGCAGTGGTGGGCTGCTCTTCCGCCCCCTCCGTGGCCTGGGCCTGTCAAAGACGTTAATGGTTACTGAACACAAGGAAAAAGGCTTGAAACAACATACCGAACGGCCTCCGCGTGTTCCGCGACCTACACGGCCGCGACCACGACCGCGACCACGAGTACGTCCTCCCGCCCTCTTGCGGCCCTCGTTGCCGCTAGCGCGATCGGGATCCTCTAGTAACGGCCGCCAGTGTGCTCTAAAGGGCTCCGGCTTGCGGGCAAGCTGAACAGAGACCTTGCGTTGAAGGATCTCCTTTCCAGAGAGTTCTGCAATAGCGGCAGTGGCCTCAGATGCGGTAGCAAGATCGACGAAAGCATAGCCAACGGGGCGGTTGTTGCGAGGGTTCACAGGGATGGAAACGCTCTCACTAGAACAACTGTTAGTTACTGCGAGAATAAAAGTCTTATGAATAATTGAATGAACAATAGAAACACTCCACTGGCGATGGTGGTGGAAGTAAAGCACTGTTGTGAAAACAAAGCGGAACGCCGCCCGATTGGACGCACCGGCTAACCTTAACAGCAGGGCAACGCAATAGAGGGCAAAACACGCAGAGGCAGGCAGAGTCAATACTCACATAGTGTATTTATTGAAAAACTCCTTTAGCTCCCCCTCAGTGGTCGCATACGCGAGGTTCCCAATGTACAACCGACGTCCTTCATCAGCACTGACAGCAGCAGCATCGGCGGCGGACTGGGCTGCGGGGGCAGTACCGTTGGAGGCCTCGGTGGTAGGGGCAGTGGAGGCCTGGTTGTCGGGAGTAGTGTTTTCGACGGCAGTAGACATCTTGAAGGCTGAGGACACAAAAAGGTCAAGTCCTGGAGAAACTGGGTGGTCTGAGGATTGGCGGTGGAGAGGATGACCGGATTGTGTGTCGATGACTCAGAGGAGCTTGTTGGCTGCCTGTGGGTTGAAAGTTGATTGAATATTTGAGGGGGGAGGAGGAAGGGTAGCTTGGTGCCCTAGATACGGGGGGTTGTTGACAGGAAGTCTGGATTCACGCAGTGACGGAGTTACCTTGGGGAGGAAGGATCAAGATGAGGTCCGACGGGCGAGAAAGGAGAAGGAGCGAGAAAAAGGAAACTGGATCCTTGCTTGACTAAGCCGTTTACATTCATATGCCTCAGGCACCAATGACCTCAGCGTGGGCCAGGCCGGCCCACCTGTATATGATCATCGTCTGTTGGACTCGAAAGTATTTGGTTACAGGAGTATGGGGTTGAGACACCGTCGCTCAAAAACTCATATGTATGCAGCTGAATGATGGGATGTCCATGACTGAAGGACAATACGCTGCAATATACGATTCGATGAAAACAGCACTTTAACGAAGAAATCAGCCCGAGGCCCTTTTCACTGTCCTATCCCCACCCGTGGCGGCCACGCCGTCAGACCGACTCTGGCGGCTGAGTGACATGCGTTAACTTATCGCTATACACAGTTAACATCAATCCCTTATTGAGGTCACCCTTCAGACAAGAGCATATTGAGATTGCCTACCCGTGTAGCTTCTTGATCATCGCTCCCAACCCCTCATGAGAATAGTCGTTCTCGTTCCACATATCCTTGTGATAAACAACTTTCTCATCAGGCTCGCTCCCCTCTAATTTCACACTGACAAGACTATCCACAGTCTTCGACGCATGCACACCAGCAAATGTATACTTTTGGCGCTGCTTCCACACAAGCTCGTGCTCTGTCGACGAGGTGACCTCCGTAGCTAACGTTTCGGATTTGGAAAATAGCTTGGGGATGCCGTACCATTGGCCTGCTATTTTGTACCTGTTTACAAAGGATCAGTTCCCGACATTCACGAATGATGCGGTGGATCAAACTAGACTAGCGAATGGGGGACAGTTATACCGGGTATCACAATAACTGAACGGATCATCGTAGATAGCTTGTTCAGCATAGACATTCATGTCGTCTTCTGAGGCGCTACCACCGTACAGAGAAAGAATGCGTTCTTGGATTTTGGCTCTCGAGGGTGAAATAGATATGGAGTTCTCTGGATGAGGCTCGTAGTCTACATCATTGTTGATGTTGCGGGGTGGTGCGGGATGCGGCTCAACGCCTCGCTGGTCGGGATGAGGAAGGGTTGAGGATGGCATCGTTGTGGCATTAGATTTCAATGCCGAAGCTTTGTTGCGCGGGAGGTATACTACAATTGCACTGGAAGAAGTTGTGCCTCGAAAATATGCCCGTTGATCTCTGACATCATGATTACATCCAGCCTCAACGGGTTGCTTGGGCTGAGTTAATGTAAACAGTCAAATCACTAGCCCTTTAAGATAAGTATATGTGAATCAAAAGGCAAAATGTGTAGTAGGGTTGTTCTGGTGCCGGTGCACGGTAATGATAATGATGGAAAATTATTGAATTTAGGGTTATACTGATACATCCAGCAATCTATCCTCTACCGTAAACACAAGCCAAAAGCTGCGCGCCAGGTGCATGCTAGATTACAGAAAGCATACCTAACAAAGAGAATGAGAGGAGGCTAATCCATAGTACATCAGCAAAGAAGTGTTCAGCAGGTACCCGAGATGAAGCTAGCACTCTTTGCTGCCATCATCGCCAAAGCGACCACTCGCCGTTGTTATAGATTTGACAGGAACGTAGTTGCCATAGGCGTCCTGCTTTATAATCTGTTGTTCAACAGGAACCATCGTCTTGCGTCTCTTGACTCCACGGCCACCCTTGAGAAGTATGGAGGGCTCGGAGGTAGCCGTGGATGAGACCTCAAACCTGAAGTTGTTCTGCACATACTCTGCAGCTTTTCCCTTCTGACTTCTCCCTGGGTGACGCTTGGATGGACTAAACCGTGTGCTCCCTGAAGTTGCGGATGGCGGTGTTGTTTGTCCAGGTTGACGAGATACTATCCAACGTCTATTTTGCGGATCTACTGGAGGAAGGGGAATTGAAGGTGCAGAACCGAGCGTCGCAGGCTCGCGTTGAGCGTATTCTGCAGGAGTCGAGCTTTTCTGTATCGATGGCTTGGAGAGAGGTTCCACAACCGTGACTTTAAGTGCTCGGACAACATCCTTGATCTCACAACTATTTTCCTTTGCGAACTCCGTGAATGGGAAGCTGCGAACGATAGCTTCCGCAACGTTAGCGAAGAACTTATCGGTGTAAGGAGACGCTTTCTTCGATAAAGAATGGTTTGACTTGACACTGGCACTATTACGAGTGCCAAAGACTTCGAAGACTCGTTTTCCCGATGGATGGACACGGTTTCCTTGATTACTAGTCGCATTGTTCTCATGAGCCTGGGGACGAGGGCTTTCGACTCCTGAAAGGCGTTTCCTCTCCATTAAGAAATTCGTGCCACGATTGAACACTAGAAGGAGGATCAGTATTGTATCAGATTGAAAAGAAGCGAAAAGGGATGTGGCTAGCTCACCTGGTAGACAAATTCTTCTACTAGCTGTATGCCTGGGCACCTGAGACTTAATTGAACCCAGAGTGAGGAGAAAGGTTTGAATCGTAGGAAAGGAAGAAATGAAAGAGAACACATCATAAAGCTTCCACAATCAAATAGCTCAAGTGAGTAAAAGAGTTGAGCAGAAAAGAGTGTATTTGAATAGCGCAGTGAATAACACAGCTCTTTTGAAGTATAGAATTACATAAATATGCCTCAGGCACGAAACTCTCAAAAAGCGGAACCTCGAAATAGAGAACTAAGCGCCAACAGGAAGAATGTTGTTTCATCATCTTTGTAAGAGCCTTGTTCTCAAGCAATCAACTCGCCAAATGGACTTTCAAAAGCGCACAGACAATGTCATGCCGATCTCCATGCTCTCAGCTTGAATGGCTGTTTTTTCTGGATGAGCGCCACAGCTCTTGGCGGGATTCAACGGGTTCAGCGGGACGTTCGAGCCTGGGTTGACTAATGCTGCTTCTTTATCTTGGTTCTCTTCTTCCTTTTCCTCTCCATCCCCTCACTTCATCAGTCTTCTAACGCCAAACCGTCTCAATGGATCCGATAGAGCCGGCAGGCCCGTCTCCGGATCATCTTAATGTTCCCCAACCCCAGCCGCGACGGGCTTCATCGGCGAGTCCTGCACAGGAAACGACGTCATCGGACATTCCGCCTGGACGGCGGCGTGCGGCCTCAGTCCGCTCAAATCACTCGAACCGCTCATCAATTCGCCTAACGCGCCCGCCCTCGTTCATTCGGTCTATCGCCTCGCCTCAACCTAGCAGCAGCAATGTCGACATCAGAAACATTGGTTCAGGTGCGTCAGTTGCAGCTGGCGCAGCGTCTCCCGTCGAAGAGAAGAGCGACCCGTTTGAAGGCGGCCGCCGTCGCAGCAACTCTGAGCCTCGGCCAGGACGGTGGTCTGCACCAACCCCAGCGACTCTTCCACGGCTCCAGCCAGGCGGGCAGATGCATACTGTGATGGAAGAGCCTCAAAGTCCTGCTAGTGGGCGTCGTCCAACCTCGGAATTTGTCAGACCGTCGGTACAACCTACACAGCCTCTGCCGCAGCTGAGGGACAACAGGAGTGCTATGCGGAGGAGGAGTGAAGCCGCGTTGAATAGGTTCTCCAGGAACCGAGCATCAACTGTTAGCGGTAGTGCTCCTATGACACAGAACGGAATTCGCGAATACGAGCCTCATGTTGTGGATGTACTTGATGTTATTGGCAAGTCTTCTGCTTGTTATTCTAGGTGATACTGGCTAACGAACTACTAGACCCGGAAGTTTCAGCTCTTACCACTCTCACCAATGTTCAAAACTCACTGTTCGTCCCGAATCTTGGCTCGCTCGTGAACCGCAACCAGACGTATACCCTCTCGCCTGCACGAGAGTCAGAAAGGGAGGAAACAACATCAACAGAAGAAGAGGAAGACAAGGAGTCGGCGAAAGGCCTTGAACCTCGCCCTCCCTTGGAGAGACCCATCACTAATATTTCCTCCATTTTGGATCAAGGGGAACCTCATTTTGCCGTTCTGCCAGAAGGAATAAATCTTGAAGGATGGTCTTACCAGGATATTGAGGAGTTGAATGACCATGTGCGGCACATGCTGCACTCGCGTCGCTCCAAGTTCAAGCGGTCCATGAAAGGATTTGGCAAATATGTGTCTAAACGTAATACCAATTCCTATCCACTCAACTCATTCGATGTCGTGTGCTGATTTTTTGTTCAGCTCTTGGTTTTCTGATCACGCTATATGCGACTCTCATTACGCTTTTTGGGCTTGCTTGGGTGCTCTTCCTCATCGGTATGCAGCCACGCCTCAGTTCTTAGGCACAAGCCTCAACTTTCGATCAGTATGCTAATGGACTATAGGTTGGATTAATGTCGGGGGCCGACAGTCGTATATCATCAATGTTATCGATAATGTACTAGTGGCACTCTTTGCCATCATGGGCGATGGGCTGGCCCCGTTCCGTGCAGTCGACACATACCACATGGTGTTCATCGCACATTATACATTCCTGACGTGGAGAATTCGCAAGAGGCGCCGCCTCCCGGAATTGAAGGACAAAAATGATTTGCCATCTCGGGGGGAGGCGGAAGCCGATGCTGATCTCGAGGCCGGAGATCTCTCCAAGGAGGATGAACACGAATTCAGTGTGCTCAGCCCTCAGCAGCAGGCGAAATTGCAGCACCACCAGGCAAAATTTGCCAAGTCTCATACTTTCTACAAACCTCACGAGACTATAACACACCGTGCTTTCCCGCAACGCATTCTTATTGCAATCGTGGTTCTCCTAGATTGTCATTCGCTTCTCCAGATAGCTCTCGGAGCTTGTACATGGGGTATCAGTTATCATGTACGGCCGTTCGCTCTCACCACCGTTATCCTTTGCTGTTCAATTACCTGCAACATCACCGGAGGTGTCCTGATCATGATTGGGGACCGCAGAACCCGCAAAAAGGATGTGGTTGAACGAATGTTCCGCCAGCAGCTCACCAAGGAGGCGATGAAAAAGATGCAAAAGAAGAGGAAGAAGGAATATGAGAAATACAATGCCGAAAACCCCGGGCTATTGTCAGATTCGTCCTCGAACGCCCTTCAGGTTCACCAGAGTACATGATCACCGGCTCTACCTTCAACGACATGTATACCCATATTCATGAGCGCCACGACTTATTTTATCCTCACGATTTTTGATATGCTTCCATATACACGTGTTCACGCTTGGACTTCCATACGATATATCACTGTTTTGTTTATTAGCGATGTACTTTTGATTGATACCAGCATTTTGCGTCGTCTGTGAACTGTATATTATTGCTCCTAACTGTTATTCTATGTTAGATCAAGCCCAGCTTGTTATATGAGGCTCTGGTTCTTGGTCCTCCCCTAATATCTCTCGTTGCGCCTACTGTGATTTCCCGAAGACCGCACCCCGAGTGGCTACGCTAATTGCTGGAATAGACATGTGCCTAGCCAACAGCACAGTGTTAGCTCCAGGCTCAATAAAATAGCTCGCTTCATTAGTTCGCCCCAAGTTCAGTCTGCCAACGGTTGTTGCAGTGCTTCCAAAATCCGTTTAGGGCTAGACAATTCTCTAAGGAAGGGCCGCTTCAATATTAAGGTGACACTGCCTGCGAGTGATCTGAATAGCAGTGCCATTTGGCACGGCACGAGCTCACGACAAAGGGAAGTATCATATGGTGTAATAGTTTTGAAAGTTACCAGCAACATGTCATGTGTGAGAAATGGGTGTACGGGAGAGTTACCTACCTAAAGTATGCGTGATGACGTTGGCTGTACTGCCCGCACGTCGGAACGATAAGAGAGTACGATGCAGTGGCCACAGACCCCAAGTAACCCAAAGATAAGTGATTCGCGCCTCCAATAATTCAGAGAATCATCCACCCGTGACCGGGCCGAGATTCCATGTTGCCAATATTGCCAATATTGTGATCCCTGGATTTGATCTGCGGCACGATACGATGGATAGTCGGGCTAGCCTCCAGAGTTAGGTAACCGGCGACTCCGCATCTGCGACCGACCTTTAATCGTGATTCCCTCGACCTCCGACTCCATCTCTCCTCTACTTGTCGCTTCGCATCCAACACCCATCATCTGCCCGGCAGTGCGAGGGATCTGTTCTACTTCGCGAACCCGTGTTCCCAGACGACATTCTCAGACCGACAGTTCAACTCCGGGTTCCAACAGTCTCAGGGGCGCACGATGCGGTACTCTACCTCTTCAGCATGATCACTCTTTTAAACTCGTTCAACGTATAATTACACCGCGGGGTTACGAGACCCTCGTACTCTTACGTTGCTGGCACTTGAAAGCTGCGTCGTGTCTCACTTGTTGACCGCGGATTGTTCAGTCGCGTTTTCATTCATTCGCATCTCTTTCCTCTCATATTAGTTGCATCTTGGAAATGGAATCGCAAGAATACCCTTTAGCAGCTGGCCTGCTCGCTGCCCTCTCTTCTACTGTTGATTCTCCTCCAGCTCCGACTCTGACGCCCTTCCCGAGCCTCATCCCGTCGCCGCATCCTCTTCCGACACTATCCTCTGAACTTGGTCACAATCACGGCAAAGAAGGGAGTGGAGAGTATGAGTGGTCATCGTTAATCGGTATTATCACAGCATTAGCCGGAAATATTTTGATCTCTCTTGCACTTAATATCCAGCGCTACGCCCACATTCGAATAGAAAAGGAATGGGAACATGAGAAGTTACAACGGGGGTTGAGCTGGAAGCGAACCGGTCGGCGGCCTTCCTATGGCGCCATCGATGGACCTGTTGAAGGAGAAAGCTACCGGGACGACCCTTCAGTTCAGTCTGAACGGTATAGGGACGATATCTCAGACCAGGAAGACGATCTGCCGGACTCTCCAGTATCAGAACGGACGGCGCAGCCTGAAAACGGCTTACCACGACAGCGACGGAAGTCTTACCTTCGTTCACCGTACTGGTGGGTGGGAATTATATTGATGACTCTAGGCGAGACGGGCAATTTTATGGCGTATGGATTTGCCCCGGCATCTATTGTCTCACCTTTAGGGGTTGTGGCCCTGATTTCGAATTGTGTCATTGCGCCGTTTATGCTGAAGGAAAAGTTTCGGAAGAGGGATTTTTGGGGTGTTCTCATTGCAATTGCTGGAGCAGTTGTGGTCGTCCTGAGCGCGAAATCATCGGAAGAGAAGATCGGGCCTGACGACATCTGGGAGATGATTACACGCTGGGAGTTCGAGCTTTACCTAGGCCTCACTTCCGCGCTTATTGTTGTGCTCATGTGGTCAAGCAGAGAATACGGACGACGAACTATCTTGATTGATGTGGGTTTGGTTGGGCTATTTGGTATGCTTTGCTGGACATCATCCTAAAGGAATATTGCTGACTGAAAAGGCGGGTACACTGCTCTGTCAACCAAAGGAGTCTCATCCCTACTGTCATATACCCTGTGGCATGTCATCACATTTCCGATCACCTATTTGTTGGTGTTTATCCTTGTCTTCAGTGCTCTAATGCAAATTCGGTATATCAACAAAGCCCTGCAGCGTTTCGATTCTACGCAGGTGATTCCAACTCAGTTTGTTCTCTTCACACTCTCGGTGATCATTGGTAGCGCAATACTATATCGAGACTTCGAATCCTACACAGCGTCGCGTGCGGGGAAGTTTGTGGGTGGTTGCCTGCTCACCTTCCTGGGTGTTTATTTTATCACAAGTGGGCGCATTCGTGCCGATGACGAGTCCACCTACTCAACGGATGAGGAAGAAGCTATCGGACTCCTACCTGGAGAGCGATATCAGGACAGAGTCGATTTGTCTCCTCCTCTGCAAGCTCAAACGAAGAATAGACCACGACCGAGAAGCCCTGATTTAGACGGCACTCTCCAGTCGCCTCCAGGGTCGCTTCTCAGCGAGGGCCTTAGGAACCTTGATGATGATGATGACCAGAGCACTCCCCGAGCCGCTCTCTCCGCCGAGTCTCGCTCGCCTACTGGGTCGGTGGTTGCCGATCTCTCTGAACCCTCTCCAGGCTCTTCATCCTCATCCCGCCCTTTGTCACTTCTAAGAAACCCCTGGGCCGAGTCGCTTGAAGAGACAGCGTCTGAACCAGAGATCGAGCGACCAAGCACCCCTCCAGAACCGGCCGTGCACAAACCAGCCAGCTCCACCATACTTCTTCGCTTCCCTCCTGCCCCGGACGTGGATGGAGCGAATGGTACAAGGGTTAGTGCCCGGACCAATCCTGCACCCGAGACGCCGCCGCGGAGAGTACGGAATTCAATCTCTTCACACTTCTCACCAGGACCCTTGTTCTCTACACTATCTGGCGGATTCAGCGCTGTAGTTGCTGACTCGATCCGCCGCGGTGAGATGAGCCCAGTGAAAGAACGAAGGGCAATAAAGTCACGTGGCCGAAGGAAGCATCCGAGTACGTCGATTATCGATAACATTTCGCGAGATGCGGATGGTGCTGCAGGGGAATCGAGCCAGGACCCGGATGCGCTGGTGGACAGTTCTGATAACGCTATCGCCGCACCTGCTACTGCAGGACACTCTACTCCTGCTATGGAGTACGGAGAGGTCTCGCGCAACAACTCGGACGACCTGACGACAATTTCTCGCTTGCGCAGTTTAAGCGACTCATGGAGTAAAACAGTCCCCTGGCTGGGAGGTGTGCTGCAGAAACGAAGCGAAAGCCAGACAAGCCCCGGCGAAACTGAAGTTAGCGAGGGAGCTCCAAACCAGTCTGATCGCCCAGCTTCAGGTGACGCAAATGCTTGAGCTACCAGCGGTCCTGATCTGTTCAGGTACCTGCCATTATTCTAATGTTCTTAGTACATAGTGCCTTTCCTTTCAACCTTGTTGGTATATCCCAACTCATGGCGTCTCTTGCACCTTTGTTCATAGCATATTAGTACCCATAGTGCAATTGTAATTAGAGAAATTCATTTCACCTCTTCGTTTTCATCATCATCATCATCATGAACCCAGCCATTTTTTTGAATCCAATAGTTAAAGGGAATAATGCATAGCTACTTGATGTCCGGTGGTTGCAGGTGATAATTTACCGGAGAGTCCCAATAGGTGGAAAAAGCCAGGACTATCGGATCCCAAGGAAGCACTAGGTCCCAAACCCCAATTGGCGAGGTCATTACGCCGTCGCCGTCAGGGGCCTATTTTGGAGTAGTATACATACACCCTATGGTGCACTGAGCTCATCCCCAGTGTGGACCTCCTTTTCAACTCCGCAGCTGCATTTAGCCGTCCTTCTTCTCTTCTCCGCTGGGGTCCGCACCAGCTCATCGCTTATTGACTAATTTCTCTGCATATCAACTTGGTTCGGGCTCATTTCCGCGATGCCTGGGCTGTTACTCCTCGCTGGCCTTGGCCACGCCTTGGAGGCCTGGATTTGCTAGCAACTGCCATGACAATGCCAGTGACCCTCCCCACTCGCCAATGTTAGTTTTGATTTGTTCTATTTTGCCTATTTCCCTACAATTGCTTGCTAACTGCCGCATGATAGTCAGGCCGAGGCCGTATCCCTACTTTAATCCTTACGACCAGGAGCTCGGGAATAAAACCAGCAGGGACCCATCCTGCCGGCTCGTTTGTTCTCCGCATGCAATTGTACTCTATCCGACGCGCGGTAAGGAGAAAACAGTTGCTTTCTCTTGACTTCGGAATTGGGACGATGCTGTTGACCCTCGTTTCAAGAGGGCTGTTGCTCCTCCAGCTCTGCGCTGGCTTGACGGCTGCGAAAGGCTCGAGGCCACTTTACAAAGATCCAAATGCTGCAATTGAAGACAGGGTGTCTGACTTGCTGGGTCGTATGACCCTTGAGGATAAAGTGGGCCAGTTGATGCAGGGTTCGTTGATCTGTATTTGGAAATGCGTCCACAATAGGTGGTGTCGCGACTGCGATCAACCACCATGGTGATGATAAATTAGTTGCAATGGCTGAATATTTTCCAGGTGACATTACTAATTGGATGAACGCGGACACCGGAGAGTTCAACTATACCGGGCTGGAAGAGAATATGAAGATAAAAGCCGGCATGTTCTATGGTATGAGTCGTTGCCCAAAGCCAGGCAGCACCATCACTAATGACCTGGAATCCTAGTTGGCTACCCTGTCCCGTGGGACTGGATCGCGACAAATGTTAAGCGCGCCCAAGACTACCTTCTAGAAAATACTACACTTGGAATTCCCGCTTTTGTGCAAACTGAAGGTGCGTAGTGCGGCGCTGGTAATAGGCAATCGTTGACGCATTGCTTGATTTGCAGCAATTCACGGTTTCCTGATTGGCAATGCCACGATCTACAACTCCCCTATTGCATATGGCTGCTCTTTCAACAGGAAGGTGAGGTTTACTGACCTGACCAATCCGCCCGTTTGCTCCGCACCAGTGCCTGACAGGAACAGTTGATCCACGATATGGCACGGCTCATAAGCCAGGAGGCTCTAGCTCTAGGAGTTAACCAACTTTTTGCCCCCGTTGTAGACCTCGCCCGCGAGCTCCGATTTGGTCGCGTAAGGACAACCCTTACTCATAAAGGTACAGCGGTTCTAATGCAGCCCAGGTTGAAGAGACATATTCGGAAGACCCCTACCTTGCCGGCGAAATTGGATACCAATACGTTACAGGTCTGCAAAGCCTCAATGTATCAGCGCAGGTGAAGCATTACGCCGGATTCAGTCAGCCGGAGCAGGGTATCAACACTGCTCCTGTTCACGGGGGAGAGCGATACCTTCGCACCACGTATGTCATTGGCCATCGTTGTTAAGAGATTTGAGTTAACCCAGATCAGCTGGTTACCGCCATTCAAGCGAGCCATCATAGACGCTGGTGCTTATAGTGTCATGAGCGCTTATCACTCGTAAGTTCTTTATCCCATTCAAAGCTGAACCTGTCGTCTAACTTTGTTTGGCTGAAGCTACGACGGAATCCCTGCTGTCGCGGATTACCATCTGCTTACTGAGATTCTTCGAGAAGAATGGGGTTATGAGTACTTCGTGATCAGCGACGCCGGAGCGACTGACCGACTATGCAACGCCTTCCACACTTGCGAGAGCTCCCCCATTGATTCGGAATCGGTAACTCTCCAAGCCCTTCCCGCTGGTAACGATGTGGAGATGGGTGGTGGTTCGTTGTATGATCTGCCCTCAACGTTCGATAAATAACGGTACTAATTGCTTGCCAGCAACTTCCGAACCATCCCTCAACTTGTGGAATCTGGTCAACTTGATATTGAGACCGTTGATACGGCTGTTTCAAGGGTCCTCCGCTCGAAATTCGCCCTAGGACTCTTCGAGAACCCTTACCCCGGTGCTCCCAAAGAGGAGTGGGATAACCTCATTCATAGCAAAGAAGCCGTGGATCTGGCAAGACAACTCGATAAAGAATCCATTGTCCTGCTGGAAAACCACGACAACATCCTTCCCCTGAAGAAAACGGGAAACATTGCAGTTATCGGCCCTATGGCACATGGCTATATGAACGTATGTCTACCTCATTCTCGTGCCATTTCTGTTAGCTAACCATAGCAGTATGGTGACTACGTCGTCTACCGTAGTCAATACCGAGGAGTTACACCCCTAGACGGGATCAAGGCGGCCGTCGGGGACTCCGCAACCGTCCACTACGCACAAGGCTGCGAACGCTGGAGCAACGACCAATCGGGCTTCGAGGAGGCTATCGCCGCGGCCGAGAAGTCTGACGTCGCAATTGTCGTCGTGGGAACCTGGTCCCGCGATCAGCAGGAGCTATGGCAGGGCCTCAACGCCACAACAGGCGAACACGTCGACGTTAATGACCTCTCCCTCGTCGGCGCCCAAGGACCACTCATCAAAGCCATCATCGACACAGGCAAACCGACTGTCGTTGTCTTTAGTTCCGGGAAACCAATCACAGAGACCTGGCTTTCGAACTCGGCCAGTGCGCTGGTCCAGCAGTTTTACCCCTCTGAACAGGGCGGAAACGCACTGGCTGACGTTCTGTTCGGCGACTATAACCCCTCCGGCAAACTCTCTGTCTCGTTTCCCCGGTACGTCGGTGACTTGCCGATCTACTACGACTATCTGAACTCTGGCCGTTCAATCGGAGACTCCGGATATGAGGCTGAGAATGGCACCCTCGTCTTCGGACACCAATATGTCCTGGGCAGCCCTGAACCCTGGTTCCCCTTCGGACACGGACTCAGCTATGTGAACTTCACTTACGGCGAGGTGTCGCTATCGAAAACAAACGTCACAGCGTCTGACACAATTAGCGTATCTGTGGATATCACGAATAGTGATTCCTCCCGTGACGGGACAGAGGTCGTGCAGATCTATATCGTAGACGAGATCACGTCTGTTGTGGTGCCGAATCGACAGCTGAAAGGGTTCGAGAAGGTGTTCGTACCGGCGGGGAAAACGAAGACTGTCACTGTTGATATTGATGTGGCGGACCTAGGGCTTTGGGATGCGCGGATGAACTTTGTTGTTGAGAAGGGCGAGTTCACGGTCCTTGTGGGTTCGAGTTCGACGGATGTTAGGGGAAATGCGACATTTTGGGTGCAGTAATGTCCACTGGGCACAGAGGTTACTCTTAGGTACATTTCCAAGATTGAATTTGAGAAGTGTTGGAAGCGTTGAACAAATTGATGAAGATTCAATGTTTCTCATCTCGCTTGGTGAATTAAAAAACTTTTCGCATTAGCTGCATGTAGCTTTTGGGCACGATATAACAGCGACTAACTATGCTTCATCCTTTGGGTCGCTCTGCTCATTAGACGCCACTTGTTCTGTCTCGCCTGTTTTACCTTCCGTTCCTGCATTCTGCTGCGCAGTGCCTGTGCTGCTGGTTTTTGCGCCGCTGTCTCCACCTCTACCCTCAGCACGTCTCGACTTAGCGCCTTCCTTGAGTTTTTCCCATCGGTCCCTATACCGACCAAGCACGTTGTGGAGCTTCTCATTCTCCCGTCCTACTTTCTCCAGTTCCTTTTCGTGGTGGCGGAGTGCTTCCTCGAGTTCCTTTATGCGCTTTTCTTGTTCTGTCGGCGCGGCGGTTGCCGTAGAGGGACCTGTCGAAGGTGAGGACACTGCAGACACAGATTGGGGTCCATGCTCCGGGGATGGGATATTCTGGTGATGCATTGCCTTCAAAGATTGTTGCAAAGCCAGGGACGATGACTGTGCGTTGACCTCCCACATGTGTAACCGTTTTGATAAGGTGTCAGAGAGGTGACGTAGTGCTTGATTTTCCATTTGCAGCTCTTCCAAGGTCTTAGGCGACTGGAGGCTCGTTAGTTTGTCGTTCCCCCGGCCTGATTTGCCTTTGCCTTTGGCTTTGCTTGCCTGAAGCATTTCCGGAGAGGAGGGTGTCTCTCGAGCATCAACAAAGTCATCCTCCGCATCATCGACACTGTTCCGACGAGCTTCCTTTTCGGCACGGGTTAAGATCCCCGCGTAAGACACAGTACCACCGGTTGTGGGCACCACGTAGAACGATTCCGCCGGATTTCCTGTCCCCATCCCGCCCCCAGATTCACGAATCGCTTTTAATGCAGCACGGGAGAATATCTTGCTGATATCGGGCTCCGCCGAGGACACAGAGCGATCTGATACGGCCGTTTGCCTGTCGAGTCTCGTTTCCGCCGATGATTTGCGAACTGCACTTGCATTGTTGACGCTATCCAGTCCGAGAGGGAGCCCTGCAAATGCTAGCGGTGCTGAAATCTTGGAGATGAGGCCTTCAAAGGTCGAGTAAAATCGCTGAAACGGCTCCTCGGTCGTAGACTGTCGGTACGATTGTTGGGTCGAGTCCACGGTCTCTGCGGGTACGAATTGCTGGGAGGTGATATCTGTAGGACTGCCAGCCGGTGGTGACCATGGCTGCTTTTGACCCAAAGGACGGTTCACGCGATCTCTCTGTCCGGCGGCCTGGGCAGCTCTCAATCTCGATTCTCCTGATCTGATTTTTGCGGGTCCTTCCGTCCACTTTGCTCCTGCCTGCTGAGACGTGACGGTGGGCGATGCGGGGGATGAGTGACGCGGCTGAGCCGGGATTCCTCGTGCGGAGGCCAAGTTGCTTGCAATTGAAGACGTCTCCCTCTTGGGCAAACGAGGGTTCTCGATCAGCTTTGGAGGCTGTTGTGTGTCTGTCTTCGACGCTCCAGATTCAGCGGCGGTCTGGTTGTTAACCCCGGCGGTAGAAGAGGGCGGGTTTTCATGCTGGAAGCGAAGGATATGGGCGAGCTTTTTATGATGTTGTTCTAGAAGATGAAGCGTTCGTAGAGCCTATCCACGGACGTGAGCAGGTTACCGCCCAATCAACAGAGAGGGAGCAGAACCAAGGCAGGGAGATACCTCACGATCCCTACTACTCTGCGCAACAGTTGCAAACTCACCAGCTGCCAGATCGTGCTCTTCGCTAGCGGCCACAGGATTAGATTTGCGAGTCTCCAAGGCCGCGTTCCGGGCGTGGGTGTGGGCCTACGGAAACTGTCAGGATACGTGGTTATAGGTGACAGATTACCACAATGTTACATACCAATGTGAGCGGTGCAGTTTCCATGGTTTTAAAGAAAGGAAGACAACGACGTTTTCAACATTAGTCTGCTAAGAGGGGAGGATGAGTTGGTAAAATGAGGGGAAGAAGCAGCACATGTGACGTTATCCAGTTACGGTTACATTACCCCTTGTACCAGGTCCCGCTCACATAAAATGGATCTAGATCCATTTGTATGATGTAACAATCTGTATCGGTGCTGCCTGGACAGGCAAGGCACGACGCATAGGTCAATCCATATTAGCATACCAATCGTGGTATTCTATAGGCGCAGCTACTACTCAAACAATTCATCTGCAAGGTCATTGAGGGGCGTGAGGAAGCATCGCTCGTATTCGTGTTGGTAGCAGTAAGTGGTCTAAGCTGAAGCTCCATCAGGATACGTACCGTCACTATCTCTCTCCGCCTCAACCCCCGACTTAGAATTTCTGACAACTCCTGCCATTTTGTTTCTCACTTTTACTTTGTCTCTCAACAAATCTAACTTGTGTTTCCTGCTGATCTGTGTAGGTTGCGGGGAGGCCATGCTGCTGGCTCTGATCCCAGCCACAGCTATCATCTTCTCCTTATTCTCGCAGTCAACGTCAGGGTCAACACCAGCGTGAGCTTACGCTTTACCATGCAATCACAGCCCGCATGATTTCTCTCGGCGAGATTAATTCTATGCGTCTACCGCGCAGTTATCTAGCTTAATCTTTTGCTCTTGCTATGGATATGGATATCCCCGCCCTCCCTGACCCTCCCGAGCCCGCGCCAACCGATGCTCCGCCCTTAAATAGATCGATCCGCTCAAAGACAATTCCGGTCGACTTGGAGACTGTTGGAAGCTCTGGTCGGAGCAATGGTCGGTCCTCCATCGATTCCACGTCCGACAGGCAAGCGGGGGAGGCAGAATCATCTAAATCGGGATCTAGCGGTCTGTCGAAGCTCCTCGCATCGAGAAAGAAACGTAAGAAGAAGAGGGATGACTTGAGACTGGTCGATGAAGTTCCAGCCACTCTAGAATTGGAGACCAATGATGGGGGTTTGTCCAGTTACTCTAACAATCCGCGCGCGAGAGCGTCTAGCGCCTCGTTGCTTCCCCCGGAAGGTAATGGTTCCCAAGACGACCCCTCGAATCTCCTAACCGACGACTCTGAGCCCGACCGGTAAGTCCGCAGCTTAGATCCACGGATTGTTTCAGGATACTGACGCTCAATGCGGCTTTCAGAACCCCTCCCCTGACGTCGCATGATTCGCATTCTGGTTTCTATACGGCCTCTTCACCTCTCATCAAAACAGCCTCGGCTGACGCTAATGATACAGATGGAGCGCATGGTGATGCGGAGTCGGCCGTCAGTGGCTCAACCTCAGATCTTCGCAGCTCGAATCTTGACACGGAACCAGTGCGCCCGGCTAGCCAGCCAGCAAGCTCAAATCTGAGTGTGCCTACGGACCGTAACCACAAGAAGAAAAACGTATCAAAGACTCAGCGTTTAAAGAATGCGTTCAGCTCCGACAAGAAAATCGTCCACCGTGACCGAGCCGAATCAACGTCGGGTGAGAGTTCGTGGAGCGCGAGCCGACGAAGCAGCTTGTCCTCGAAGATGGCCCCGGGTAGCATAGCTGAGGCGCCCCCGCCGATCCCATCAATTCCAGAACCAATACGTACGGATCTCATGGGAGAGACCTTTCGATCTTCGCCGGAGCGTCCCCGTCTTCAAACACCTCCTCACAGTGCCATCCCATTCCCTTCTACTACAGTGACGCCGCCCACCCCTCACCTTGAACATGCACCTCTTGTTGTGAACTCCGGTATCACAGAGTCTCCGTCCTCTATCACATCCCGCGATTTACCGGCCGGCGTTGTTGTGAGCCCTTCGGGCAACATGATCTCTCATCGGCGTGTTAGGTCTACTTCTTCTGTAAATCCGAAGCCGAGTAAGCTATCAAATTCGATAGCTGCTAGCCCGACAATTGAAGAAGGGAAGGTCGGGAATCCCCAGACTGGGTTCTTTTCCTCCGTGTTTTCAGCGGCACAGACTGCCGCCTCTACCCTGACAAACACTCTCAATGCCCAAAAGGCCCGTAATCCAACCATACCGGAAGCCAATGACTCCGAAGCACAGCCGTCAAACGAGACTGCGCGAGAATCTGATGAAATCAACAAAGCTCCACCGGAGGAAAAGAAGCCCATGGCTATTGACACTCTAGGTTCTGGTGATCTCAATTTCAGCCATTTGGATCTCGATATACCCCCGGGTGGATCTATCTCAACTCCAGATGGTGTCGTTATTACGAAGCCCGATCTAGGACCAGAAACGCGCCGAAGCCCAGCCGTTTCCCAGCGAGATGATGCTGCTGCAAAGCTTGAAGATATGCGGGTTGCACGCGCAGTCACTATGGCGTACGAAAAGGCGGATAGCGCGTTGGCGGACGACGGTTCTGATGTCCAAGCTAGCTCAATGAAAGAGCCTACAGGCGCCCAGACTCCCTCAGGTGCCAGCGCATTCGAGGGGGAAGTTGGCACGAGACCTTTCCGAAGCGGTAGTGTACGGAGTCGGCTAGCTCGGCGACGCCACAGAGGCTCATCTGGTGCAACCTCGTCAACAATTGGTGCGATTGGCGCTGGCGCCCTTGCACTTGGGGTTCCAGGCGCTAATGCTAGTCTACCCCGACTGACTGGATTTGCCGTCGCAAGCAAAAAACGCAACAGGGACTTTCACCAGCTTTTCCGCAGTGTCCCAGAAGACGATTACCTTATTGAAGATTATAGCTGTGCTTTGCAACGTGAGATCATCTTAGCCGGACGCATTTACATTTCTGAGGGCCATATTTGCTTTTCAAGCAATATCTTAGGATGGGTTACCACGCTTGTCATTAGCTTTGATGAGGTGGTTGCGATCGAGAAAGAATCCACAGCCATGGTATTCCCAAATGCAATTGCTATTCAGACGTTGCATGCGCGGCACACATTCCGAAGTCTTCTAAGTCGTGAATCAACTTACGACTTGATGGTCAATATCTGGAAGATTAACCACCCGAGCCTAAAGAGTTCTGTAAACGGGACGAGAGTCACGGATTCTACTGGTGATAAGACCGAAAAGGCCGGAGAAAGCGATGATGAAAGCGAAGAGGAGGAGGACGAGATCTATGACGAAGACGAAGACGAAGACAATGCTGAGAGCTTCTTTGACGCCGGGGATGACAGCATCCACGAAAGTGATGGGTCGTTACCTACAAAGGGTCTGCCTCGACAAGCTTCTGGAACTATGCCAACCCTTCCATCAGGAACCGGGCCCAATGGGGTCTCCAAGGGTATTAAAGGAGCCAACGGTGATGCTGATAATGACTTCCCTGGCCCTCCGACCCATCCCCCGTCTCAATATGATGGCCCCGAAGGCCAGTACGACAGAGTCATCAAGGATGAAACAATCCCTGCACCTTTGGGCAAGGTATACTCTTACGTTTTCGGTCCGGCCTCCGTTTCCTTTGTCCCTAAGTTCCTCGTTGAGAACCAAAAGTCCGGTGAACTTGAGTTCAACTGTGATAAAACCGGGCTCACAAATGAGACTCGGACTCGGAAATACTCCTATATCAAACCTCTAAACGGCTCCATTGGACCAAAGCAAACCAAGTGCATTAGCACTGAGCAGCTGGATTTTCTGGATCTTGAGAAAGCAGTTTTGGTGACCCTCAGTACCCAGACACCTGACGTCCCAAGCGGCAACGTGTTCACAACTAAAACAAAATACCTCTTCACGTGGGCGGCAAATAATCAAACCCGATTCCTCATGACCTGCACGATTGAGTGGTCAGGAAAGAGTTGGCTGAAAGGTGAGTTGCGGTCGTGGACTGCTGAGCTACGTACTGTACTAATCTAATTAGGCCCCATCGAGAAAGGTGCCATTGACGGTCAAGGCACGTTCGGTACTGATCTAATCGCCGCCCTGAAAACCGCGGTTGCTCCTCGCGGTCGTGCAGCAGGAAAGAGTGGTGCTAAAGGCAAGGGACGACGCAAGAAGGGTGATGGCCTGAACGAGGAGGCCGCTGCGGCTGATGCCAAGTTAATGTCCGATGCAAGCGCCAAAAAGGCTGAATCGTGGGGCTTCTTTGAGCCGCTCCGCGGTGTGCTCGGCCCCGTTACTGGTATAATCGAGCCGCTGTGGAATGGGAATGTGGCTTTCCTTGTTATTGGCTTCTTGCTCTTCTTGCTCTTCTTCCGTCAGCCCTCCCACCCACCTATCTTGTCCCCAGGTATGGGATACGCAGGATATTCCGTACCCCAGCGCCTGGCCGCCTACGAGGAGATGTGGCGCAGAGAAGAAAGTGAGCTTTGGCACTGGCTGGAAGACAGGGTAGGTTTAGATGGGATTGCAGTTCCAACAGTGAACCGCCAGTCCGAGACCCGCGCACCTAGTCGCCGGTCTCAGGGTGAGCGGGAGCTGAAAGCCTCGCTAAGCGAAGAGACGCTATCAGACCGGGAGATGGATCACGCCATTCGCAGCACGCGGGAGAGACTGGATACGTTGGAGCGGATATTGCATAAACGAAGGTCGCAATCCACTAAGGACACCGAGTCTTCCCGCGGGGAACTCTAGCCTGCCCTCATGCACAGAGGCCATCTTTTCACCACATACATTCAAACGGCATAAGCTGCATGCCACATCACTCTCTCTATTTTTCAATTTCCTTTACTGTATTTTGTCAGTCCGTCTGATGGAACTGATCTTCCAATCGTTTTTGTTTGTTTTGTCTTTTGTCCAACAGCGATCTGTGACTATGCACAAATGTTGAGCGAGATACTTTCCTTATCTATTTCTAACAAGTGTCCTATGACATACTTGCTGTTCCCCATCTGTTGTTATCCTACGTTTTCAGGATTGCGGAGTTCCTATTCGTCTTATATAACTAGGGCTCCATGTATATATGTACTCTGCAAATACGGAAGACGGAGGTCAATCAGCCTCTCTGGATTCTTGCACGCCTTGAAAGTGAGAGCTGCCCGAATACACCTAGTTTTTCGACTACGTGATTGCTAAGTCTCTTATCCATCCTATATTCTTGAGGGTGAAGCGAGTCTCCTCCCTTTCATTAAACCGTGGTAGTTTGTCCTCTTCAGCAAAATATACTTTAGTCCAAACAAGATCATTGGCCAATCTTTAACTTTTCTTAGAGAATAGTGAAGACATGTCTTTGCGCGTGAGACAGTACAATGCGAACACCTCCTCGCCTACCTACTGCGCGCCCGTTCCCCAGCAGTCCTATTTAATCTGCACCAAGCCATAAGTCGCGAAGGCAGCGGGTCCGAGGACGTGCTGAGCATCGCCTTCCATGACCCATGCCAGTATAGAACACTTCTATTATGTCCTTAGCTTTTTTCTGTAAGGGCTCCAGTTTCTGGGCGAACTTCATGCTGGGTGATCCTGTAAGTTGAGCTAGCAGACTCGAGTCGCTAGGTGCCCAAGCACGGGTTCTGGGGCTGAGGATTCGGTTGGAGGATGTTGACGAGTTGATGGTCACTGTAGGGATGATGTCGGAAAGGGTGGACTTGCTGGACAGGAGAAAACATAGTTTACCTGGTATAAAGGTGGGTGGGTAGGAGATGGAACCCCGCCTAGCCCAACACATACGTTACCATCAGCGAGACAATTCCCCCGACCCCCATAATCCACACGTCTGAAGCGCCACATTGTCGAGATGATAAATGTCAAGATTCAGTGATAAGAATTCCCTCCGAAGGCGCAGAGACGCAGAACACAGTGCACAGTGCGAATATGCAGCGTTGAAGCAGAAGATTGCGCGTCCTTCAAAGACGCCGTTGAGTATCCTACTTAAGTGGCGTAATTGCTAGCCCAAGGTAGGCAGAGACAAGCCAGGAGATGAGGGCTAGGAGGCGGATTTTCACGCGGTTGTGGACGACAGAATCGTGGTGATAGGCCTGTCGGCTGCGGCGAGGGAGTATTTGAGTTAGAATGAGTGGTTTAAGGAATGGAGAGGCGGGCTTCTTCAGTGGTCACTGTGAGGTGATGATAGAATGGGCTTGGTACGGATGCATAGAGGGATTGGCATATGCCTGGCCTTGGGGATTATGGACACAATCCATGAATCTTGTACGGACTGGACTGCCTTGTCTGGGGATACGCAAGAATTTGTATACAGTGAGAGACGATCAGAATTTGAGATCACTCTTAGAAGGGCTTTGTAGCCCAGATTTCTGACCGAAATCGGCTGCTTACAATTCAGTATTGGAATTAGTTAGGGAGTCAGAATGGTATTTTCTTCTTCTTGGACTAACCTAAAAGTAGGGTTTGAAGCACTGCGGCCCACTCACGTTGCACCAGTCGTTATTTTGCAGTAACTTGGACTTCTGATGCATCACAGCCGGGAGTGGACTGATGGTCGACTCGTTCGGCAAGTTGGTGTCCTCCGTTCTTTGAAACTAACAGGATATTCGAATCCTCTGTGTCCAATCCACGTTTCGAGTCAGCCACTTTCATATTTCTCAATGACTGCGCTGAAAAGTTAATGGTTTATCAGCGCCGCGCCTTCTTCCTATCCGGTTCCGGTTCTTCATCATCACTGATATCCCGATAAATTGGCTTCGGCTGCGTTTCCTTCCACGCCTTTGTAAAGATCGGGTCCTTCTCGGCTTTTTCAGCGTATTTCAGCAACGCTTCACGAGGGTCCTCATCACGCATAGAACTAAGCGGGATATTCTCCCTGATGTGTCTCTCGTCCGGTTGCGACTTCGCAAACGGTGTTTGTGCGGGTAAGTGAGGCCGACGGGGATCTCTTGAACGGCCCGAAGCCGTCAAGCCGATGGTAGGGTGCCGTGCGGACCACGTAGCGGAGCTGTAGTGCGGCACGCCGTTCGATCCGACCACCACCGAGTCTCCGGAGATACCTTGCGAAAGGTTCATAGTTAAGGTTGGGTCATCATCAATGTGGCGGCGTTTAGGCGCCTTGGACATGACCAAGGCAGCGCCCTTGGTTGACATATTCGGGTTATATAGCACGTGAGTTTCTGCGTTTGCGGACCCAGTGAGGATCTGGTTAAGTTTCTCGTGCCATTGGACTGTGATCAAGGGAGATCCTGGCGTGACTGGCGTGACCAATTCAGGCTTCAGTGTCGCTGGGTTCAGAATGTGTAAATGTCCAGTCTCTGAACCAGTAACAACGTTTGCCGAGGTAGGTGAGAAGACGATGTTTGAGGTCGGATATCGTGAAGAGATGGACGGGTGCGAGACAGTCGTGATCGGTTGTTTGAACTTCCTCGTATCCCATAGCTTAATTGTGTCGTCCCCACCCTTGGTAATAACAAGCCTACCATCTGCACTGACATCAATCCCACTGGTCCATGTATCCCGCGCATGAGCATCCCTTATCTCAGCGCTAGGCCGTGTATACGGCCCGTTCCCGCTCCACATCATCAGACTGCCATCGAGAGCAGCAGCAACGAGGACGTCTGCGCCACCTTGTTTCGGAGAGCCCCAAGCAAGTGCAGTCATCTTGCTCCGACCAGCGGATCCGGCAACCCTAGACTTGTGCACAATAACCTCCTTCTGCGATCTGCCAATATTTGCGTCCCATATACGAACCGTACTATCCGTTCCCGCGGTCGCGCACAGGTTCTCATCAGTTGGAGACCATACGCCGCTCGTCACTTCTGAAATATGCCCCTTTGTGTTGTGCATATCTCTCAAGTACATATCACCCTTCACGAACTCTGTGACTGTTTCACCGTCGCGATCAAGTATCCGCGGTTGCGGTGTGGCAGAGACAACTAAAACGTATGCTGGAGAGATGGGGTTGAACGCCGCGTAATGTACCGCATGTGCATCCTGTGCTGCCGATGTCTTTTTCGCCGAGGGGTCGACGGACTTGAAGGCGCGTATCGTTGAAGGTGTCATCGAGGCAAAATCATGAAGCTTTATTGTACAGTCGGTGGAGCCGGTAATCAATCGCGATCCCGACAGGTCAACGGTGATGGTGGTCACTGCGCGCTCATGTGTTTTCATCACAAGCTCGTGGGAGACTGGAAACTCGTCTTCGTCGTCATCGTCGTCCGAGTCATCATCCGAATCATCTGAATCCTCTTTGACCTTGTCGCTAGGCCCCGCGGGCCCGATATCATCGCCCTCGCTGTCAGATTTCGCGTCGTAATCGCCAGTGGCGTCACTAAGCTTTGTCTTCTCATTGCTTGTGTCTGGCTTAACGGCGCGTCTGGTTTGATTAATCTGAGCATTGACATCAGGTCTCTTCTCCTGTTTCCCGAAGCTCGTCGGGAAGAACTTTTTAAAAGTTTCCTCGTCGAAACCCTCCATTATTGTTCAGCAGTAGCTGTGCTGTTTCTTGAGGTTAATCGTCGCAGATGACTTTGGAGCTTTATCGGGAAGCTGGGCTCTGCCTGTTTGCACTGTTTGACTCTCTCGGCGAGTCATATCTTATCTCCCTGATTGTGCATGACTGAGGAGACAGAGCTAACTTTGGGATAGATTATATTTACAGCTCGTATTGTGTCACCTTGTAGTGTAATTTGATGACATCGAATATTATAAGTCAGGTAAAATGCTTCTATACCAAGCCTCAATCAAACGGCGTCCGAAAATGGTCACCATACAATGTCTACAAAACTAGGGCTAGATTTCATAATCATACTTAAATTGGAGGAGCATTTATGAACAGCGGAGGCTACTGGCTACTGGTCTCAGCGTGTATTCCGCTATGCTAGAACCCGAATCGCAGTATGCCGGTTCCTATTTTCAACCAGGGCCGTGTTGGCGAGCTGCACAGACGCTTTTAACTGTCACTGGCGCAGCCATTATAAAATGGTTTACTAGGATGAAGATACACAATGCGATGGTAAATCAAGTTGTGAGCCTAGAATACACAGGTTCTATGGTACGGCCGGTGGGATAGCGCAACGCCGATAGCCATGTGCATCTACAAATACAAGCCTTCCACAGGACCGCCGTCCTGCTTCGTCTTCATGATACGCTCGCGAGCGGCACGGAAATCGTCCATCTGCACCCTCATGCGGCGCTCTCTCAGGGCCATCAAACCAGCTTCTGTGCAAATGGCGCGGATATCAGCACCAGAGAGGTCATCCTTTTGGTTAATGAACTCGTCAAGGTCGACATCGTCTCCGAGGGACATCTTCGAGGTATGGAGAGTGAAGATCTTCTTCTTGGTGTTTTCTGTTTTACGTCAGCATCACCACTATATTGGATCTGAAGGTAATACTTACGATCTGGATTCTCAAACAGAATCTTTCGGTCAATACGGCCAGGACGAATCAAAGCAGGGTCGAGGGTCTCGATCTTGTTTGTAGCCATGATCACCTTGACGTCTCCGCGGTCGTCGAATCCATCTAACTGGTTGAGAAGCTCAAGCATCGTTCGCTGGATTTCTCTTTCGCCGCCAGAAGTTGAGTCATAACGTTTCGTACCGATAGCATCAATTTCATCAATGAAGACAATGGACGGCGCATGTTCGGCCGCTACCTGGAAGATCTGTCGCACCAAACGGGGACCATCTCCAAGGTACTTTTGAATCAACTCACTTCCAACAATTCGCAAGAATGTCGCACTGGTCTGGTTGGCAACAGCCTTGGCAAGCAGTGTCTTTCCAGTTCCAGGAGCTCCGTAGAGGATGACACCCTTTGGCGGTTTAATACCCATCTCCTCATACAGCTCGGGATGAAGCAGCGGAAGTTCGACCGATTCTCGAACCTCTTGAATTTGCGATTCAAGACCACCAATATCGGCATATGACTCGGTTGGCGCCTTGTCGAGTTTCATCACCGAAACCAGCGGATCCGACTCTTCCGTCAGCACACCAACAACCGAGACTGTCTTGTGATGCAGAAGGATGCTAGCTCCAGGCTCCAGGAGGTCCTTGTCGACAAAAGACATGATAGACACGTAGTATTCTGGGCCGGTAGCGCTCGAAACAATGGCGTGGTCATCGTCAATCAACTCCTCCAGGTTACCAACACCCATCGGGCTTCCCCTCATGTCATCAACCCGGCTGCGCTCATCCGCGTTTCTATCGGTAATATCAACGTCTCCTCGGTTGGCGGAGTCGGAAGCAGACGCTTTGGCTTTCCGCAGCCGCTCCATGTTTTCCACGTACTCTTCCTCCAGAAGAAGGTGGTCGTGGACGCGCTGCATTCGCAGATATCGTAATTTACATCGTGACGTTGGGAAGATATCTGGGAGCTTGGAAGCAGTGCTGGGCCCGGCAGCCTTGCGCTTTTTACGACCGATACGAGTGGTCGGAGGTGGTGGCGGCTCGTACTTAGGCTTGTCCTTCTAGAGATGAGTGTTAAACAGCCGTAACAGAGTCATCGCAGAAAAGCCTCACCTTCTTATCCTTATCGTCTTTGCCGTCGTGGCCGCCGCCGATGTTGGACTGCTGGTTACCCTGTTTTCAGGCTTGTCAGATCGGAGCTACGCGGTGAGATAAATGCAACGAAGACTAACCATAGCCCCAAGGTGAACAACGAAACTGAATTAGACGAGTTTCTCTAGGGAATAATGTGACAGAACAGGATGGGTTGATGGAGAGAAAAGATGGAGAAGGGAAGAGGGATGACCAAGAGGAGCTTGGATAGTAGCTGGGCGTCGGCTTGAGCTGTTGCTGTTGTCGCCTTCGTCAAGCCTTGGCATTGATTATGTCATAAAAGGCACGTGATCGGATCGTACTACAAATGTCCTGACCAGTGCCTAGGATTCCACCATATCTATTACCAAGTAATGGCAATATGTAGTGAGGCAGCTGCAGTAATGTGAGGCAGCTGCAGTAATGTGAGGCAAGCCTGACAATGAGGCGATTACTTCAATAGAGGGTGGATAATGAACGCTGGTGGCTGAGGCAGCACCGAGTCAGCGGCTTAGAAGATACAGCCATCCTATCAAATAGTCCGCCGCCGAGTCAATGGTGCAGTGTGTGCAGCAGCGCGGAACAAAAAGGTATAAAGCTTCGGTGACCAGCTGGCGACCCGATTATTCTGCGGAACTTCATCCCGCTCTCCATCTTTGTTTTCGCAGGCTCGCAGTATTTCTATTTGTTCGAGTCTTCTAGACAAGCTGATAATTCTAAGATCTTACTGGCCTGCACTTGGTCCGTCATCGTCCACCGGCCCCTCAGTTTCCCCTCCGCCTGCGTGAGGCTCTTTCGCAACCCAACCTTGTAAGCGCGCTTCCAGTGAAATACCCAGTGCACATATTACACGTCATCCTCTGTGACTCGTTCATCATAAGGTGCTTCGTGACCATCGCCTGGCCTCCTCTCCCGCAACTGCGACGTTACCCCAGGTTCACCCGCCTCTACCGAAGCTGACCAGAGACTTAGGCTACCAGCTTAGCATTCATTCTCCAGCTTCGTCATACCATGGCGTCTAACAGAATCCGTCGTATTGCAAAGGAGATTGCCGATATTCGGGCAGACACTCATTCTCAGATCACTGCAGAGCCGTTGGGAGACGATGACGATGTCACACACCTGCGCGGTTCTTTTCCAGGGCCGCCTGGCACCCCGTACGAAGGCGGCACTTACAAAGTCGACATCAAGATACCCACCGAGTATCCTTTCAGACCACCAGTGATGAAATTCATAACGAAGGTCTGGCATCCGAACGTTAGCAGTCAAACGGTTAGTCCGCCTTTCCTGAGCCTTTGATAGCTTCTTCTAACGATGGTGACCGGTGACTTTAGGGCGCCATCTGTCTCGATACTCTATCTTCCGCCTGGTCTCCCATCCTCACTATCAAAGCCGCCCTCCTCTCGTTGCAGTCTCTACTCAGCACGCCAGAACCCAAAGATCCCCAAGATGCTGAGGTCGCAACCATGCTTCTACGGAATCCCAAAGAGTTCGACCGCGTCGCACGGGAATGGGCTGTACAGCATGCGGGGGCCCCGAGGAGAGCTGCCGGAGAGGGCAGCGGTGGTGCGACGAGCGAGTCCTTGCGGGAGCTGGAGCGAAAGGAGAAAGAAGCCCGAGAGAAGGAGGATCTATCCAAGTACGTCCTCATCGGTATACCAGCTTTCAAGGAATTACTGCTAACACCTCATTAGATACGATGGGTACAACAAGCAGCTGATTGATCGGTTTGTTCACATGGGCTTCGACGTGGACGCGGTCGTATCGGCCTTCAACTATTATGGTATAGACCGTAACGGCGGCGAGGACTACGAACTGGAGGAGGCTTACATGGGTGATGTGACGGCGCGACTTCTAGGCGAGCCATAAGGCCTTCAGTGTTCGATGATTGGTTTACCATTACTGGACTTGATAATGAGCACGGTGCCTGGCGAATTTATGATTTGTTTGTTTGCCTTTTATTGGGACCTCGGGACGTTTAACCACAGATTAAGTCGCAGTGACTGACTGCATATATCAATTTGCATATTGACGTATTTCATGGATACTCTCATTCTTTCTATATCCTTACTATAACGGAAGAAATATTATCTTATTATTTTCCCCAGATTGTTACATGGATTCTTGTAGAGCTGGGGCTGGTGGGTTTTACTAAATTGGGGATCCCTATCGATAAGCTGGGCCGGATGGATTTGATCAGCTCCGAATCCAGCTTGGGCACTGAAAACCTCTTGACTTCCTGGGACTGAAAGCATTGTGTCATGGATGATTGATACAGCCAGCAAGTATTGTAAGTGCATTCTCAGTCAGACTTATTTCCAATTTTCTGACTTTAAAAGCAGTCTGTTAACAGAGCCTGAACAAGCCCGATATCCGTCACCATGATCGAAGACGACATCTACCGCACTTCGTCACAGTATCGTCTGTGGTCCTTCACCGAAGAGACTTTACGATCTGTGCGACAAAATACAAACAGACTGGCTAGCGACCGGGTACGAGTTGCGCTGCGACGAGCGCGCGAAGCTCGACAATCCGCCAACTCATCTGCTGCAGGCACCCCAAACGCGAATGCCAGCGATGTAGACAGCAAGACCAGCGAGGAGAAGGATATAGAGTGTTTGACACCAGAGGAGGAGCAGGACTTGGTGCGATATTACTGCGAGCAGATTATCCAGTTAGGGGAGAGCTACAAACCCCCATTGCCGACGATAGTTAGAGTATGAGTCTTCGCAAAACCCCGTTTCTCATAACTTTGGAATATAGTCCCTTTGCTAATGCGTTCATGCTAACCAGGCCACTGCAATCCAATACCTCCGCCGCTTCTACCTCACCAACTCGCCTATGACCTACCATCCCAAGACCATCATGCCATGCGCCCTCTTCATCGCCACCAAGACGGACAACTACTACATGTCCCTGCGCCATTTCGCCGACGGCGTTCCCGGCGACACAACAGCAGAAGATATCATCGCGCCAGAGTTCCTCGTTATGCAGAGTCTCCGCTTCACCTTCGACGTCCGGCACCCTTTCCGCGGCTTAGAGGGTGGCATCATGGAACTCAACGCCATTGCCCAAGGTCTCGGCCAGCCAGCACCGCACCTCCCAACGCAAACAGCAGAAGACCTCCGCCGCGCCATCTTATCTCTCCCACCATCACCAAATAACCCATCTACCTCGTCATCTTCGATATCCGACCGTCTTGCCCGAGCGCACCACAACACCCGCGAGATCCTCAAGTCCGCCGCCCAAATGACAGACGCCTACTTCCTCTACACCCCGTCGCAAATCTGGCTCTCGGCGCTGTCGATAGCCGATCAACCCCTTGCGCAATTCTACCTCGACACGAAACTCCCAACACCCAACGCCTCAGAAACTGGAAACGAACACCCCCTTGCCCACCTCCGCGCAAAGGTCCTCCAAACCCTTACCTCCTGCGCTACGCTCCTCCAGTCCTACAAACCGCTCGCCTCAGACCCAGAGCAGAAGAAGGCCATGCGCCGGATCGGGAAGAAACTATATCACTGCCAGAATCCAGAGAAGGTAAACCTCGCCGGGCAGAAGCGGGTTCCTGCTGCTGCTGCGGCGGTGGCGGCGTCTGCATCTGCGAACCCAAGCGAGACTGCGACTCCGGATAGTGAGATGGAGAGGCTGGCGAAGAAGCGGAAATTAGAGGCAGAGCAGCAGAAGGCGAGAGATATTTTTGGGGGGGAGTTGGTTATGGAGAGGACGAAGGAGAGACAGGCGTAGTGTAGTTACTCCGTGCTCTGCCCGTATCGGAAGACTTTTTGTATACGAGTACTAAGGCAACTAAGAAGAAAAATTCTATTTGGATATGCATTGGATCATGAAGAATGACGAATTTTCTTCAGTTTTCTGTTGCGTTCTCAAGGTGTGCAGCATGCTTCCGGATATTCAACCTATAAGGACCTCTATCAAGGTAAAAATTGAGCCCAGTCAAGCAGACTTATCCTTGACGTTGCACTAGGATTAAGATCGCCAGACTTTGACACACCTGGAAAGCTTAGCATCAAGGCAATCTTTAAGCTTGCGTAAACCGACGGTTATACAGGTTACTGTACCAGGCAAACTACATTAGGAAATTTATGCTAGGTGAGCCGCAAGGAAATGCCAAGGCAAAGATATCAATTCAATCTCCGAGCCAAAGTCTAGATGATGGAGGAATGAAGGTATGAGAAGTAGCACAGGCCATCTAAAGTTAAGTAGAAAAAAAGCACCCTATAGAAAATCGGAAAACAGATATCTCCAGAAGCACGAGACACAGACGCAAACAACAAAAAAACTGGGACATAAACGTCCCCTATATCATTCATCCATCCATCCTTCCAGGACGGCTCATCACTCCCGGGGTAGAGACAGAGAATACACAACAAAAGAACTTTTCCTCTTTTCCCACGTTGTATCGTGATCTAGCATGCCAGTCGTTAAAAGAGAAAAAAGGTAACGGGCCCGTTTAGACGGTACCCTCGGAAATCATCTTCTTGCGGAGGTGGTTCTTGTATTCACCAATGGTGCCGTCCCAGCGGCGGACAGTCTTGTGCTCGCAGACCATGATGTCCTTGGCAATCTTGTCGAGGAGTCGGAAATCGTGAGACACAACGACAACACCACCGCTGAAGGCGTTGATAGCATCAGCCAAACTGTCAATGGTGGGGATATCAAGGCCGTTGGTAGGCTCGTCGAGCAGGAGCATGTTGGGAGACTCGATGGCAAGCAGAGCAAAAACAATACGGCTCTTCTGACCTTCGGATAGAGTACCCATCAGAGCGGTCTGGGCCTCACCGGAGAGACCGTAGCGACCGAGCTGCTGACGCCAGTATTGGAAATCCTGAGACTTCTCAGGGAACTTATCACGGACGAACTCCAGGGCAGACTTGGTCAGATCGAGCTGCTCAGCGGAGTGCTGGCTGTACATGCCGAGCTTCAAGTGGGTGTGACGGCTGACACGACCACCGATAGGGGAGAGCTTGCCAGTCATGAGACGCAGCAGGGTCGATTTACCAACACCGTTGGGACCGACAAGGGCAGTTCGGGAGTCCATGTCGACACCGAAGTCAAGGTGCTCGTAGAGAGTGTCATCCCAGTTACCGGAGTATGAGAAGGAAACGTCATCGAAAGACAGGACAGGAGGGGGAAGCTTCTCAACATCGGCAAAGCGGAAGCTGAAGACACGGTCGGGAATGACGGGTTGGATGAAACCATCTGCCTCCATCTTGTCGAGGATCTTCTGACGAGACTTTGCCTGACGCACCAAGTTGGCATAGGTACCGGCGGAGGCAATAAACTTCTTGATGTGAGCAATTTCTTCCTGCTGCTTGTGGTAGGCCTTCATCTGGTTGGTCTCCTGTTCGGCACGGGTCTTGTGGTAAGAGTCGTAGTTACCACCGTAGTACAGAAGCTGCTTCATGCGCATGTCGATCATGTTAGTGCAGACACCGTTGAGGAAATCCATAGAGTGAGAAACCAGGACAAGAGTACGCTCCCACTTTTTCAGGTACTCTTCCAACCACACACAAGCCTCGAGATCCAAGTGAGCGGTGGGGTCGTCCAAAAGAAGCAGAGAGGGCTTGACGAACAGGGCCTTGGCGAGGGCCACACGCATTCGCCAACCACCGGACATGTCCTTGGTCTTCTTGTGAATAGTCGTCTTGTTGAAACCAAGACCAGTCAAGATTAGGGAAGCACGAGTATGGAATGTGGAGGGGTCCATTTTGTCCATGCGCTAAAACACGTTAGCGAGTCTTCAAACATCAAATAAAGGATAACATACGTCGTACAAGTCCTCAAGAATAGGACTGTCAGGACCTTCCTTCTCCAGGATCTCCTCCGCCTGCTTCTCCATACGGTCAAGCTGGTTCTGCGCCTCAGTAACGACCCACTCAAGCGCACCGAGGTCGCTAGGAGGAGCACCCTCGTTCAGAAGGTAGATGTCGATGTGCTCGGGAATAGGAAACTCACGGGCATCGATGGCCTTGAGAAGAGTCGACTTTCCGCAACCGTTCTCACCGAGCAGACCGTAGCGACGACCGAAGTTGAGTTCGAGAGTAGAGTCCGTAATGAGGACCTTTCCGTGAAACACGAGAGACGCGGACGTGATCTTAGCATCCCGGGAGGACGGCATAGACGAGAGCACACCGGTAGTGACACGATCAGACAGGCCGTGCTTGTCCATCTGTGCTGTGAGCTTCTCGACCTCCTTCATCTTGGCGTCGGTGGTGGCAGGCTGGTCCTCAGCACCGGACTCGACGGGGGTGTCGTCCTTCGACTTGCTGGCCTTCTTGGCCTTAGCATCGCCACGCTTCGCCAGGCGGGCGGCTTTGGATGCGGACACCATCTCGACTGTGTGTTTGGTGTGCTAGTAGGGATGGGATGGACTCGATAGGGATGGTGGGAGGAGGAGAGTCTGACGTTGAAGAGTGAAGGAGGGAAAAATTGAGAGGGTGGATCAGAAATAAAAATAGCGGGGGGGCGAGCCTTCCTGTTGCTGAGGTGGGGGAGGTTCCTTAAAGCCCTTATCGATAGACGATAGACAACTAACAGTGGGTCGAAAAAAGAGATGGAAACGAGAAGAATGACTTTCCAGCAGCCAGATGATGGGGCTATAGTAAAAGGAAGATAACGCCGCTAGAATTGAAGGGGAGGAGGAAGGCGAAGATCAGAGATTGCAGTGGTTGTGCTTGTGCTTTGAGCCTGAAAGACGCGGCCAAAATCTTTTGGCGGTGGGCCGCCAAGCACAACGTCCACTGGTTGAAGTACGTCATTCGCAGCCTGGTCGTGGTGGATTATGGTGGGACTAGCCACATCGGGCACTAAAATCACGTGTCACAGACCAGACGTGACTAATCACCGCCATTCTAACGTTATTGCTTGCCTTTCTTACCGACCAACATTACTCAGGAAAGACAAGTAAAATTATAGTATAATATGTACAAAGTATCCAGGTATTTACAGAGATAGATGGTTTGACACTCAACCATGCTTCATGCGCTCACTGATCCTCTCCAAGACCTCCTTCTCATCTGCGTCCAACCACAAGTTATCCGACCACTCAACCTTCCCAGGACGAATAACAACCTGCATCGGCTCCGAGAACTCAAAATCAGACGAGGAGCTCGACTCACTCTCCTGCTTGATTTTCGGCGCGTTCTCGATATCCTGCAACTGTTTTTTCGCCTTGGCTTCTTTGCTCAAAGGATGAGGCGTCCACCAGTATACGGGAAACCGGCGCTGAATGTTATTGAGCAGCATGGCCGCCGTCAACATGAGTGAGCATCCCAGCAACATCACTGGGATCAGCCACCAGCCGACCGGATGGAGTTCTGTAGCAGCAAGTAGAGCCGTTGCGCCTGCGGGCGGATGGACAGTGTTTGTAAGGACCATTGCCATTGTGGTGATGGCGCAGGCGAGTGACCCGGCAATTTCAGGCTTGGATTGTGCACTGGGGTTCAGAGCGAAGAGCTTGGAGATTCCAATGCCAATTACGCTGGCGATCACCTGACTGAAAAGCGCGTTCCGAGGTTGCGCAAAGGGTGACTCAATTGCGCTGAATTCGAGCACGGCTGCGGCACCCTGCTAATGTTAGCGGCTGCTCTAACGCAGAAGCACAATCCTGGATAAGGTTGGGTACACACAAAACTACCGACGATGATCGGCGCATGGTGGTTTTGGAATGCGGGTACACGCAGTGAAACCTCGGAAATGAGAAGCACGCCGCAGAAGACCCCAATCAAAGACCAGAACGCGATGACCAGGTTCCCCAGCGCCTTCTGTGGTTTGTTTCCTCTATACCCAAGAAAATGCGAGACAGGACGAGGCAGCAAGTGCCACGGCGGAGGCGGAATAAATCGGTTGAGAACAGCGTCGATGTCCAGATGCCAGCGGGCAAAGTCAATACGTGAGTGCTGTGAAGAATGCTCGCGCGCCGCGTCGCGGTCCCGGTTCAGGTTTCCCGTCATATTGCACTGCGTCCCGGTTGTCTGAGATGCGTATAGTTCTTTTGGCCTTGTGGATAGTGCTGATAAACCTTAGTTCCCACGGATTCCACTTATTGATATCACCCGCGCCGTCAGGGCACCTCCCTTGCTGGTCCAACACCTTACAATGAGGATCAATGTTTTGAGGAAAAGAGTATTAAAAACTGCCGACCGAATACCCTGCACATTCAGAGCAGTCTAGTGGACCAAGAGAGAAACGCGCCTGCCTGAGCGTGGTCGATATTCAATATCCCAGTCTTGCCAGAACCAACCGGGGCAGCGGCGACAGCTGACGTTACGAAGTATATCCCGTCTGGAGCCAAGCCTTACCCCAGAATCTGAGTAAGGTCACTCAGAATCTCTGCTGCGTAACCGAGTCTTAAATCTCAAGCCAGTCTCACCTCCCAGCGAAGGCGGCAAAGGGACACATTTTGAAGCATGGCCATCGGTGAGAATCAATATCCGGCTAACCGTATCTCCGCGGAAAGGCCGTTTTTATATGGGACATTCGTGAGGAGAAGAGAGCCAGATTCAGGGTATATTATTGCCAGCGAGGTGCTCAGGTTGTGGTCATGAAGCGCGCATCCTTCTGATTCTTCCAGTCATATAGTTGCAGTTGGGTAACAGAAATTCCGGGGTGGGCTTAGCGTGTTTCGTGCCGAGGATCATTGTACGTAATTTACGATGAGATCATGGCTTGGTATTTGTGCATCACCCGCCGGCAGCCTTTGGGCCGTTAACGAGACGTTTAAAAATAAAAATATGATCTCTTTTTGTAGTTTACCAGAGCCGTTACATGTACTCTTGAGTACTCAAGACGGCCTATCGGGCAACGTCTGAGTCTAGACTCTCTGTGTACAGTAGTACGAGGTGACATAATACCCTGAAACCGGCAGTGACATCCGACCCAAGCCCGAGTATATTCCGGGTCGGCCTCCGCATTCAGCATCTCCCCTCACGGACCTCTAAACCCCTCACGAGTTTAGAAGTCCAGTGTCTTGCCCTGCTTGGAACTCTCCTGCGCCAATTCAATCAGCCGGATAACCTCAGCCGCCTCCTCTCCGCTAGCAGGCAGCTCGCCCTCGCCGGCCAGAGCGCGGGCAATCTTCCTGTAGTATTCTGAATAGGTAGGGGGTTCGACTGTAGGAGTGACCTCGCGGACGGGCTTGCCGTCCTTGATGGTGGTCAGGGTTCCTATAAGACGGACGTCAGTGTTGGTCAAGATGGAAACCCCATCGGGCGTTGGCGGAGGACGTACCGTATCTCTCGCTCGGCTCTCTGCCGTATCCGCTATCGCCCGGCCTCATACCAGCCTTGAGTTGATCCTCTTGACAGTCGAGGTGGAACTGCACCCGTCAGCATCACATGATCAAAAAGCTGGACATAGTGAGGAAAAGTGACTAACCTTCTTGAAACTGCCCTTATCTCCCCTAACCCAGAACCTCAACTGCTCTTCCTCCGGACTCACAACGCCCGCCTTCGCCGTCACCAGCGTCCCGCTCTTATAGTGCAGCAGAACTGTGAACGAGTCCTGAAAGCCGGAGGTATTGACCTCGCGCTGCGAGCCCACGAACCCCGTCACCCGCTCCGGCTTGCCGAGCAGATACAGCGCCTGATCGAGCAGGTGAGAGCCAAGATCGTGGATCGCGCTGCCACCGGGTACAACCTTGTTCTTCCATTTCGAAACGGTAGGAGCGGGTTCTTCAGGGCGGTGGCGGTCGAAGTGGGTTTCAAATTCGACGACGCGGCCGAGCTGGCCGGTTTTTACGAGCTTGGAGAGGGTGACGAAGTCGGCGTCCCAGCGGCGGTCTGCTTTTGTTAGCGGTCTATCGCGGGGTCTATAGAACCGGTGATTGCGTACTCTGGTATACGGCGAGGAACTTGTTCTGCTTCTTGGAGATATCGACGAGCTCAGCGGCTTCTTTGTAGGTTGGGGTAAACGGTTTCTCGCAGATGACTGTAGCCAATTAGTCGGAACGTTAACAGACCCTGACGCAAAGTTGACAGAAAGTGACACAAAGTCGACATCGGACTGTAAGAGGACTCACCGTGCTTTCCGTTCTCCAGTGCCAACTTGGCCAGATAGTGGTGTGAGTCTGGGGCAGTGGTGATAACGACTACATCGACCCCCGCATCCTGGACGAGGTCCTCAGCGCTGCGGTAGGATTTGATCCCGGGGTGGTCCTTTTCGGCGTCATCGTCAGGCTTTGGGGTCCGCTGGACAACAGCATACAGCTTGAATTGGGGATTTTCCTGGACGAAGGGGATGTGAAATATTTTCGCACTGAAGCCGTAGCCAACGATTCCGACGTTCCACGTTTTGGAGGCCATCGCGGGGTAATGTATACTGATGAGGAGGTTAGGCAGGGCGAGAATGAATTATAGAATATGATTATAGGGTTGAAGTTAAGATATTGACAGTTTATATAAGGACATGCGATCGCTTCAGAGAAATTCAGATTGCTAAGCAAGACACCTCTCTACTGGTGTGGGGGAACTCCAAGGAAGGTCCTGGCGACGGCAACTCTGGCTCTGGCGGGGCAGAATTGCGGCGACTGGTGCCCCGGGCGGCACTGGCCCGATCTTCTCTCTTCTTTTGGCTATTTCTGTATCCCGACACATCGCGTCACTTCAATTGCATCCTACACAATTAGTAAGGAGATCATCATCACGGCACCGTGTGACTCACCGGACACCCCTCAGGCTGCTTCAACTCGCTCTCATACACCAGATTCGGATTCCCGACGATTTCAAACTCCGGCACGCTGTCAAGCCCCATGAAACTCCTTACCGTGATCTCCTCGAACCCGTCCGTCGTATAGGCCTTGGACGGTCCTTTCGCCGCCTCCTCGCGCTTCCTCTCCACCGAGCTCCTGACATACTCGAGATACGGCGGGTTCCCAGGTCGGATTACATTATCGGCGGCAATGATCGAAACACCAGGGACGATCTTACCCAGCTGCTCGCACAGCTTCAGATCTAGCGTATACGCCGGTTTATAGTGGTCGATGAACAGCAGCTCGACGTGCTCGACTTCTCCGCTCTTGAACAGTTGGTTTAGGAGTACATCACTCCGTCCAACGAGGACGCGCACAAAGTCACGCAGCCCCGCAAGTTCAACAAGCATATTGGCAATGGCCGCAAACTCTGGGTTGAGCTCGAGGCTGTAGTAGCGGGTCCCTCCATTGCGACGCACTGCGTCGCCGAACAGAATGGCCGAGTACCCGATGTAGCAGCCGAGCTCGATCATCTTTTTGGGCTTGTGCTTGTCAATGAGCTCGGTGACGATAGGGCCCTTCTCTTGACCGACAGTCATGAAATGGTAGGTCTCCGAGAACTCATCGATCAGGTCGATAACTTTCTGGGGGCTGCCGCGGATGAGGTCGAGGTTCGGCTGGCTGTAGATCCAGTGCAGCAATTTGCGTTCGCGGCCTTCTTCTCTCTGTTGCTGTTAGGAGTCCCAAACAAAACGTCTTCGGACAGAAATCAATGGGGAGAGTCTTACGGATTTCGGAGGGCGGGCTGGGGTCTGGTTTTCTGACATGTTGGCGGTTGTCATACAGGCGATCTGCTGGAGTTACAGAGATCAAGTTGTCGTATCTCATGAGGCCAGACTTTATCCTTATAGAAGATCTCCCACCCAAGGCAGCGCTATCACCGACAACGGCGACGCCGACGACGCGAGGGGCAGAGATGAGACGTTATCTCCGCAGCATACTGAAGGGAAGTCCGAAGCCCGCCATAGCCGAAGGGCAAACTGTGGGACAACATATTTCTGGTGTACTGACGAGTCTTTTTGTGATCTGGTGGAGTATTGATATCAGCCATGGTCCGTTCAGGCAGATAAACCCGAGGCTCGGACTAAGGCTCGAAGTAAGGGCAGATCAGGAGAAGGCCGAGACTCGGAGTTAAGCATATATATGTCTTCCGCAGACCTGCAAAGCTTGCTAATGTGACATCGGGCCATTAAAATGACTCACTCGGTGACATTTTGGTGCTGGATCGCCTAATGGGCCATTTTCACCCGAGTGCCCACACCAGAGACGGCTGAGCTATGACGGGAGCAGTTCGCTTGGTGGCATGGGCTTTAGAGGCGACTGCCTCACTCAACTGCGGTCTCTTAAGCCAGATACACGCCCAGCTCTCGAGACGAACCGAAGCTTTGATGGCTGTTAGCCGCTGCTAGCCATCCTGACGCCATCTGTCCGACAATAAGATTATCTGATGCAACTCTGTAAAGACCCAGCCGGGCTGGGATTCACCATTGAACACTTGGATATGCTCCTACTACTTCCATCTCGATTAATTCTAGCCCTAAGCTCGAACCAATCCAGCTCCATGAACTGGCACTTCACAAGAAAAAAAAAATAAAAATAAAAATAAATATCAATCTCGGCCGGCATATTTTCGGTAGAACTGTATGCTTCCAGGTTAAACAGAGGGCCTCTCTCCGAAGCTTGGTTAAGCATCCCAGATGGTGCAGTTTATACTGCGGCTTGGATGTGATATTGCTTTTAATCCCTCGCTGTCTATTCTCCCGAAGCTCGGGGAAATGTGTACAGAACCCCCGCATTTCCCCGCAACGTCAGGAATCAGGGACTGTGCTGATCTCTCCACCTAAAGCTCAGTATCATCAATACGTCGACACAGAGAGAAGTAGCCCATTCGTGCGATAATTATGTACAAAATTATCTTCAGGTTGGTGATAGTACATCAATACTAGTAATAGATCCTGAAGCAATTCAGCCGCTTCAACAGCTGATCCTACTTATGCTCAGAATCCCCACGATGACGCCGCTTCATGCTCGTTTGGCAAGCCAGCCTAAATCCTACAGCAAGAAGCATTATGTACCTATTTCGGATACTTGCCATCCTCACAGCCTTCACCTGCGCGTCCGCAGGCAGACTGCCCTCCAGAACCTGCGTTGTCCCGGCCTCGGGCACGAACGAAACCGATGACGCTCCTGCTATCATTTCAGCGTTCGAGCGCTGCGGCCGCGGCGGCAAGGTCGTCTTTAAGCCAACGACCTACTACGTCAACTCAGTCATGAATATTTCTTGGCTGCAGGATGTGGACATTGACTTGCGCGGAAATCTCCTGGTGCGTCAATCCGCCGTATGCCACTAAGCATACTCTTTTCTTTCTTTTCTTTTTTTCTGATCACAGTATTGCAGTGGAGCACCGACATCCAGTACTGGCTCAACAATTCCCTCGAAGTCGGATACCAGAATCAGTCCACAGCGTGGATCCTGGGCGGCGATAATGTCCGCATCGATGGGCATGGGATTGGCACGCTCGACGGCAACGGTGACTACTGGTACGAATGGATCTCGCAGCAGGAGAACACGTCAAATTATCCGGGAAGGCCGATTGCCTTGACGCTGAGCGAGTTAACGAATTCTGTGGTTAAAGGGGTCAATTTCCTTCGGAGTCAGATGTGGTATGTGTGTAAGACCCCGGTCATCGAAGCTCAGGCTAATGATTGTGGCGGACAGGACGCTGGCAATCATATACTCCCACCATGTCGAGTTCGACAGTATCCTTGTGAACAATACAGGGAATCGAGTTGACAGCTGTAAGTTGGACTTCTTGTGGATAGCAGAGTAGAACTAACCCTCTAGCTAACACCGATGGTGCGGACACGATCCGCTCCTCGCATATCAGCTTCAATAACCTGACCGTTTACAATGGGGACGACAGCATCTCGTTTAAGGCGAACAGCACCGACATCACATTGACGAACTCGCACTTCTACAATGGTCTCGGCGTGGCGATCGGCAGTATTGGCCAGCTGAAGGACCAGTTTGAAACTGTTGAGAGGGTCAAGGTCGAGAATATCGTTTACGAGAACACACTTCATGCTGTAGGCTACCTACTCACCGCTGCATTTTTCTGGATCTCCCTGACAAAACACAGGTTTACTTCAAAACTTGGACTGACGACCAGAACGGATACCCGCCTAACGGCGGCGGCGGCGGCCTCGGCTGTAAGACTTCTCCCTGATGAATATACACCACCCCTCAATCCCGCTAACCAACACCTCAGATGCGTCGAACATGCTTTTCAAAGACCTGGATACAACCTCCCTTCGCGGCTCTGCAGTCGCAATCTCGCAATGCACACGGTTCAGCGGAGCGCCCGGCGAAGGCAACTGTACGAACTCGCAGTTCCAGATTCGGGACATCACGGTTGCAAACCTGCATGGGACAACAAAGTCCGAGCGGGTCACGAGCTTCCAGTGCAGTGCCGTGGCGCCCTGTACGAATATTGGGGTGTTCGGGGTTGATCTTGAGTTTGCGAATGGGACGAAGGCAGAGGAGTATCTTTGTGGAAATGTGAAGAATCCGAGAGGGTTTGTGTGTACCGGGGCGGTTTGCGAGGGGGGCAGTGCGACGGGGGAGTGCTAGCATTACTTCCTTGGGACATTAGAGTCAAGCACGAAATATCTCTTGTCTGGATTGTAATAGGCCGGGACTGTTTAGCCTTGGGCAACATATACCCAAAAGGATGTATGTCTCCCATAGCGTTCTAGTGCGTTAACCCTAACTGCCTATCAACGTTCCGGTATAGAGTTCACAACTTCGCCATTGCAATCTTCGACTAATTTCTTCTTCACATTCTTTATGCATATATCGTCATACGCTATTCTGACACTCTTTTTTTTACCCCGCATTCCTCGGCGTCCGTGGTTCTCGCCGAGTAGCCGACTGCAGATCTTCTCGGGGGAAGATCGACCGACCTGGTCCTGCAGAGCTCCAAGGCTTCCTCTCAGAAAGCCGATTAGTAGAAGCGGAGTCAAAGCAGGGTCAAGACGGACAATTAGAAGCCATGAATGGCGGATCCCAGCCCATGATCGCATACTGTGATCCAAAATCGACATAACTAAGTCACTTCCCTTCGCTTGTATCTGCCCAGCCATCCAACAACTCTAGCATGATCAGCCTGCCCTTGCTAGCACTGGCAACCGGGGCCGTTGCCTCGGCCTCATGCTGGCGAAACACTTCCTGCACTGGCCCGTCGAAGCCCTCATTTCCAGGCCCCTGGGACTCCAACAACTTCGCGCCGGGTTCAAGACTCATCCAGCCAAAGTCTATCCTTTCCCTCCCAGACGGCACATACATCTCTGACTACACTTCTGATTCTCATCCATCCATTACCACCGAGGACGCAGGGCTCGTCTTCGACTTCGGTCTTGAAGTCGGCGGGATCGTCACGATTGACTATTCGTCGTCTGTACCGAATACGACGCTAGGACTGGCCTTCACAGAGGCAAAGGATTACATCGGGCGCACGTCTGACAACTCCAATGGTGGTACTGGAGCAGATGGAGCCTTGGCTACCCTCCTCACGGAGGGAGAGGGCTCGTACACCATGCCCGACTCCCAGCTCCGTGGCGGATTTCGCTATCTGGCCCTGTTCATACCATCGAGCTCCAGCTCAAATGCGAGTCTGACGATCCAGAGCATCACCCTCGAGCTAGCTTTTCAGCCCACCTGGTCCAACCTGCGCGCATACCAGGGCTACTTCCACTCGTCGGATCCTGTGCTCAACAAGGCCTGGTACGCAGGCGCCTACACCCTCCAGACCAACTCCGTACCGCGCACAACGTGCCGCGTCTCCGTCAGCTCAGCCACAGGCTGGAATAACAACGCCGTCTGCGGGCCGGGCGAGACCCTCTTGCTTGATGGGGCGAAGCGTGACCGCTGGGTATGGATCGGCGATATGGGCGTTGCAGTGCCCAGTGCGTCCGTCAGTACTGGGGATACCGAGAGTACGAAGAATGCGCTACTCGCTATCTGGGATAATCAGACACCGAGCGGGCTGTTGCCAAAAGCCGGGCCGCCGTACTTGAGGGCCGACAGTGACAGTACGTTCTTCCCCCATATTTTCGCCTTGCAGTAGCAGACCGTGGTGGAGCTGCAGAGATGATTATTGTCCAGATTACTGATTAGGACATCTTTTGCAGCGTACCACCTGTGGACGATTATCGGAACGTACAATTACTTCCTCTTCACGGAGGACTATGACTTCCTGGCTGGCATCTGGCAGAAATACGTCAAGGCGCTGGACTACAGTCTGGCCAAAATCACTCCCCTTGGAATCATGAATGCCACCCAGACTGCAGACTGGGGTCGCTGGAACTACGGTACTCTCGCCAGCTCTGCGAACATGCTGTACGTTGTCCTGCTCTCGTCCCAGTAGCATCCCACTAATAGAGACGCAGTCTTTACCGATCCCTCACGACAGCCGCATTCCTCGCTCCTTATGCAGGAGACAATCCAGAGAATTACACCGATCTGGCCAGCACCCTCCGCAGCGCCATAGTAACGCACCTTTACGACTCCGCCGTCGGCGCCTTCAGAGACAGCCCCAACTCGACTCTCTATCCGCAAGACGCAAACAGCATGGCCCTCGCCTTTTCGTTCTTTTCTCAGTCGCCTCTCAACTGCAGCTCCAGCTTCAACCTGGCCGAGGCGGCCCGCGTTTCCTCCTACCTCGAATCAAACTGGACCCCCATCGGCCCAGAGGTGCCCGAATTGCCTAACAACATCTCCCCGTTTATCTCGTCAATCGAGCTAGAAGGGCATTTCGCCTCAGGCCATGCGGACCGCGCCATCGAGCTGATCCGCATGCTCTGGGGGTGGTACCTCGCTCATCCCAACGGAACGCAGTCGACCGTGCCGGAGGGGTACCTTGTGGACGGAAGCTGGGGGTACCGTGGCGACAGAGGGTACAGGAACGATCCGCGGTACGTGTCTCATGCGCACGGATGGAGCAGCGGTCCGACCTCGACGTTGACCGAATACGCGGTCGGACTGAAGATCACGAAGCCCAAAGGCAGCGAGTGGAGCCTCAGGCCGGCGAGTTTTGGCATCCAGGGCTTTGAGGAAGCGCAGGCTGGGTTCACGACGGGGCTGGGCAAGTTCAAGGCTGCGTTTAGGGTTCAGGGCAAGAGAGCGACTGTCACTTGGGACACGCCAGCTGGGACGAAGGGCTGGGTGCAGCTTCCAGGAGAGGAGGGGAGCTGGGTGGAGGGGGGAATGGGGTCACTGACGGTGAAGCTATAATATGCAGGACAGTATAAGGCCTCTCGAGTCTAATATGGCCCCTGCCCTTCTTGTACTCGCGGATGCAAGTTGTTATGGGTTACTCGTACGAGGTAACCCTCTTCTCAAGACTCGGCCAATCAATATTACCCCCCTTAGAGGTTCATCCCGTACCTTTTTATTTTTCCTTATTTTTTTTCCTATTTTATAGTATATTTTTGACTTGTATTTTTTCCCCTAGGCCATACTCTTAAGTGTAAAGGGGTAGGGAACCTGCTAAGCGAGTATCCGCTTGTACGAGGCCTTTGTTGGCCGAGTCCCGAGAAGAGGGTTACCTCGTACGAGTAACCCATAACAGTAGATTTCCCCCCGGAGAAGGCTCGTCCTCCGTGGTACGCTGTATCGTCCGAGGCAAAGAGGTTTGATGCGGACGTGGTGTCGAGTTGTTGATCTTCATGTATCGTACGGGACGCATCTGTGGAGCCAGCAGTCAATGCCAAGATATAATATTTCCAATCTGAAAATTCCTCCATCTATCCCCAACTTCTGCCAGCTCTCCCAAGCTCTTCTCCATATCCTTCCCAGCTTACCATTCCTTGTCTCTACCTCACTGCCCTTTGCTATCTCTAATTAGGCAACATGTCATCGGGAGCTGCCAATAACCCTGACCCCAACGCAGATAATGCTCTCCTTCGCCGCCCATATGACCCAACAATACAAGGGACTGCTGGCCAGTTTCTCAACAAGTTCACCATCCCTGTGTCTGGTTTCCAGGATGAGCAGACTGGTCATTCTTACGCTGTAGTCCGTCTCACTGCCAAGGGTAACCGGGCTCTGTTTTATCTCTGCCACAACAATGTGCAGAGAGAGGTGTGGCGATTTCCTTCGTACGAGTTCGTTGTTCGTGTTGGCGCTCTCACGGTGAAGCAGGTAGGCTTACCCCCAGTTCGTCCAGACTGCTCACCCTTACCAGTCCAGACTGACCATGGCTAGGTCCGCACTGCGCGGCCATCGTACGTCAATGCCATTTTGATTGCTTCACGTGGTATCAAGACTCGCGAGCCTTGCTCTATGAACACTCGCTCTGTCTTTGGGGAGCATGTACGAATCCCAGGCTATTGGAATGGTGCTTGTGCTGGTTGCAAATGGAAGGATGGCGGGGCTCGTTGTGACTTTTATGCAGATCGTGAGCCCAAGTACGTGCCGCTCAGTGTTGCGGAGCTCCCACGTGCTCCAATTGAGGAGCTAGAGGACTGATCTTGTGCGTACGATCTGGTTCTGCCAGTGTTTGTTCTTCTCTTCGTGGGCTCTGTGTCGGGCTGGTCTTCTTTCTATTGTTCTTGTTGTAATTCATAGTCTTGTACGGCCTTAGTTTCTTCCAGCGCATGGGCTGGCTCCCATGTAGGGTTAGCCCATCCAGTCTATTTAAGCAGGTACTCCCAGCGGTCTCCTCTTCCTATCTTCTTCCACCGTTTGTCTAGTACGGAGTGGACATAGTACTCTTCCTCATCATCCACTAAGATCGGCGGTAGTTGAGAGTCGTCCTGTATTTGCGAGGGGAGATGGTCGTTATTTGCAAGTCGTACGAGATCAACGTGGAATACTGGGTGTATTCCTGGTGGGGTATTCAACTGGATGCCTATCAGCTTTGTGACTCTATATTTTGCATTTTTCCAGTCCAGTTTGTTGCAGGGTCTCTCCGTACGAATATTCCGGAGATTCAGCCATACTTTGTCACCAAGCTTGTAGGTTGGTGCTCGGGCTCTTTTTTTGTTTGCCTGACTTTCAGCTTCCTGTTGTGCATAAGCTAGAGATGCTTGTGTACAGTCCATGGCTTCTTTAATCATACGAGCAATGTTCTCTCCAATCTAGATAGGGCTCTGATTAGCAGATTGTTCTGGCAGGTTCTCAGTAAAATTGAATAGTGAGAGGTCGTAGCCATGAGTTAGAAAAAGGAGACACCCCAATAGCAGAACTTGTACGGGCATTTTTAGCCAATTCTGCAATAGGGATAAGCTTATCCCAGTCTTCCTGGTTTATAGCAAACGTACAAGCGGAGATAGATTCATCTGTTCAGTGGCTCCGTCTGTCTGGAGATGAAAGGCTGTTATCTTGGGAAGTTGTTTTGGCCATGGATTCAAGAATAACTTCTTTTTGTTAACCAGTCAGTCAGAACTAGAATCACTGTACAGCCATTGCTACTTGGCAGGTCAGTAATAAAGTCCAATTTAATATGTTGCCATGGGCGTTCTGGGATTGGTAGTGGCTTGAGAAGTCCTGTCTTTGGCTCTTTCCATGTTTTTGCTCGTCCACAGGCGTCGCAGTTCCGTATGAATTGGCGCAAATCTTTGGACATATTCAGCCAGAAGTAGGCTCGGCTCACGACCAGATAGGTCTGTTCTCGTCCGGAGTGGCCGGTCAGAGTAGAGTCGTGGCCCGTCTGGATCAGGCCGTACGCAATGGCTCGTTGTGGAGGACCCATCTCCGTCCTCGGAATAGGAGGTTATCTTGTGCATCAACGTTTTCTGATTCTTCTGGCTCCTCTCAAATGTTGTCACCCATCTGTGCAGCAGTCACTGTCGGACGTGGGCGTAAGGGAGGCAATAGATCACATGCTCGGACGAGGTGTCCCTCACTTCCGCAGCTGAGGCATGTTCCTTCCTCACGACGTCTTTGGAGCTTGGAGTTGGAGACAAATTGAGCTCGCCGGCTGGTTGCTAGTAGCTCAGGGGCGTTGTTGGACGGTAGCAACAGTAGGCTCTCAATCCATAGGCCCATCAGTGGTGATTCGAGCAGGCGAAGGTTGATAATTGCGGCTCGTACGTGCCCTTGTCATTCGCTTCGCACGTTGTAAGTCACGGTTGACTCGACGTAATTGGTTGCAATAGCCGTCGTACGAGTCAGCTTGTTCTCTCCCACCATGGCTTGAAGGAGTGGCAGGCTGATAGCCGTTTCCAGGAGAGACTTCTTCTGGTCATCATGCCAATCTATGCCACCTGCATAATAGGGCTTCGTTGAACTCGTCCAGGAACTCATCCAGGTCTCTGTTGTTCTGGCGCATGGTGTTCATTCGTACAAGTGCTCTCCGCTGTCGGTCTGCATCCAGGTATGCTTTATCCGTTGTCTCCATAAAGCCTTCGTACGTGATTGGGGGTTGGTTGGCTTCCATCCAAGGCAGCATTCGTCGGCTGGCCTTCCCATCTAGGCGACTAAAGGCCTTCGCAGCACTGTCAGGATAGCAGTTTCCATCAACTATAAACTTCGTACGGAGGTTGATCTTGAAAGCAAGATAGTCATGGCGTTTTCTCCATTGAACGCTCTGACATCAGGATGCATCGGACGGGGGCGCGAAGCTAGGGTATGGGCAGATGTTGCAGCAGGGGCAGCTAGCTAAGCCCGTAACTGTTGGAGCTCTGCACTCTGTTCAATAACGTGTGTGCGTAACTGATGTAACTCTCGCCATAGAGTGGCAATAATATTTTCCTGTCCTTCCATCTCGTACGTAGTAGGTCACCTTACTACTTCCAATCCAGTCCGTCCCGTTAAGAGTGAGCAAACCCTAATGTAAGGGGGTAATATGCTTGTTCTAAGCTATATACTGCCGTATATACAAGAAGGGTTTGCTAAGGAAGAGAAAGGAAATATCCAGTGAGTGAGTTGAAATAGGGAAAGAGGGTTACCTCGTACGAGTAACCCATAACAGCCCTCGTTGCTATATATGCGCTGGATGTAACTGGTCTTTTGATCACTGTCTACCTTGGCAGGAGTCAGGCCTACCAGCGTATAGGAAGATTGGGCCGTACAAGAATCGATATTAAAATAAAAATATAAACTCGAAGTATATGACGTAAGTCAATGGACAAATGTACAAAAACATAAATATATACTACATAAATATATATTGGAACTGCATGGCTATGCATTCAAGGCCCGTGCACGCTCTCATTCTCCACATATTGGCGCCTCCACTGCTCCAACTCTCGCTGTCCCTGAGAATATACGATATATATGCAGGCTGCTGATGCATGAATTGATTGGTCGCTGGCTGCTAGTTGTAAATAGAGGTATCCCGCCTGCCACCAAGGTATTCCGCTTTCTTCATACAAGATCAGACTGGAATTGCTCCTGCTCTACACGGAGGAATCCGAGAACCGAGTGGAGCACAGAGAAACCGGGAAAAAGCAATTCCTAAGAATGGAAAAGTACAGTGGAGTCTTGCTGGTCAGTGCGGGAAACACTCAATAATGGCCCCAGAGAACTGCTGGTATATCCAGCAGTTGATTCTAGATTACAGAGTGAAATATTCCTAAGACTGCTATACAGGTAGGCCGGCACACAGTCCTCGTCTTTACAGCCATAGCACTGCGTGCGAATTTCACCGTTACGTGTGGAGTGCGCCTGAGGAATGCCACTTAGGGCACTAGGGCAGAATTGTTGTTAGTCCGGCCGTGAGGGTGAGGGGAAGAATGTGCGGTGTAACTTTCGTTCACCCCAATTCTCCCAGTCAATTCCCTCCTCTTTACCGAACCATCAGTTCAATATGTCGCACCTCAATGGCTCCGAGCCATCGCGAGCTCAACGCGAAACCGAGGGTCGGTGGGAGGAGAAAAACGTGCTGTGCGACCAGATTAAGGAGATCATCGCGGCGCTTAACGATATCCGCACGCAGCTGGCAGAGCAGAACAAGTACCTGGACGTTCTCACCGAGACATATGTTCGGAAACCGGCGCCTACACATCTCGTCTTTGCCCAGGAGCTCGAGACGGGCGGCTGGGAAGAGGGCAGCGATTGGGGTGAGTATGCCGACTTTGCGCAGGGAGAGATTCTGCCTGCTCCGGGGTTGGAATATGAAGGGAGTTGTGAACAGAATTATGAAGGGAAATATAAAGGGGATTATGAGGAGAATTATGAAGAGAATTATGAGGAGAATTATGGAGAAGAGAACTATGAAGAGGTAAAAGGGCGTTACAGAGAAGAAGAAAAAGAATCCCCAAAAGTGGATTCTTTTCACGTTGTAAGCAGCCATGCGCGTGAAGAGAGCACTGCTAACTAGAGATCAGAATGAGACCGCGGCGAGTAGAAACCAGCGAGAACCTATCCTGGCTGAGTCGAAGGGAGATATGCAGAAGCAAAAGTGCTACTCGCTTGAATCGACCGGCCCATCATTCTATCTGCCCCTAGGCCTGGTGATCGTGAGTCGGCTCCTGAACGATTCCAGACCACCTGCTAACCAGGCCAGTCCCTCTTCTGCATGCGCTTCTTCAATGCAAAACAGAGCGCGCACGTTTCGCAAGCTTCATTTACAACAGTATTCATCATCCTGTCGCTGGCAGCATACATCTTTGCCACATTTACCCTGTGGTTCTTACGCGAGGAAGACTGGGTCAAGCGGATCATTGGCTCTTGGAGACTGGCGAAGGCGAATGCGAGTGCGAGTGCGAATTCGAATGCGAATGCGATCACGGACTCGATCCAGGCGGATCAGGATCGAGGATCGAGGATACCGGATCTGCTACGGAGACGACAGGTGCTGGAGACGTCTTGACGACGATCCTCTGCTAGACGTGGATACGACAATGACTTACGGATTTATGAATGACCCAAGACCGACCGCTGGACGGTAGTATTTCGATATATATGTTCCATACAGACTTGATTTCCTAGAATCAATGTGAGTTGCCCTATTGCTATTGAATGAGGCCTATAATTGTGAATGGGTGTTGGAAGTCTTTGAAGTGCCAAATTCACTAAGCACAAGTACTGCTGGTCACAAGAGCTCTGGCAAGCATCAGAAGATGTCTCCATTCCGTTTGCAAGTTAATGAGGCAGCCGATAACTGTTCCTTTTCTCCTCCAACTTTTTTCGTCCATATGCGGATGGCTGCTCTCTTACCGTCGAGGTTTAATCAATTCGCTGGCAATGGCAGAAGTCCTCAGTGCAGTGGGGATACCCTGAAGAAGCGCCGCGAGCGTTGTCTTGTTTCTGGATATATTTCAAGAGCCCACGAGAAAGAAGGTCGATCAGAAGAACATCACCGCCTTGATAGGACGAAGAGCCTAAAGCGCCAGTGTGCTACGCTATATAAGGAGTAAGTGACCTCCCAGAAAACTGGAACTGGGCCTGTCCTAATCACGTTCATCAGGTACCTTGTGGAGAAATACAGAGCATCTCATTATGTTTTCAAGTCTGGCGTCCTGCTCCAGATATTATTCGCATCGAAGAATTTAGTCGAAGGTACATGAGCTCTGCTAAGGATCGGGACTCCATGCAAACAAACAGCCTGTTGGCGCACGGCAAAAGAGAGTTGCGGCCAAAGATGAAGGGACAGTACTGAGAAATTCGGATCTTTTCCCTATCGGCTTGTTCCTCTTGTATGAAGGTTGCCGTTGAGCCTCGCTCGCCCATCGCGATCAGTCTACCGTCTCACGACACAATGCGGACCGGAGTCGTAACCAAGGCATGCCGACTTTAACCGCGACGCTCGTGCTCATACCAGTGCCATCTCAGATAGTGAGAGCAGCATGGGTGATGTTTCAACCAAGACTCCGCGCTCAGCTCCCTCTGTATCAGTGGTAATGGCGGTAGTCTCGAAACTGGGGTACCTCGAGATGATGGTCCAGCAGCTCGACGCGAAAAAACACCATTCTCCAGCACTTCACGTGTGTTCGGCGCCATAGTCGGCACCACTTGCAGTGGCGTGAAACAGTTGGACATATTCTGCGATTGCTGGTGAATAGCCATTTTGGATAACTAGATAGTCAGATTCATGATGTCAGTGTCGAAACCCCCCGGGAAGCTGGCTGACTTTTCCTTGCAGCTTATAAAAATGCTGTGCAGGATCCAGGAGCAGATTAACAGTGATCCCACCTACTAGTCTGATGATGCCTGCTTTTGGGTTGTTGTTACTCTTATCCCGAATAATAATGGTTCATTAAGCCACTGTGTTAAGTAGCTGTGGGTGGGACATGTGTAGTGGATGATAGATCCTTGAGAAAGCAGCCTTATATACTTGAGTAACTCGTTAGAACTTGGACTTGTCTGTTCTCGATCCCTGTCTTCTCCATCTAGGTTCGCCCTCCCTGACGGCTCTTGGCTAAACACCGCAGACAACACGTATATTCCTGCAACTTGCCACTCTTGTCTCCTATGTGCCGTAAGCTCATGGGGAACCTAATTGAAAGTAGCACGGAGTAAGCCCCTAATACATAGTAGGTGAATTTCAACTCAGTGTGACCGCTTTGGCGGAGATTAATACTTCACAGTAGGTTGGTATGCGGGCGTGGTTTGTGGCATCTACAAATAACTTACTCTTGCAGGAATGTCACCTACCAAATCTAGCTTAAATATAGTACCCAAGAAGATCTCTGGTATACTAGGAGTAGTGCTACTAATATAAACCTGACCTGTAGAGGGGAGTGCTGCATGGAGGATATAGGAGGATAAAGGTAAAGGCTACATATCTATAAAAATAGAGAGTAACTTGTAAAGCCGACCCACGAAACCCGCTCAATCCGTGGTTCAACACGTCTAATAGAGAGTAGGGTGGCAGAAGCTGCTGGAGAAGAGAGAAATATTTAGGCAAGATAAATAGGCCACTCGCTTCGTATGTAAATCTTTGTTCAGCGCTACACCCCAAGGAGACATACTGTGACACATGAATCCGCTGGGACAGACTTTCCTAATGACCTACACCATTATCTGTCCCATCAATTGTGGAAAGAAGATCTGGTGGAATTGCGTTGAACGCTCCAGACAAGTCGTCAATAATGTCCTCGATATCTTCTGTACCCACCGACAGACGAATCAAGAACTGGCTTCGGTTCCTATGATGCAAAGAGTATGCTCCAGAAAGGCTATAAAAGGTTCGTTGCCACCTGCCAAGTGTAAAGGAAGAGGTAGTCTTTCATTGCCCAGAGCGCAGAGACATGACGATTCATAGACAAACGACGGACTGTACTATGTGCCGAATAAATTCAGAGAACGGTTGGTGCTTCCTACCGGGTACCTGGAGGAGCTAAAGGCCGCTCTGGTCTATGAGGTTCACGTTACTACAACTTTTACTGAAGTATGCAATTCACCAGCGCGACAGGGAAGGGAGCTTATGCGACTCCAATGTCAAAACGGCAGATGTTCGAAGGTAACTATAAAACCATGAGCAGTCGATCAACATCCATCCGCGCGTAGTGCGGAGCCAGTTAAACAAGAACCTTTGTGAGTCAGAAGCTGAATCAGAGGCTGTTCTAATGGGCTAATGGGTGACTAGGGACGGTGATGGAGACGTTCAGGAGATAGAAGTCGCGTTCGAGGAAGCGTTCCCGTCCTGTGACGGCAAGTAGCTCCGCTGTATATCATGGTCCTGCTTCCACCAGTGAGCTCGACTGTCTGTCGACGGTGACTAGTCTCCATACTAGTTGGACGTGGCTGTTGAGATCTGGTAAGTCAATCGGGATTGTAGAAGTCACCCATATTGGGCAAGCTTAAGAAGTCAACCTCCATAACAAGTACATTATATATCACGCCATGCACTCTAGGACGGCTTAACAGTAATACGATTCTTCAACTTTATCATTCTGGTGAATATTCCAGTTATATATACTATACCCAATACCATATCTATGGCGTTGGCGGAAAATAATTATTTCGGTTTCCCGAACAGTCTGCCATAACTAACGTTACTATCAGTTAGTCAGCTTACCCATATCAATTGGCAAATCAATTGGATCGATTGGATCAATTGGCAGATAGGGCTGTGTATACCAGTTCAGACTTCCTAATGATTCCCATGATTCATTGGTTGAGCCACTTCACTCACGCCTTGATCGCTACTTGAACGAATCGTATACACTCGAGCCCCCTTCGACAGAAGGATGTCTGACACTTGACTAGAGGTATTCGTTTTGACCGTTTTTGAATGCATAGTGATGGCAAATATATTGGCCGCACTTTAGAATCAAGGACAGGCGATCATCGGTAGTGAGGCGCAATCGTCTCTTCAGTAAACTGGTTTGGTAAACTGAATTGCGCTTATCATGTAACCCTAAAGGTATACTCTGTATACAGAGTGAGCCGGATGTTCTTCACTGTTTGAAACCATCCAGATGATCTGTTCCACTCTCATTTTCATGATGCATCATATCACTCGATGACCGTCTCCAACCATCGTGCTTATCACTTGGCATTCCGCCCGTCGCGACCTCTTCCCCCTTTAGGCTTGACGCTCGGAATAGCGCCGTTGGCTGTGCTGCTTCTCTGCTCTTATCGCCTGGAACAAGCTCAGAACCCCGACTGAGCATCGGTCTGACTTAGGCTGCGGCATCGCGTGGTCTCTTCCCCAGTCCTGGGCACCCCTTATCGCGCTTGTTATCGGCAGGGGTATGGTTCGCTGATGGCGGACGGTAACTTTGTATCGCGAGGAGCGGCGGAGTATAACTGCAGCCGTCGCCCGGCCGGTGCGGCGCTTTCGCATCGTGGCGTTCTCATTCATTGTCCATAGTTCTCTGTTCACGGGCATATACTCGCCATGGAGAAGAAAGCAGTCCTCGATGATCGCCAGGATACAGACGCCGGTACCATCGTTCCGTTTCCCCAGACCAAGCGCGGTCTTTCGTCGCGCCATGTGCAGTTGATGGCTATTGGTGGCTCCATTGGGACCGGCTTGTTTGTGGGAATCGGCGCGTATCTTCGCGATGCAGGTCCCCTCTCGCTGTTGCTAGGATATCTGATCTGGGGGATCGCGTTCATCCTTCCCATCAACCTCAGCGTCGGCGAGATGTGCGCCTACCTGCCCATCCGAGGGTCGATCTTTGAGCTGGCGGCGCGATACGTCGACCCGGCGTTTGGATTCGCCATGTAAGGTCCCTCTGCTTTCCGGGTCCAAGGAACACGCTCTGATAACATCCGTCTAGGGGATGGGTTTACTTCTACGCCGGGCTGATGCTTGTCTGCACCGAATACTCCGCCGTCGCCTTCATCATGGACTACTGGCAGATCGACGTTAACCCAGCGGCCTGGGTTGCCATGGCCATGGTCATCTGCCTAGCGCTCAACCTCGTCGCCGTCAAATACTACGGCGAAGCTGAATTCATTATGGCCTCGACCAAAATCCTGCTCCTCCTCGGCCTCATCTTCCTCACCTTCATCACCATGGTCGGCGGCAACCCTAAACGCGACGTCTACGGCTTCCGCCACTGGACTGACGGCGTCATGTACGAATACTACACAGACGGCGCCACCGGGCGCTTCCTTGGCTTTTTCTCGGTCATGGTCTACGCGGCCTTCACCATCGCTGGGCCAGACTTACCCGCGCTCGCCGCTGGAGAGATCCAGCACCCACGCCGCACCATCCCGCGCGTCGTGAAAATGACCTTCTGGCGCATCGTCGGCTTCTATGTCGTCGGCGTGCTCGGTGTCGGCATTATCTGCGACTCCCACGATTCGCGACTCATGTCTGCGATCGACTCGGGCGCGTCCGGGTCTGCCGCTTCGCCGTGGGTGATCGGTATCGAGAACCTGGGCATCACCGGCTTGCCCGATCTTATCAACGTGCTGATCCTGTTCTCGGGCTGGTCCTGCGGAAACGCCTACCTGTACAGCTCCAGCCGCACGCTGTATTCGCTCGCGCGCGACGGCCAGGCGCCCAAGTTCCTGACCAAATGCACCAAGGACGGCGTCCCCGTTTACTGTGTGATCGTCGTCACGCTGCTGTCGTGCGTCACTTTCCTGGTAGCCGACAATGCCTCCATCAGCGTCTTCTACTGGTTTGTCGACTTGACCACTATCGGGCTGGTCCTCACCTACACCAGCATGGCCTGTACCTTCCTTGGCTGGTACCGCGCCCTGCGTGCCCAGGGTATCGATCGCAAAAGCTACTTGCCCTGGATCTCGCCGTTCCAGCCATACATGGCTATCTTGGCGGTGATTCTCGGTTTCAGCACGGCGCTGTTTAACGGGTATGCCGTGTTCAAGCCATTTAATGCTCAGGGTTTCGTCACCTCGTACTTTGGACTGGCGTTTTTTGTCGTCATGTTTGTGTTCTGGAAGGTGTTGAAACGCACCAAGTGGGTTGATCCTGCTACGGCGGATCTCTACACGGGTAAGGCAGAGATCGATGAGGAGTGTCGCATCTGGGAAGATGGCACCTGGGACGAGAAACACAAGGCAGAGCTGGCCCAGATGAATATTATACGCCGGACGTGGGAGCGAATGTGGTGATATGCGGTTGGATGGCTTTTGTGTATGACCGAGTCTCTTCGAATCTGAATGTACCCTGTATGATACTTCATCAGATGCGCTAACCACACCATTCGGAGTGTAATTTGTTCGTATAAGGGAATTCTAATTCTTCAACTGTATTTTCATCATTCCACCGAAATGCAATAGTCTTGTTTATGTCGGGCACTAAGTCTGCGTGCTTGACCCTTGTAGGAAGGCCGAAACATTGACTTGCTGATCCATGAACGTGATACTTGGAGAGCACTCAGCCCCTTCCTTGATGGTTTGGCCCTTTTAGTGACGTTCCTCGCGGCGATCGATGTTGTATTGAACTTGATGGCCTTTTGAAGCGTTGGTGAGCTGATCTCCAGTACGGTAACTGCAGCAGATCTCAATAGGGACAACAGCTATGACCTTTAGAAGAAATAATAGACTACCTTTTCCCTGATGCAGTGCCGGGTTCTGGAGATAATGGCGGGCAAAAGTGGACTGCAAGCGAAGATATTGGCAACGGGGTAAATATCGGTTGGCGTGCAGTTGAGGCTACCTGCTCAGGCACTTAGCCTTTGTATTACCCTATATTCAGTGACCAAAGAGCGGTAGAGGGATAAACCAAAACAGAGAGAGGGATAGAGAAGGCTACCGACCTAGCTGGAAGATCATGTACGTATGTACCCTGACAAGCGGCAGCTCAAACCATGCTACGATATAGAAGAAAGACCTATAGTTCAACGTACTCACCCATATAGGAATATGAATGCAGAGTACCGGTTGGACCGACTTTTGTAGCAAAACACCAAGCCATTTTCTCAGGCATACCTCGGCCTAGTTATGATGCCGTACACTCTTAATGACGAAGCCATGCCACGAGCCCATCACTCCAACGGATCTCGCACAGCTCTTTTGCGGGCTATGCTTGAGAAGTTGGGACAAACAAATTGGGAGTCAGTCTTGTTTACTATCTGCTCACCCCAGTGGTAGGTAGAATGCTGTACATGTTACCACCGATATAAACAAATGTTTGAGGAGCAATATGACGCTTATCCATAGTTATATCCTGCCATTGAGTTTTTGCAGCTCTCTTTACAGCTCCTTTACAGATCTCCTTGGATCCTCCTTGGCCGCGTCTCATGCAGCTTTGAATGCTGTTGGCACGGCCCCAGGGGTACCTAGCTATCCCATTCTATTATCTGTCTAATATTCCGCGAGGTAGAAGTACGTTCAAACCTCGAGGTAATGAGTATAAGAATCAATGTCGTTCCGAGAGCTAAAGGCGTATAATTAGAGGGGACTACTACTGCAACTACTACATCAAGCCATCTATTCCGGAGCATATGGCGTCTCATAAGGCCTCTCAGCCTGGGGGGTGATACGCGCCAAATGACGACGCTCTCCCGTCGTCCAGTCGACAATCGCAGAGTGTGCCGTGACGCGGTTCTTCCCTCGTCAGCATCAGATCTACAGGGAGAGGATATTGAATGGATACTTACATCCCAAACAACGACCGTCCTTGGCGCCCACTTGATCCGGGCCTGATAGTCGATACCCCGGCCAACGTGGTTCAGCAGGAAGCCCAGCAACGCATCGCTCTCTTCCTTCTTCAGGCCGACAATGCTCCGAGTGACTGCACATCCGTCAGCAGGATCCTTTTTCAGACCTATAACCGAAAAGCCAAGTTGGTGAAGATGACTTACATCCCCCATTAACGAACAGCGCCTTCTCCCCCGTCACTGGGTGCGTCCGCACGATCGGATGCTCATTCTTCACAGGGTCCCGTCTAACAACACCGCCACGCTGTCTGCTGAACTCCGCCTGCTCGAACCCGCTGTGCACGGCCTTGAGCCCATGCAGTCTCTCTTTGATGGCTGGGGAGAGCCGCCGATACGCCTCGACTTGGTCGACGAACGCTGTGTCCCCGCCTACCTCGGGGGTATCGAGGATATAGAGGAAGGTTGTGCCGGGCGGCTGCGCTTCGTACGTGACATCCGAGTGCCATGCAACCGTACTGTTCCTGTCCGCGAAGAACGCGTCCAGCTCGCCCTTGCTGCTGTGTCGGTGCACCAGATGGATCTCGGGGTACCCCTCAGGCTGACCGGAAGTCGGGTGGATATGATGGCGGCCAAAGTATGAGCCGAACTTGAGAGCATCCGCGATAGGCAGGTCGGCGAAATCCTGGTCTCGAAAGGCCACGACTTTGCGTTGCGCCACAAGCAGCGCAAGCTGGTCCTTTCCGGCAGCCGAAAGGGACGACAGTTGCACGCCTGTGACTTCAGAGCCAATTGTAGGAGTCAGTTTTTGGATCCTCGTGCCCGATTTCAGCAGGTCAGGGAGGGACGGGTCTGCGCGCAGGCCGGGGTCGCTGTGTGTGAAGGGCTCCAAGGGTGGGTATTTCTCGCTGTGATCCCAGACCGGGAGGTAGTGGGGATACTGGAAAAGTTAGAGTTATTCTAGAGAAAGAAGAGAATGATAGAACGTACGCTGGCCGTGGTAGTTCCGCCTTCTTCATCGATGATACGGCGAATCTTGGGCTTCTCGGTGGTGGCAGGAGGAGTCTTGACAGGCACGACGACGTCGGCCTTATGTGGTTGCTCTTCAGCAATGGAGGGTGCCATTTTCTCTCTTGATCAGTCTCTATGTGGTGAAAGACCGGCTGGTCTCACCAGAGAGGGAGAGTTTACAGCATATATATGTACGTCTCTCCGCATCCCTTCTTGCACCATCTGTACTCTCAATCGCGTATGTATGGAGGTAGTGATACTTTCGGCGATAAAAGAAGTATACAACGATGCGATCGGGCTTCGGCGATTGCGTGCTTGCTTGCTCGCTTGTCTGCTTGCTTCAGTGGTAGTTTGACCAGGCGAGGTCTGACACCATTTACCCCATGGATGCGGTAATGGTTTCCTTGAGAAGGTGATTGGTATTGCGTGCTATCCGTGGCTGTAGCATCATTTTTGAACGCTGCGATCATACGGCCATTTCATATCATATTTTGACTGCACCTTCACCTAGCCCTAGGTAACTATCACAGTCGGCGATAGGGCACAGATCGAGTGCCGATATATTGGGCATTTGCTTGCCGTAAAGCTGGTCAAGGAGACTTGACAAAAAATAAAAAATAAAGATAAAAGTAAATCAATGAAATTGAATTTTTAAGGAGACAAATAAATACCTACGATGGCCTGAATCAGGATATAAGCAAACAAAGCACTACCTAAATGTGTCAACCTTCTGCACTTAGCCAATTCCCTAGAATCTTAGAAAGCATCCACAGATCAGTCCATAGACGGCTTGGGATAGCTCTGGTAGGGTTAACTTTGATGCCTATATTCCCCTTCGAAGAGTTGCAATACCAGATATGCTCTCTGGCTATGAAGCTCGCCATGACTCTTTGTCCAAATGACAAACACTCGTCCTCGTATCTACTTTGCATCATGTATTAGATAAGAGTGATATGATATTCTAATATACCTTTGAGTCACGAGGCATAGGCACAACAAAGTCAAGCTATAACTCTATTCCCCAAAGCTCCGAGAACTCAAAGCCCATCTGATGCATCTTAAAGACGACGCAGGAGGTCGGGTGGAAAACAGGCAATGACAGAGAGAAAGACCAAGGCCGAGCTTACCTGAACTCCTAAGACTACCATTCAATCTTTCAAAATATATATGTTCTCTACGCATGGCTGCAGCGGGAATATCCAGTATTAACCATAAATACGTTTGGCTGCAGATTTCAGAGGAGCAGCTAGGCTTTGTACAAGCTTTTCTTGACGCAATGAGCCCTCCGCGCTTGCACATGTTCTCAGTGATGCCGCCGCTGTGGGTTCCAGTGTAGTGCAAATTTGTTTATAAGTAGGAGTGAGTGAGATCGAGGATATAGTTGAATATTCATATGCATGTTATAAGAAGCGGACGATGGGCTTTTTATCCTTGCCTGATTTGGCAAGCTTCGGATAAACGAGGATCAAAGAATAAGTTTAAATCTACACAAGGTCGATCCGAAGAGAGTTATAGTATGATTGATTGTTGATAAAGCTAAACTACTTACAGATCATTGCCGGATACCATCGTGATAATACGATTCTAACTGGCTATGGCGGTTTAATCTTAGTCATGTTAAATCCCGAGTCTGACATGAGCGATGTATTTCCTGGAGTAAAAGAAAGAGGGCAGCGGTATGGGCCGTGAATCTCGCACGGTGATGATGCTCGTCTTGTTTGATCCCCATCGTCCTCGTCGTGTCCTTGTTTTCGTTCTCTTGGTGTTGGGATACGGCTGGCGATGTCGCATAGCATAGCGATTAATGATTTTTTTTTTTTTTTTTTTTGGATTCCAGGATATTATCTTTTCAAAAGATTAGGAAACACCTACCTGCAGTGCAGGCGCATCTGGAGGCCTCTATATATGACAAAGTAGTTTATGAGCTTTTTGAAACCCATGATATTCTTCTTGTTCAGGGTGTCTGCCATGAACGTATCGTTAATGTGACTATCACAGCCGATCCACTTGGTCAGGCCTTGCATTTCTGGTAATGGATTGACAATTTACACTGAATAAAAGGCAAGGCAGCGGAGAAGCTTTGTTTCCCTGTATCTCAGGCAGAGTCACCTTCATCCTGGCTGCTGCCTTCTCTTTAATGTGTATCTCGTAAGTTAAGGTCCTAGTCATGTGTCAAACCATCGCAATGGGCAATGTATTGCGGCCAATATTGCAAGGAACCAGCAATGATTGCTGCTTAGCGTCTCACAACGGAAGCCATGGCCCACGGCGACTCCTACAGGGTCTGATAATGACTAACTACAAATTGCAACCAGGGCACAAGTACATAGGACAGTGCAACCCTCCCATGACAAGCTCCTACGTTTGAGGCCGTTTGGGAGCCAAACCATGAGACCCAAGAAAAAGTCCGGAGTTGGACGGCTAGAATCAAAAATATCTCCTGGCAAACCCCAGATTCGATGCAAAGACCTTCTTTAAGCGAACCGTTTGGCGTTGAAAAGCCCCGAAACTATCAAGAATGCCCCGAGCCCGCCCCCCTCTGACCGTTTTGGATCAACATAGATTGACATCGCTTGGCCCGGCTGAGAAGGCCGAGCTCCAACTGGCAAGGACCTTCTGATGCGCGAGGAAAGTGTACGTATGGTGAGGCCGTACTTATCTTGCATGGTATATTTGGGGTGATATAACTCCAATTGGGCTTTGAGGACTTGGATTGCTTTGTTAGTCGTATTAGACTGCCTAAGCCTAAATGACCCTAGGACATTAAAACACGGTTTCCTTTGGCCGCAACTTTATAGTCATTTAAGGTAGCCTTCTACCATGATTCCATACAACCGATCTGCTTCCAATTTACTTCTAGACCCAGCGTCTCCCGCTGAAGAAGAACCAACTCGTCAGGTTCGACACTTGAACTATAGACAAGGATATATTTGCAGAGGGAATCACTAACAACCATGCATACGATAGACCGGTGAATGAGTGGGAGCCTTTACCTATGTCCATGTCATGCCCTAGCCCTAGCCCTATATCCATCTCCTGCCCGATCCTATCTTCCCGCTATATATTGCATTTCCAATTAGCCAATAAACAGAATGCTTTCAGATTCCATGGCTGCATGAGTCATGACCCCGCATGAGTTGGAGATCCGCAATGGACCATCCGAACCTAGAACGGTCTCTTCCACAAACTTGCTTTCCAATCACCGTTATCAAGAATCCTCAACTCAATCCACCATCCTTCAAACATTCTCACAATGGAAAGCGCTCTTGAGATAGAAAAATGTACTATCTCCCCGACAGCCCTCGTGCCCAACTCCCCCAAACCGCTCCTCATATACAAACACTGCTTCTTACGTCATGGCAGACTCGACCTCCCCCACGCCTACGACACCTTCACAGCCAACCACTGGGATCCCAAGTGGGTGGTTCGCTACGGTCGCCAACAGACTTCCCATTACCACCCGACCACCCACGAGGTCATGATCGTACTGTCGGGGCGAGGAAGAATCAGATGGGGTGAAGCGGATCTCGGCGACCCAGCTAATTGGAGGGAGCATACTTACGGGGAGGCGCACGAAACGGGCGGACTAGAAACTGAAGCTGAGGCTGGGGATGTCTTTCTGGTACCAGCGGGCGTGGCCCATAAGAGTTTTGATGCGGACAGTGGGCAGCCCGATGCGGTGGTGCTAACGGGGGAGACGGCGCATGCGATTGATTCAGTTGATCCCAGGGAGAAGGTGATTGATGTGGAAAGACAGGGGAAGCTGACTGGGTTTGTAATGATGGGGGCTTATCCTCGAGGTGTCGAGTGGACTTGGGCTGTCGGCGGGGACCATATAGGGAGGTTTGAAGAGGTTTGGAATGTGCCGACGCCGGAATGGGATCCGGTGGTTGGAAAGAAAGAGGGAGGAATCCATCGTTTTTGGAAACAGTCCTAATTTCAGCTGTCTGATGTTCAATATCTTAGCTAGTCTCAAGTCTCTCAGCGCTACCATACCGTGGCGGCAAGCATCTGCTTCGTTAGGTCAAATACTATGCCCTACACTCCATTCCTTTGTCCTATTTGTAAAGGAATGCACACTTTCTTTGCAGAGTAAGTACAGGTACCGTATACTTTGCTAATGTGATTTATTTCTTGGTCCATGTTTTTTAACCTGGAATTTTGTGCTTCAAGATTGCTAGTTCAGCCCTTTTATGAAAGGATTCCAGTTCTGCTGTCCTAGTCCACGCAAGAAGCGAACATGAAGACCAAGAGCCTACCTTGGGGCTTATTTTGACCGAGTTCGGCCTTCTTGCGCTTGAGCGGCTGGACGATTCGTGGGACGAATATGCGTAGCCGTCTGCTCCTCACTGAACGGAACTCTGCCAGCGGCCAAGTAGCTTCCGCAGGCCCAATGGAGATTGGTTCAGGTAAAACAGTTAACTATTCAAGACAAAACATATACTATTCTTCCAGAAAGGTCTGTGATGCTGACAAGCAGGACGGGCGGCGCAAGCACAGTGGGGATTCGAACATCACCCCGGTGATCATGAAGCAGCACCTCGGATTGCGGGAACTGTCCAAGGTATCATAATTATAAGAGGCGAAGCTCAGTATGGGATTAGGAGCAGGTAGGGCTATATGCTATTGGTGATACCGAGGTATAGGCGTTCATAATGCTGTACATTGTAGCAGGCGAAAAGTTACCGAAAGTAAGAGGTCGTAAACGGAACCTGTTGCTGCTACATATTCTCTGGTTAAATGAAACGCATTCATGATTTCATTTCTTAGATTGGTTGCTGAAAACTTGTCATTCCGATTGTCCGCTTTATCGTTGCAGACTAAATAAGACACCAAAAAAAAAGAACAATAGTGCATCAGACAAGCCAGCGTCTGGTCCAAAACCACCTTGTCTTATATCCGTTGAAGCAAGATAAATCAAACACATCTATGCTTCAGCCGCCAACGCCTCACGTCTCGACTTGGATGCAGGGTCAAAGTACGGGATTTCGCCCAGTGAGACGACCCGGTTGCCTTGTCGCTTTCCATCGTAGTCGCTGCAGTTCGTTAGTGGCGCATACAGAGCCAGCCTATCCATCCTGTTTGGGAACTGCTTACTTTGTCGCCGTATGGAAGACAGACCGGCTAGATGAGGTATCATTAGCATATCGTCCTCTCAGCGCATGCTTTGCCATGACATAGACATGCTTACTTATCCCAAATAGCAAGATCATTCGTGCCCCATTTGAATCGGACCTGGAGATCATGGTTCTCGGCGATGAGTTGGCGGACTGGCATAGTGATTAGATTGCATGACCAATCACACTTCACAGGCGAACTGGGGGCATACAATATTTCTTCAAAATCTCACTCTCGCGCTTCGTCACGCCCTCGATCCAACCATTGTCGACCTGCCCGGCAGCACCAAAGAGACTCTTCCAACCAGTGACCGGGTTTGTGCGGATGAGGGGACTATATAATGTCCATGACAGTTCCAGCAGTCAGTCAGAAATATAACAAAGAGGATGTGTATCAGAGGGGAACGTACTGGCTAGCCCTGAAATCGTACCCGGTGTTCTCGGGCGCACCCCGGTCTCCTTGAATGAGTTCGATGCCGTGTTCTTTGGCGATGTTGTTGAAGGACGGCTAACGCAGTGAGCATCCAAAGTGGATTATGTTCATAGGGGTGGAGCTGGGCTATACCTGGTGGTGAACAGCCGTCAGGGTATCTGTCAGGGCTTGAATGGGCGGCGAGAGTCTGTCGTACACTTCATACCCCGATGCCCAAAGCGTATCACCGCCGGTCTGGTCTTCTGGGGAGTGGGTAATTTTGAGAATGGCGTAGTCAGAGGGGACTCGCTCGAAGGTTATGCTACTGTAGTTAGACATTTTCTTAGCATTTAGGAAGAGGAAGGTCGCCACATACTCAGCATGCCATCCCTCGCTAGCAAGATGGCGGGTATTGTTGGCGAAGCGGTCGCCGTAGTATTTGCGGTTTGTCTCAGAGGAGATGACGGAGACTTCGTCGTCGAGTTTGCCGTGCTCGTTCACTGTCAGCTTTCTGCCAGCGTTGTTGACAGCGTGTCGGTGGAGCTATCATGTCAATATCAGTTTAGGGCTTCTGCGGGTCGACCCTAGGAAAAACTGACCTTGGACGTGGCAGGCTTCCCCGTCAACTCACCAAGTTTCTGGCCCAGAACCTTTTGCTCGTCAGAGTTGATACTCTGGTTGCGGAAGAAGACGACGCCGCGGCGAGAAACTGCGACAGGCTTTGTAAGTTCTGTGCGCTCTATAGATCTGGAGGCAACAGCGCAGCCTACCGGTGATGGCCAGGTCGCGGAGCTTTTGGTCATCGTGGAGGATATCAGTCAGCTGCAGATCAGAAAATTCGCGTCCGATAATGGGCGTGACGTCGAAACTTTTATACTCGTCGAGTGAGCCGCTGTACTTTAGTGGTTCACGGATGTAGCCCGATGCAGTGGCTTTCTGAGACTCGCCTTTCGCCTCAACCGGGGCAGACGCAGGGGTTGGCGAGGCGACTTCGATAGAAGGAGCCATGATCAGGCTCTTGTGCTCGTACTTTTTTTTTTTTCTCCAAAAGGCTTTATGGCTGTGGATATGTTGTCTTTAGTGCTTCGAGGGAAGATAGAGGTTTATATGCTATCCGCATCTCCAAACCCAGTCGATTGCACCATAGAGTCCAAGAATCACACACAGGTTGAACTGAGTTTGTCTTCATACAGTTTCACTCTTCATATCAGATATACATCCAGTCCGAGAGGATGGCGTATTGAACCCCTCACTGACGACATCTTGCAACATGATGTTTAATGCTCAGGCGACTGACATCCGTCCACCTTATAGGCCGGGGTAAATACAAATACAAGCCACGAAACCACGAAAGACGAGAAAGAAGATGTAAAAGAGACAGTGCACCCCGAATAATCGGCGATAATAAGAGCCCTGGTGCTTAAAGCCGAATGTACTTAAAGAATAGAAGGAAGGACGTCCGAATGGTTACGTGAGCCGCGGCCACAGGTAAAATCGCATACCGTTGGCTTCCTTCGCCATCATTCCAGGTATGGCTCAATATTATGATTCAGGTATGGGCAGCCAACCGAATCAACTTCAGGTTGGAAGGAGAGGGTCACCTACCTCTATCTGCGCTTAAACCGGACAGGTATCTCCATCTAGCGAAGTAGCTAAAGTTACAATGTATGCTGGTATCACACCCAGATGCCTTGTTAGTTTTGGAAGTCTTCGAAAGATTTAATTTAGCCGTAGTCCTCTGTAGGCACCCAGCACCGACGCCGGGACTTTGGTGGTATGAAGGGTGCCCTAGAACTAGGGCCCAGGAAAGGGGTGACAGTGTCCAATCTGCCCTAAAGTCCCCATTGTTCGATTGCGTCTTCCTATAGGCAGACACTGCAGATTCTTACTTTACTATTACCAGGCCCTGCCATTGTTTATTTAGTGGTAATATACTAGGTAGTCCAGACAACATCTGCTAGGGTTAGGAGTCTTTGGAAGCAAAGAGATGCAGTACATTGATCTTTTCAGCATGGTGTTCATTCACAATCAAGACAGGCAATTGGCTTAATCTACCCATGGCCGTCTTACACAGCATCATACTGGGTGTCTGTCTAGTTCCTAGGGCAAGGAAGTAGCCTATAGCCTTCCTGTAAAGCTAGCAGAACAAGTCTTAAACTGACAACAGATGTGAGGCGAAGACTAATTGTGTATATTTCTCAGTATACTCGAACCTGAACATCTACTTCACAGTTTCGCCTGGACCTTCTCCTTCCCATTCTGCGAAGCAGCCTTGATACTTTGCCAGTACTTGTCCTTTAGTTGTAGGATCGCGAACCCCAAGTTCGGCCAGTCCTCACCAAACACGGGCAGCTCGTACCCGTTCGTCCCTGGGCCAGGCGGGCCGGCAAACTCCCTTAGATACTCAAAGTACTCCTTGAAGTCCGGCTTGATCTCGTGGAACAAGGTCGTCGGACCCTTGTACTTGAGCCGCCCGACTTCCCACTCATCCTGCTCCGCCGGGCTCGGAAGGGGCTTTGCGTTGTGGTTCGCAAAGTACCGCGCCACGGCGACGGCTTGGTACTCGTAAACCCGGAAGCTCAGAGCACCGCGGACCTGCCCGACCATTGCAAAGCTGGGATCCCCAATCTTGAAAATGTGCTGGTAGAGGCCCGCCACCCGATTACTCGGGGTGACGGGGTCGGGCACGAGGAAAGGGTAGACGAGACGGTAGCCCGTTGCGAAAATGAGCTTGTCTACGTCTGCCACTGTCGAGCCGTTGGTGAAGGTGACGGTGAGACCGGCCTTCTCAGCATCGACACGACCGATCGTCGGCCTGATCTCGACTCCTGGCAGGGAGAAGACGTTCGCTAACGCCTCATTACCCCCTCGCTGTGAGAGGTAGAGGTTTCCCCTGACGACTGCGTGCAAGTCCGCAATAAGGTCCGCACTCGAGATATTCCCCCCCACAAGAACGACCCTTTTGTCGACATAGTCGTTCGCGGACCGGAAGCTCTTTGAGTGTTCAAAGTGCCCGGGCAGCGCCTTGTGTGCCTCCGCCAGCCCGTCAATCTCTGGGATGAGAGGCACATTGTAGTGTCCCGATGCGACGACGACAGCGTCAAACTCCTCCTGCCACCAGTACTCGGCCGGCTTGTTTCGCTGAAAATGGCCAGACTGCCTGGCCGTGATCCTCCACTTCTTCCGATTGTCGATCTTTTCGACCCGCTCCACGGTTGTGTTAAACGAGATACGGTCCAGATACGGCCGTGCAAGGTCCTCCAGGTACCCGCTCACAACCCGAAAGGGCCGACTCGGATTCCCCCTTCCCAACTGCCGAACCGAGACCGCGGAATTCACCTCTGGGAATGGCGTATGCGTAAAGCTCATTGTCCCTGAGCCGACATTGCTATCGAGCTGGTCGTGGATCCCCGTGCGCGCCGTCGTATCCTCCGCCACGGGCTCTGTGAATGCGGGCAAGCTGGCCGGAATCTCGTTGCGGATATGCGGTGCGCCCGGTGTAGGGAAGACGTCTGGGACGGGATCGTAGTGCCAGAGGCCGCCGACTCGATCACGGCGCTCAAATACGCGAATTCTGCTGAAGGTTCCTTCATCAACGAGGGCTTTTAATGTTGAGAGACCCGAGGGACCAGTGCCGATAACGGCGACGGAATCGTAGCGGGGAGCCATTATTCCTCAATCTTCGGTTGGGAAGGCTTGAGGATATTGCTGGCGCGTAATATATTGCTGAAGATTATTTAAGGCTCGCAACGCGAGTCAGGTGTTGCGTGTTCGTGTATGCGCGCAAGAAATAGTGTGTGGATGGCATGGTTGGAGTCGGTGATGGCGCAATAGGCGAAGTTCACTGTAGACTTGAGATGGTCACACAACAGTCTTCATTTTAGCGGGCAATGGACTAAATTAACAAGGCACTGGTATAGTATAGTCTGCAGCTGTCGTAATTTCTGCAGCAGCTTTGTATGTACAGCTACCCTAAGGTCCGCCCTATACATACTAGGCTTATTAAGCATGCCTAGACTATAACCTCATCTAGGCGACTTTGATGCAATCACGAATGGATCTTTTGTCTGCAATCAGGATCGAACTGGGGAAGACGGGGCTGAGGAGGCCCATATATCAGAAGTATAGTGAGCAGTCACAGTGCCATTGCAATAGATGGCTTTATTAGTCTGAGTCTACACCTGTTCAGTCATACTAATATCCTGCCTACCCTCAACGCATAAATCCAGACTCAAATCAAGACCATTGAGCTTCCTCCATCCGATCGGCAGTGACAGAGAGGTAGACAAAATATTAGGAGGCAAAGGTGAAATCGATCCTAATCCAAGCATCAGCACTGGTCAAGCCGTCGCAGGGGATTAGACTGTAGGCAAAAAGGCGCAGGGCTTACCGTTTGTTCGTCATGACCGGATTCTCGCGTAGATAGCTCTCTCTCTGCTCGCTGCTCAGGGCATCCCATTTAGTCTTATTTTGCCTGCTCCTGTCAGTAAACATAGGGATAGGGTCAGATCCATGAATCGCCGTACTTGTTTCTCCAGACGTAGTAGACTTTGGCCGAGATGAACAAGAAGATACTGACTACTGCTAGCGCGATGAGCACTTTGTTGCCCTTTCTGTAGTACGGCTGATCTTCGGTTCGGTACACCTGCAGTACTGTTCAGCAAAACTAGTATCTGGGGTGAATAAAGGAGAGTAGGAGTGCAATACATTCGCTGCCGCAATACTGCTGACCTGCACGCTCATATTATACAATGCGGATGCCACAGTGCGCGTGCGCACAGAGCCGGCATTTCTCGAAGTCAACGCCACCAACACAGGGTGCAGGCTCGGTCCGCCGACGATCAGGGTGAGGATCGCGAATCGCGGCCATGGCATGCTCTTCTCAGGCAAGGTCTGCAATGCGATCAGCAGAACAAGATACCACACTTCGATGGCGGCGCCGAAGAGCAGGCGTTGGTTTGTGCGCTCAGCTAGCCAGGTCGTGGTGATCATGGTGGTGATGCTGACAACGGCAGCAGGGATCGTGAGCAGGTTCGTCTGGAAAGTGGTGAAGCCCTGTGAGCGGAGCTGCAGAGTAAGATAGTTGGTCTCTGGTGTGTAGGGGATCATCCACACGAAGCCGAGGATATAGATTGGCCACATGTGGTAGTCCTTGAGTGAGTCCCAGAGGAGCCTGGGCGTCACGGCCTGCCGATTGTGCATACTGCCTTTGCTCGGGTCGTCGCGGATCACCCGGTTGACCATAATCTTCTCCTCGTGCTCGGTGAACCAGCCGCCCTTCCCACGAAACCCGCCCTTGGTCTGCGTCGGAGAGGCCGGCATCCAGAAGGCCGCTATGATGCCAATGACTCCAGTGAGTAGGCCCTCATACGCAAAGAGGTACCTCCACGAGCCGCCGCCGTTAGAGTCCTTGATGTGTAGGAGGCCGAAGGCGAGAAACGCGCCGATGATGGTGGTGACGGTGTACGAAACCCAGAAACAGGTCAGACGTTTAGGCAGCTCGCTGGACTTGTAGAAAAAGGAGAGAAAGAGGATTGTGTCAGGGATGAAGCCGCCTTCTAGCAGGCCCAGGAGGGCGCGGAGCCCTAAGTAGCCGGACCGGGTCTTGAGAAAGGCCTGGCACGCCGCGACGAGACTCCACGCGACCATCTGAATGGGGATCCAGCGGTCGGGGCCAAGTCGTTTGGAGATCAGCTGCGAAGGCAGCTCGGCGAAGAGAAAACAGCAGAGGAAGATGGTCTGCCCAGTGTTGTAGTCGTTGGTCGTCATATGGAGGTCTTGGAGGAGGTTGTCGGCCAGGGCATTGCCAATATTGCCCCGGTCGAGCTGCAGCGCAAAGAAGGTGACGCAGGCAAAAGTGCAAACTCGCGCGTCGATCTGGTCCCTCTTAGCCTTCTTCTCTTTTGTTTTTTGGTGATTTATGATTTTGATATTGTCTTTAATGGCCATAGGTAGCTGTGGGCTCACCTTACGCACAATCCTCCTTTCCTCCTCCTCCGTCCACTCAAAGTCCGGGTCCCAGCGGTGAAGTCCCTCGTAGGTGTCGATAGGCTTGTAGAAACGCGGATCCTCTGTCGCATTGAACGTGCCCTTCTTGAAACCAGACCGGCCTTGCTCCCTATCCGAGTCATCGATCTCGCTGACGCCGCGAGAATCGGCCTCTACCTCGCCGGTGGAGATCGGCGGAGTCTTCTTTTCGTCTACAGCCATTGCACCTGCGTCCTAAGGATAAAAATTGCGGGAAAAAAAAAGGCGACTCGTTGGAACGACCGCGCACTATATAGATTGGTCCAGCGAGCCATGTCGTGCCTGTGCACGTAAATGAGATGATGCCCAGTAGTCGCCCCAACGTGCATCCAGGCGTAACAGAGTGGGGTTTACAAAGTATCTAACTCCAGGAAAGAAGGGTTAAGCCATCTAGATCATCAGCCGTCAGTATCGTGATTCCAGTACTTTCCTTCGTGTATACTGTAGCAGCAGACGACTGGCGATTGGGAGAACCCCTCCGCGGAGATATACGTGTCCAATACTACAGGGCTGTTCAATTGGAGATTAGGCATTGAATGCAATATGCCATCGACAAGCTTCATTCCGAGGTCAAGCTTCTGTTAACCTCTCATTGGCAGGTCTCCTCGTCTAGGACTGGGATCCGCTGGCGACATCTACGGCAATCATGGTGCGCGATGGTGTGAGACCACTATCGCCGATAGATCGGCGTTTAAGCCCTACTGCGCGTCGGTGTCTCTACGTTATGTAGACTGTATTGTGTCCCAGGTAGAAATCTAGGGACTTTACAAACTGCGGCCTCGGGGTCCTCAATGGATGTAAGCAATGCACTGCAGATGGCGACACCATAGCTAATGCCACCGGCCTTTAGCCACGGGCCCATAGCCACATTAAATTGATTAGGAGACAGCTTGACTCGCTTGGTTCGCTTGACTTGTTGGCTTCTTTGGTTTTATCTAATCCTGCGTTCTGGTACATTGCTGCGTCCCGTCATCCGAAGGGCTACCAGGGTAGATAACCCTAATTCTCATCCCGTCTCCGCAGAGGAATAGATCCACCTGTAGTGTTTATCGTACACATACATACAGAAATACACATTCCGTGCCGGGCTCCCTCCGTAAGGTTGAGGGTTATATAGTTCTGCTACTACTGCTACTATTACTGAATTAGGCAGTTCGACGAGAGGGGTACCCTTTTCGTGCGATTCAGAATACCTTGCGCAACAATTAAATTCTGTAGGTCAACCTTCAAGCAATAGATTATCATCGGATTATTGGTACATTGCGCAGTAGTAGCATAGCAAGCAGCCGCAGATTCACCTCTTTCACGTTCTTCTGGACTTGAACGGGCCGTGGCTCTTCCGCTTGCTTCTCAATCAGTATCCCTTGTCCAGTACACTTTCTCAGAATTAGTAATAGATAGATTATGGGGTTCAGCAGCCAAAGGGGGTTTTTGGAGTCCTGCCGCGAGATTTTGAAATCCCTATCTATCTCTGCGAAAGGCTCCTGAGGTCACACATCTAGTGCGTCTAATTTCCATGGGTTGCGGGCGTGGTTGAACATATCCGCAAGGATTAGTTTGTCTGTAACGCTCGACAGGATTGCCGGACTTCTTTCATGCAGGTTTTCAAGGTAAGAACGCAGCGCCTACTGGGTACCTAGCAGACCCGCAGTTGAGGTTGGGCACTAGGAATAGTTAACAATATCGGCTCAATGTACATGGCGTAACATCTAAGAGGGATCTATTTTCATATTTAATGCCATAGTTGGTTGGACTCACTACTAGAGCTGGAGCTGGAGGCAGATCAAAGGTGAACCTACATAGCTTCGAAAAGGAGGTCCTTCAAGTCGGCTCGGTCAAGAGTCAGAAGTCAAGTATATAAAAGGTCCTCTTGAATGATAATCCTACGTTTGGTAGCAGCTCTGTCCTGAGAATCCATTTCATTGGAGCAAATCGAGCTTCATCTTGTGTTTCTGAAGCTCCTAAGTAATGTTTGTTTTGCGCGGCATGGATAGTATGGATAGGGCTGACGAGTACCCCTCTGATTGTCAAAGGTTCCTTGAGACTGATGAATAACACGGAAAAAAACGCTTTAGTGGTAAAGAGGGCAGATAAGTTACACCAGGCTGTCTGCTTATTTCCCTAGCTCATTATCGTCTAGAGATATCCGGCCTGGTATTAGCCGCAGCACTCTGAACACCTCAGTCGGTGCCATAGCAAGCAAGCGCAGTGACAGGGACACCATCAAGGACTCCTCCCCATCCTTATTGAAGCGCCGTCGTCGGCACCGATTTCCGTAATATCATCATCGACCGAAAAATTCATAATCGCCTCCATGGTACCATCAACAACAACTGCATCGCCATCTCCAACCCCATCTCCTTTACTCCCTGACCGGTTGTCCACTTCTGAGTTCTTCCTCGAATTTCTCGGAGATAGAGACCCCTGCCCCTGCGGATCAAGCATCTCCGGATCTGCTTCTACAATCAACTTAAAAGCGTGTGGTTCCCCGTTCTCCAGGCGCAGGTGTCCGTGGTAGAGGTTGATCCGCCCATGGCATTTCTTGCAAGCAGTGAAGTCAAGACACGTCTCACATTCGTATACAGGGCCCCAAATTGTCTGTTCAGTGGGTTAAAGTCGACCCTAGAAAGCTATCATATGTTGTAGGGATTGTGAAGTACTTACACTGAGGCAAATATCGCAACTGTACCCTTGTTCTTGGTAGGGCCGGACAGACCGTGCTATGACACCGTTCCCAGTGCCATCGCTGCTAGCAATGCGAGCGGCCTCTGCATCCTTGAGAATGGTAATGATTTCATCAGACGCACTATGTAACTCAGCCAGCTCAAGCACGGTAAATAGCTCACCTTCCGCGCCCATGCGGAAGGATATAGACGTATCAGCGCCTTCTTCGATCAGAACCTGAACTGTTTGAGTAATGTCATAGGGCTCGGAATATATCTCGGCATTCGCGACAGTGTGTGGCCGGAGAGCCCAGCAGAGAGCCGTCCACCCGTCAATATCAGGTTGATTAATGCGCTTTTGTCGTTCTTCTTGGGTACGAGCATGGGCAAGAATCATCTCTACTGTTCGGACGTGGCCGAATTGAGCAGCCCACTGAAGAGCGTTTTTCCCTGCAACGTCTGTAGACAAGAGATCACCGTCGCTTTGGAACACTGCCTCGAAGTTTTCGCGGCCATTGACGGCAGCATAATGGATGGGAAGCCGGCGAAGACAGCCTGGATCTCTGAGAGAAAGACCTTTGCCGACTAGATAGTTGATTGTGCTTGGAGCGGCGAATTGAGCAGCCGCACACAAAAGGGTAGATATGGGGGTGCTGTAGGTAGCCTTTACGTCCGCACCGCAGTCTATCAAGGTCCGAACGAGCCGGTCAATTTTATCGAGGAATTCGCTTCGAGTCTCGGAGTCGAGGATCTCGGCTGGCATACAGGCTGCCATTAGAGGAGTGGGCCTGATACCGGGAAGCAGCTGGTTGATATCGGCACCATGATCGAGCAGTTTCTTGACCACCTCGAGATGAAGATTTGAGCATGCTATGTGAAGGGCTGCGCCGTGTTTCTTGGAGGCAATGGTTATATCTATCCCCGGCTGGGATAGAAGGAAGCTGACTGCATCATCACAGTCTGCAGAGTTCAATGCACTCATTAATGGTGTCCATCCAACTGAGCACTGCGCATTTATGTCGGCACCTGCTCGTAGGAGGCGGTGAATGCATTCGACATTGCCACCCATAGCAGCCTTGATGAGCGGTGTTTCTCCGTCTTTGTTGCGTTGCTCTATGTCTAGCCTCCCGCGATACTCAAGTAGCAATGTTACTATCTCTGGCTGAGGGAAGCTGGCGGCAAGGTGGAGAGGGGCTTGACCAGCCGTAGTAGTTTCCTCCAGGTTCACACCAGCTTCGGCAAAAAGCCGGACTATCTCTGTACTAGGACGGTGGCCTGAAGCGTCATGAATAGGACACCAACCTGCATTGTCGCGGTGGTTGATGTCCACACCTCGATCAATAAGCAATTTCACGACGTCGGACTGTTGCTGTACGACCGCCGTGTTGATGACGGTCAAGCCTTCACCATTCTCCTGCTCGGGATTCGCACCAGCGTCTAGGAGCATGCGGACTAACATATCGCCATTGCGCACTGATACTTGGAGGAGGGTCTCGCCGGTGTCAGCCAAAACGTCCAGAGGGGGCTTCCGCTCGAGCAATCTGCGAACAACTTCCTTATGCCCGTTCACAACAGCGTAGTGCATCGCGCCGCGCTGCTCGTCGTTGAGGAGGCTCACATTGGCGTTGTGCGCTAGCAACCAATCCACTACAGGAATGTGCCCGCTGCTGGAGGCCCAGACTAAGCCTGTCGATCCGTGCGAGTCTACTTTATCGACACCCAATGGAGATTTGCTATTAATAAGAGCATCCAGGAGAGCGACCTTATATTCTGTACTGAGTTCCGACGAACTGCATAGCTCAACCACCAATGGGGGCTTGAGAAGCTCATGGTTGGGGTCTGCACCATATTCCAGAAGCGTGCGAACAGCTTCTACACTCCGAGAGCGCATGGCAGCCCACCAGAGCGCAGTGTCCTGTCCACCAGGGCCACATAAGTTGGGGTCTGCATGATTTTCGAGCAAAACTTGGAGAGTCCTGACGTATCCAGAGTCAGCCGCGGCGATAATGGGAGCCCAGCCGTCCGCAGCGGGAACATAGTTGGGACGGGCGCCAAATTCGAGAAGCACCATCGCTGCTAACCAATTCCCCCATAAGGATGCTCCGTAGAGAGGGGTATTCGGTTGTTCCAACTCCAGGAGTCCACGGTTGTGTGTCACCAGGACCCGGATTGTGTCGGCATGCCCATTGTCCGCAGCAGCAAGTAGCATACCACCGTCTTCCCTCAAAACACCAGCATCAGCCCCGCTTCGTAGTAGTAGTTCTGCGATTCGAGTGTGGCCGAAAACTGAGGCCATATATAATGGAGAGGGATATCGCTTGGACACCACATCTTTCGGATCGGGAGAAACCCCAGCCTCTAGGAGGAAGTCAACGAGACGCTCCATGTTGAGCCAAGTTGCCCTCCACAGCAATTTGGACGGCCAAGTATCATCCCCTGCTGCGGCTTGTATCGGTGTAATGACAGCATCATTACCACCTTCGCTGCCCTCAATCTTTCTGGTAACGATACGTTGGATATACTTCAAAGCAGCAGTCTCGTCTCTAATCGACATCGCGCGGACTAAGCAATTCATAGGGGCGAACTCGCTGAGGGACGGGTCTGATGACCATGCTGCACTATCCGTGGTATTCATAAGACTTTTCAACGCCTTGCGAAAAGCTGGATCGAGGCTCTTCGTATTAAGAAGAACAGATAAAGGCGAGCTGAGTTTCTCCATCGACGGCCGTGAAAACGGGTTGCTCATAGCCCAATACAACTTTGCCCAAGGCGCAAGGCGCTGCTCCGGTGAGCTGCTGAATATCTGCTCTAGATGTTTCCAAGATTGGGGACTTTTCTCTAGATGATATGGAAATGCCGTGGTAGCGTAATAAATAAGGTCTTCGCCGTTGGGCAGTACTGCAGGCACGAGCTCGGTTTCAGGATCACCAATTGAAGAGTACTGATCGTAGATCTCACTCAGCCGATTTCGAACTTCCATATCATCGAGGTAGGCGCTAAGAAAGTCGAGGGCTGTCTGGTGCACAGCTGGTTTTATCTCATTCCACATATATTGGGGATTCTCACCAAGAAGTATGTCACGTACGGCCTTTCGAACACAGATTTGGTTAGGGCCAAAGTGAACCAAGACTGGTAGCCATGACTTGAGGAGGCGGTGGGCCTTTTCAATCTCGTCATAAGCAGGTCTGGGAAAGGACTGATCACCTTCGGTCCGGTTGCAGTGGCACAAGAGGCAGGCAAGTTCAATACTGCTTAAGGGCCGGTGGCCGTAAATCAGCCAGAGGAGGATCCATCGTAATCCTATCTGATCGGGAATCGATCGAAGTATCCCGTCTAGTATAGCCGCCGGCGTACTTGTCGGTTTAACCAGACCAAGAAGTGTTAAGAAAGTGGACCATGCGCGTGACGATGGGTCAACAGGCCAATGAGTGTGTCTTTGTATGAGGCACAGGATGTCTTCTAAGAGGGAACCATCCATGGATTCGAGGAGCTGGAGGGCTTTTCTCACTTGAGATTCACCGTAGCCGCCGGGGCAAAGCCGAGGAATGTATCTTGCCACATATGGAGGTGATGGATTTACCGACAAGTGCTCCGATGTGCCTTCGTATTCATTGTACACGTACCACAAGCTAGATTTGTCGGAGTCTGTCAGCAATGATAGCCTGCGGCGAGATGTTACAACGACCTTGATATATGAATCTGACAAGTCCGCACGGCTCTGAAGGAGTTCCCAAAACATTTTCCGACCTGCTAGTTCGCATTCGTCAACGTCATGCAACACCAAAAGCCCACCATTCTCAAGGTCTGAGGATACAAGTATTAGGAAAAGATTGTGAAGATCCTCATACGTCCAGCCCCGGTGAAACTTGTGCATATCAAGGAGAACACTCGTCTTCGGCATGGATAATTTGCGAAATGCAGAGTCAACCTGTAGGATGGCGGAGCATATCATGGAATCTATAGTGGCACGCACAGGATCGTCGGCTGAGAAGGAAAAGGACATCACCGGAGTGTGATACTTCTTTCTACCCTGGAGTTTTGACTTCCAGTCGAGGAAGACCTGTTCAGCTAGAAACCTTGAATGTTCCTCATCCTTCCCTTGGATATATAAGACTGGCGACTTGGGTCCGATGATCCAATCATTATATGGCTTGCTTCGCAGCACCTCATGGGGAGACTCAGACTTCTCGGAGGCGTACTGATGTTGTGGGTGTGCCAGTGGTAGAAGCATTCGCTGCAGTGCCAGCCATTCCGGGTTGCTCATCCAATCTGTCCGGGCAATCAGCAACCGTCAGGGAATGCTGATGTGGAGTTTAGGCCAAAAGACTAGGAACTCACTCTGCTTGCGATAGCACACTGCATTTTCCAGGTCATAAGCAGGCTCATTCTCGCTGTTGAAATCCTCCGGCACAGTGATCTCAGTTGATACACCAAGTGTTGAAGTGAATTTATCGAACACCTACACTTCGTGTAAACAATTAGTTTCTCTGTGAGCAGAGCAAAACATACTGCATAAGCATTCTTTGAATTTTCGCTGGCATAAATGCTGACAACCCGAGTACGCAAGGTGATGCGGGAGCTGAGGAATAATTCTGTAGTTTCGACCATGGCATCTGTCAAATATCGGACGCAGACAGGAACTACAAGCGATGCCCAAAGGGCACCCTTGACTGTCTTTAAGTAGTCCCAAACCTTCACGTCGAATTCGTGGAAATCCCGCCTCCGCAGAAAGCAGTGAGAATATATCTGCCGCACGAATCAGGAGAAACGGACGAAGGAGGGTAGCATCACATACAAGTTGTACAGCGCTGTAAAGGACTCCGGACCAACGCTGCTCTCTCAAGGACAAAATAGCAATGGCCTGGAATGTACTCGTTGGCGTGCGAAGTTGCCGTTGAGTTAGTCAAACGTAACGTACCTTGTTGACAACCAAAGCCCCCAAGTCATAGGCAACGAAAATTCGAGCGGGCTGGGTTGTCTTCTACGTATTAGTTTTTTCCCCATAACACTACGTTGAAGTTGCCACGGGATATAAGGACACTCACTGTGTTGCTGCTGTCATTGCTGTCACTCAGGGAGACAATGTCATCCAGCAACTGCACAGCCTGAGTCTGGACCGTGTCCAGGACTAAGTCCCCAAGAAGAAAGCTTGAGATATCGCATTGAAAAACAAATTCCCTTCTTCTGGATGTTGCCGTGTCACCGAGTATCGTATCATGTCTCAACTGCCGCTCTTTGTCTAGCCCAATAACGTGGATGATTCTATTGTAATCAGAAGGATTGCACAGCAGAGCTTAGGATACAAATTTCCAGAACTTACTCAACATCCAAAGGTTCACTATCCTCACTTGGTAGTAGTTGTACAGTGTTAACCAATTTAAGCCGGTGGATGGGCTCTCGGGACCCTTCAGATACATCATCGCTGACGACGCTGGAGAGATCCGAATCTATGAGCTCAAGCTCGTTCTGTGGCTTATTTGATTCCATTGATTATCATGCTCCTACTAAAGGCCATGAAGCGGAAATTGACGAAGATCAGGACTGTATGCGCGAGATCTACCGCTGATAGCACAAAACCTCGGCAAACCACTTTGTGTACAGCAATATGTCAGCCTTTTCAGAGGGTTTTGTGAAAGCCCATCGGGTAACAGCTCTTCATTCGAAATGTGGTCAGCAGTTTGTGCAGTGACAGGGCTAGCTCCATTACATGATAGCCAGAAACTCCGCTAGGCATCTCTGGCGTCCTGTCAGCCTCGAAGCATGCGGGTGGCTTCTATTGCAATTGGCCAACAATACGATTGTTGTTAGCGCTGACGCTTTGGCCCTCGCTGCATCACAGTGATAGCTTTCATTTCCAGTCCGCTCCGGAAGCCGTTAGCGTGTCACAAAGCGGACGCATGCATTCCGTGCGGCTGAGGATGGTCAGCGGACGGGAAAAAACAGTGCATGCATCTTGTAGACGTGATTACATGGTCCGTCTGAACCCCTCTTGAGAATTTCTGAAATGGAAATGTTCGAGTGGCTTCAGCTGCATTTGATCAGGGTGGAGCGTAGGCGAAGAATTCCGCCAACCGATCTTCTCAGTAACATAAAAGGCTTGGTTATGATAGTTGATCATTGCTCTGCCCGCAGAGTAGACAACTTGAGAATTACTGGACTCTCGAGCTCTGGCCCAACCATGGACGAAGACGAATTATGGCTGAGTGAGGAGGTTGAGGACGACGAAGACGAGGACTTCGCTGATCCATGCTCTTTCACGATGACATTGACTTACCAGGGCCCACCAGGAGGTATTTCAGCTGAAGCCCTTATATAACGAAGATATTCTGACCGAGCAAATCTGGGAAGAATTTAGGATACGCAACCAGCCGGGCGAGCGCCAGCGCCCTCATGTTTCAGCGTTCCGCGCAGGGCCGCGTAAAAAGCCTGCATTCACCGTCAGTTGCAACGCCAAAGCCATTATCCACGGCGAGATGGGCGGGAAATCGTCGAAGAAAGCAACACTACTGGTATACGAGTTCATGTTTCGATCTTATCGGGGGGCGCGCCTCAAAGAGGCGGATATCCTGTTTGAGTTCAAACCTCACCCCAGAGGGACAGGACGTATCTCCGTCGCCAAGGTGAGACCGGACGGGGTCCACAAAATGCAAAAGACAGAGCAGGTAGAAGGCCATGGCATATGGGCAGGCGTCAACGGCGCTGCGATGCAGGCTGTTGGGGCTGAGGTTGGCGTAGAGCATTCTGTTGAAAAGATTGCCAATTACCACACCATTGTCACAGGGGACCGACCACAAGACTGGGGCGATTACTATGAAGCTCGCTTCACGCTGTCCGAGAACAAATCCCAAAAAGACGGTATTCCATCTACGCTTACGGTGTGCATTCTTCTCGAAAGAGACGATAACCAGGACTTTGTCTGTGTCCCGACCATCTCTGTCACGCCCAACTTCAAGACTGTGATGGCTACCTTGTTTTCGACAAGAGATCCGGACGACCCTATTTATTTTAATGTAGAAGAACCACCTGTCGACCTCCTAGAAGGCAAATTAAAGATAGACAGGGATAACCTGGCGGCCACCAACTTGGACGAAGCATGGGACTGTACCATGTACAACGAGTATCGCGGGGCAATAAAACTATCCAAGCCCAGTGAAACCAAGTGAAATGCGGGGTCGGAAGCAGTGCGCAAGGCTTTAGCATGATTAAGAGAATCGAGTATTTGCACCTATAGGTTGAACGTTGGCATTGCTGATTCCGTCGTTTCCGATTCTTAGTGTAATGGAAAATAAGCAATATACAACAGAAAGAATAACAGGATCCTGGAGAATCGAAAAATGTCGTTTTATGTCGCTATGTGAGTATTGGGCCAGCCACTATCTGTTCGCGCCAAAGGCTGCAGCTGCACGGCCGGTACCATCAAAAACTTGGTTTAATAGAACACCCCAGCCGTATGTCCAATCGATGAAGTGATATCTTGAAGCGTATGGTCGATCCCATGATCATGCTGACTCGTTCAAGGATTTATCCTCGGGATTCTGCTCTAAGCGTCTGGGCACAACAGAGAAGGGTCTCTCGAGACGAAAATAACACCTGAGTGGGTGAACCATTTTTTCACATCCGGCAAGACAAGCACCTGCTGAATAAACTGTATAATACCCCCAGCGACCAAATTCCCATAGTGATGGCTGTTAGTTTGGCAGAGGATTTTAAGGGCTTGTTCATCGGGCCCTTGCAACCTGACGAGGAACCTGAATCTCGTTCGAGGCACTGGACACAGGTGGTACATGTCCTTGAGACAGGTCAAGAGGACTGGGAAAGCTTAGATGAAGCAGACAAACTAGCGCTGGCGTATCATGATGAGAAGAACAAAGGAAGGCCGACCTTCCTCCATAGGATGGCCGAGAACTGGGCGAACGGCGAGTTTAGAGAGCTTCCCATGGCGACACGCCAGCAGATCGTTCTCTTTCTGCTTGATCAGCGTATCGAACACACGAATGGACAAGACGAACCTATCCTCAAGGTTGCCATAAGCTATTACACAACCGACTTTATCCAGTTCATTATCGATCATCGTCATGATATGCTTCGAAGTCTGCTCATGGCAACAAACGTGGATGAGATGAACTGCCTTCATTATGCCTTCAAAGAGACACTGATTGCAGTAATGCCATGGACCAACAAAAAGTCTGACAAGTTCATATCGACTATGTCAATGATCACAAAACTGCTGGAATATGCAGATAGCGAGATTGTCACCGCAAAAGATGCCCTTGGGAACACACCAATCCACTATGCCATGGATTACAGACTATGCCACATTGGTGGCGAGTACCGATTTGACGGGCATGACCATAGATACGAAGATGTCATTCGAACGCTCCTAAGCAAAGCTGAGCCTGCGATGAAGAAGCCAGATGTACTGTTCAATTGTCGTCATCGTTCTCCTTATCGCTTTTACTTTCTCGTCGAGGCCGGCATCGAGGAACTTAAAAAGCAAGAGGAACTCAAGAAGCAGAAGGCTCAGCCACCGAAGGAAAGGGAAGCGAAGTCAAAATCAAAGGAACCGACCAAGGAAGATCGCCGGGATCCGAAAAAGAATACGCTGAAACCCACAGTCGGAGAGCATTTGAGCCGAGCTACACTCAGATTGAAGGAAGAGTCTTCGCAGTCAGCCATTTCTACAAAGACACCTACCCTTCCAAAAGCTGCTCAAAAGACGGCGCGCGAACCCCTGCATCTCTCAGCTCCTTCAGTCTTTCCGGAAAAGGAAAAGAGCCTCGGAGAGCCGAAAAATGGATCACTGTCTCGAAGGCCCACGGCTAACCTTGATCCCACAGAAAATGAGGCCCAGCAAAGATCTGTGCCGGACGCAAAACAAGCGAAACCTGCGAAGTCGGATGGTTTAAGATCCGGCGTTGCCGCAGAAACTGAGTCGTGGCCGGGAAAAGAGCAGAGGAAAGCAGCAGCTGATATTCTGGCATTCGTGAAATGCTTCTTCATTCAGAGCACTAGTGACAGAGATGCAAAAGACCTATTGTACGGAAAGATTGCTTCAGGTGAGCCCATGCATTATGGATGTTGGCCTGTGTGACTCGGAAGGTTTAACGCGCATTTTTGTTCGCAGACAGGAATCTCTTTTTTGATGCTAGTCATTTCCGTGGCAAAAATGTCGATGATGTCGTCCGCCTAATTGACAAAGTTTCCAAGGCCGGAGGGTTCGAAGACACCCTCTCATACGTAAGGATTCCCAAACTGGCGTCCGAAACACAGAATGGGCCGAAAGGCCAGAGACCGAATGTCGCAAATGAGAAAAGACAACTCAACAGAGGTCCTCTTGACAGACAACCCAGAGGGCGAGACACTCTAGTCAAGGTGTTTAACAAACTGGTTGATGTGAATGTTCGCAGAATCCTACGGCTTGAGGTTGAGGATAATGCCGATGAATGGGCACATACAGATACGGCCATTGAACAGGCCATTAGGGGATACACTCCTTATTCCAGTGGAGAACGCAGGGAGTCGCTCGAAATAGCAGAATGGTATGGAGTAACCAATGCTCCTGTTGTTGTGTCCGAGCTGATTTTGACAATCGCAGGGATTGGCGCAAGCCAGACATAAATTTGGATGTCATCAACCATGCGGCGCCGTTAGTGGAACATATTCATCTTCATTGGAGTGGAAACCAGGCTGTCCTTCACGGCTGGGCAAGCAGTGAGGATGGGATCCCGCTTATGTGCAGGAACCCAAGATCACTGTTGTCCAAAATTACCCTTCACGCATATCAGGTACGTGACGAATCCACATATCCTGGGACAGCAGGCTTAGGATCGTTAAGGGTTTAGAGAATACGGCGCGCAGAGAAGCCATGATCCGTAAGTTTCGTACTTCGATCGACGAGAGAACAAAAGGCAAAGTGCAAGTTACGTCCAAAACGTTGTTACGAGGTGCCGTTGTCAGTACGATGATCGATGGCGACCGAGATACACTTCTTGGAGAGCAGTTTGAAAAGCCACGTTCGGACGCATGGATTGAAGCGATGGTAAAATTTCGAGATGCACTGAAGGGGCTCCATGATACCAAACTGCTAAATCAGCCCCCAAGGATTCGGGTAAGTGATCCAAAGAAGAAACAAAAATATTATCGTTTGTAATCTGGCTAATGGTGGAAAGGTGGCCTTGATCGATGATGGGATTGACCTCGACGATTTCAACACCTACAACAACACAACCCAGTATACCGGTGTAAGTTGTTGCGACGGGGACGCTTGGTGGAAATCCACTGAGGGGCATGGAACTGTAATGGCCAACATGATCAGCCGGATTAATCCGTGGGTACGCCTTGACGTGATCAAGATCGAGAGCAGGCCATCGTTCATACATGGTGACAGGGCGCGTAGCATCAACGCAAAGAGCGCCGCGGACGCCATCAACGCGGCAGTAATGCACGGTGCCGACATTATCTCCATGTCTTGGACCATAACCGACTTAGAATACCGGTTGTCTCTGATTTCGGAGAACATGTCTGATGCAGAGGGCAACAAGAAGCACGCGGAGCAGAATGACCTTCAGCTCCTCCGAACAGCAATCGCAGAAGCCGTCAAGAACAACAAACGACTCTTGATCTGCTCCGCAGCTGACGATATCCGTCTTGTAGGAGATAATACTCTCCCGTACAGTGAAGCCTCCGGGCAGATTCTCTGTATCGGCTCAACGGGGCCTCTTGCGAACCGAGACCCAGGTTCGGGTAGCGAGAACTCCATCACGTACTACCTGCCAGGCAACCAGGTGGCCGAGGAGCAGAGGCCGCAATCAGCAAAGCCCGTTGTCTACCACAATGGCTCATCGGTCTCGACGGCGCTTGCCGCTGGTCTAGCATCTCTTATCATGTATTGTTGTCAGTGCCTACATTCAAGCGGGGCTGGCGATGAATACAAAGTTTGGGCGCAAGCTCTGCGAGAACATACCAATATGCGCAAAGCGTTTAGCAGCATCAACCGGTGGCTCGATTGGAAGGAGGACAAGAAGATCGTCCCAGTTTGGGGCATTTTTCGCAACAAAGGTAGCGAGCTGGACAAGGCGAGCAGCGGACAAGACAAAATCAGAGTGCTTAAAGAGTTGGTGACGTATTTGTGTCAGGACGTGGTGCTCAAAAAGAAGCTGATGCTGCCAGCGCCTGCACGAGCTGAATAGAGAAGAATGGAAAGTGATGGGACTTGACTTCAATAAAGGAATCGATGAAAGTGCGTCACGTGGGGTTTACCCCCTTCCCCATTTGGGTGGGATACATACCACCTGGGTAACCTGATAGCCGCTCAGAATTACGCTCCCTTAAATGTACATTTGTGTTCTCTCTCTCTCCCCCCCTCTCTCTCTTCTCTTTCATGAGGCCATGATCGGCTCTCATATCAGCCTTTCAAAGCATGATTATCCTCTCAGAAACTCATTCCGATATTGATGGCTGATGGTGAGTTATCAATGCCACATACTCCCTCCTACCTCCAACCGCACAGCCTACCACTGCAGAAGAACCAAGCGGTCGGGGTACTTCTAGCTCCCACAAAAGCAAGCAGCAGCGGACCCTGAACTACGGCACTCGTGTAGTGAAGCGGATGCTCCCGTATGGACTACGGGACTTGTTCTTCTGGCCTCCCATGACATGGCGCAGATGGTACTGCAAAGGGAATGAACCGAAACGCAGAGCACCACCAGGGTTTCCAGGTATCCCTGTCGCGCGGGGGAAATCATCATGGCTTGGCGAGCTTCATAAATATCAGAACCGGGGAGAGGAGTGTCCAGACATGCTACGAAAATGAGCAGCAGCTGGACGAGGACATCAAGTCTAAGCAAGGCGCTCAGCCAGGAGTTCTTAGTTCCTCTTTTTTGATACCAGCAAAATCGGTCTAGCGGTCACCAACACTAGAAAGAAAATGACTTCACCCAACAATCCGCTTTTGGTGCGAACCTTGACGGGCATGGGGAATGCAAAGCATATAGTCAAAGTCTGACCGTGACTTGTACTCGGCGCCTACCATTAGAGGCTGGTCTGGAAAGGATCGCTTGGCTCAGGATGCAGATCAAGCAAACAGCGGCGACGAAGCAGCAGTCGACGATGAAAATCACGATGAAGAATAAGGCTGTGACTTTCTTCAAGTTAGTTTTTGCTCTGTTGCTGATTAAGGTGTTTAGTCTTGGGCAAGCGCTGCCATGGTAGACATGGCTTTATAATTACTCGGTAGATCGATATCTATGTATGTACGGCGTATATCAATCTTTTTCTCTCAACTACCTCACTAAAGCCACTAAAACTAAATGAACGAACTACCACGGACCCAGCCTGGCTGTCATGTCATCATCTCTTAGGTCCAGGCCAAAGATCTCGTCAATATTGACAGGGAAGCCATGTTCATTGCACTATCATATGGTATGAGGAGGAACGAAAGGCAACTAGCTCCATGGGGTAAGTAAAGTGGACCGCCGAGGTTGTCGTTGTTGGGGCCGAGGTGGAGATTGGCACGACCCTATTCTTAACCTTGGACTCTGAACCTGCATTCCCCAGTGTTATGGGTCCTTTGCCTATACAAGGACCTTAGACCTTAGTGACTCGGCCAAGGCCTGCGCTGTCCTGAAGGCGGTGAGCCACCTACAAGACTTCCTTGCAACAACAATCCTTCTTTCTCATTTCTTCTTTAGCGATTCCTTCTTGTACGTACGGCACGTCTAGATAGGAAGATCCATCTAAATACGTCCCTTAACATTAGGAATCGCTGACCAATCTCAATAATAGTATGAGGAGACCTTTTACTATGACAATGGAAGAAGAAAGCGTCGCATTGTTGCTACAGCAGCTCCAGGAGCTCCGTACAGAGATGCGGACTCAGAAACAACAGCTCCAAGAAGAGAATAACAGCTTACGGGCGGAACTACAGGCCGTACGGAACTCGCAACTGAGAAACCATCCACCAGTTACCACTACAGTTACATCCGCAACGCCCACCCCCTACGAACGAAGCTATCCCCGTCCTCGTCACCCGGATGTCGAACCCTTTACTGGAGAAGACCCTAAGGACTACCCTCCTTTCCAGATGAACCTTCGTACGAAGTTTGCAATCGACGCCGCCTGCTACCCTACAGAGGAGGAACAAGTTTACTATGCCTACAGCCGCCTGAGAGGAAAAGCCAGCCAGCGTGTACTACCATGGCTCTTGGCTCGCCAGAAATCTGAGACTCCCGTGCTATGGGCAGAATTCTCCGCGGTACTAGACAAGGCCTTTGGTGACCCTGACCGACAGAGAAAGGCTCTTGTACGAGTGAATACAATGAAGCAAGGGAAACGTGACTTTGAAGAGTTCTTGAATGAATTTGACGAAGAACTTCTTAATGCTGGAGGGATTAATTGGGATGATAACCAGAA